>NC_080728.1:781666-1145000 GCF_019097595.1 Hemibagrus wyckioides
ACCCCAGAACCTCAATGACCTGAGGGCCGCCCTTCAAGAAGAGTGGAATGCCATGCCTCAGCAGACAATAAGTCGACTCGTGAACAGCATGAGACGTCGTGGTCAAGCTGTAATTGATGGTCAAGGGCACATGACAGATTATTGAGACATTGAGATTTTTTGTTGTGGTATACCCACCACTGTTGTTGGATTTTGTTTCAATAAATTGTTTGAGATGAGGAAATCACCACTGCAGCTTCTACTTAAATGCCCTACTTTCATGATATAATATCACTGTAGTGTGAACTTTTTACATTTTCCATAAATTTCACCCAAAAGCCAAATATCCTTAACTTTTTGTGAGTAGTGTATATATTTTAACTCACAATGGCTGACAGAGGAGAAGAAATCGATTTGGTCACAGACATCCTTACAAATGCATTTTCAAGGCGGACTGTAAAAAAAATGGACTATTCCTTGTGAGGTGTGAAATACTGTAGCCTAATTTCTTTTTTACTTTGCTATTTAACGGTTGATTAGTATCTATTACCGTGACGTCATAATGATGGTATAGAGGTGGATTAATTCAGGAAGGACACCAGTGAAGGCCTAGGTGTGAAATGTACGGCCCGCCACTGGGTTCCACAAAACCTTATTAGTTTTTATTAACATTTAAATTTTTGTTTAATCCATGCCAAACTCTTGCGTTTTGAAAACAAAACTGAATGATGAAAAATTAACATGAATTATGTGTGTTCAATCAAATAAGTATAGGTACTTTCCTCTAACTTAAAATGGTTAAGTTGTTTGAACATGTTTTCATCTTTTAAAAACTCTTCAAATAATTTTCACTAAACCAACATAAGAACATTTCATTCAAACAACTCATTTAGATTATGGAAAGTGGTTCCGTCCAATTAGTTCAAGTTACATTAACACAAAAATGCTTTGCTTTGTTATTATTTATAAAGACTTGTCAGACACCAGCTCTTTTTAAAGCACTGTTTATTGCACTTAAATGACAGATTCTAGATAAACTAAATATAATGTTTACTGCTAAAATTGAATACATTCTGCACCATTAAGGGAGCTTGCAACAAGCTTAAAGTTTATTTTTTTCAAGAACAACTTTGGAGAATTACAGTTAAACAATATTGTAACATTACAAAACTGTAATGTTTACTGAAACAAAAAATAGATGCACTCTGCACCATGTAAGCTCACTGAAATAAGTGTGCACTTTTGGATAATTACAACTAAACATTACTGTCATAAACAGTTTTTTAATGTTGTTAAAGAAAATTAGATGCACTTTGCACAACAAGCGTGCAGATTTAAGAACTGTGAATAGTTACAATTTAACATAACTGTAACATTACAAAACTGTAATGTTTACTGACAAATTAGATGCACCTTTCAGGTATAGCCTGCAATATTAACAACTCTGGATAATACAGTAGCAATACTGTAACAAGATTATAAAACTTTATAAAACAACTGAAAGAAACTGAATGTTAAAGCATGAAACCAATGTTTCTAAATGTTCAAGAATTGCTATTTTCTGAATCATGGCATTTAAAAGTAACAAATTACAACAAACTACTCAAACACATCTGAGAGCAGCTTTCCTTCAGCGTTTGTACTTTATTAGATAACCTGTTGTCATCTAGCTCCAGAAATAACTTCTGCAGTGCTTCAAAAGTGTACCTGAGTTCAGAAGGGTAGCTCAAGTTCAGTGCATATATCAGTCCTATCAGCAGAGCTGTGGCATACGCTACATTGTTGATCTTTAAGAACTCTCAGACCCTCCAATACCACTCCAACTTCTACTGGGCAATTTTGAACCTTTTATAACAAACAATCCCAACACAGTCTTCTGGATCGAGTCCTGAGTACTGGGTGCATCTGTATCCTACAGGAGAGAATTACAATGATACAGGTACTCAAAATCCATGTGTATTAAAGGAATATTTCACCCAAAAATAAAAAATCATTATTTAGTCACCCTTGTGCCATTTAAAACCTATATATAACTCTTCTGTAGAACACCAAAATATTAAGAAATGACACAGGGGTGACTAAATGATTTTTATTTTTAGGTGAAATATACCCTTAATACACATGAATTTTGAGTAGAACACAAAAATATTAAGAAATGTCTCAGTGGTTATGTGTCCATACAGTACAATGGACACAAAAGTCAACTGAGTTTAATGTTGTACGGTTCAAAAAAGTTGGAGAAAGAAAATCAAACAGGTTTGGAATGACATGAGAGTGGGTAAAAGCTGAAATAACTTTTAGGGGATCGTTCACCCAAAAATGAAATTTCTTTCATTACTTACTCACCCTCAATTTCTTTCATTACTTACTCACCCTCAATTTCTTTCATTACTTACTCACCTGTATCTCTATAATGGAAGCCACCCACTGACTTCCATTATAGAGATACAAAACCATCAAGACATCTCTCAAAATTTCTTTTGTGTTTCACAGGCGAGTCTTATACAGGTTTTGAATGACATAAGGGTAAATAAATTTTAATAACAACATTTGGGTAAACTATCCCTTTTACTTTACCACAGCATTTCACATCATTGATCAGCAAAATGCAGAAGGTACATTTTCTTAACATAAACTCCTTAGTAAGACTGCTAGGATCTTCATTAAGATAGACACAGAGATTTAGTACTCTCGCTTCACATCAGCGTTGTCTGTCGAAATATGCGAATATGAAATATTAATGAATAACAGCCTTTACATTTTTTCCAAATCACAGACACACATTTACTTTGATTTCTAGAATACAACAGCATTTTTATTTAAAAATATTTCTAATGTAAGTGGACATCAGAAAACAAAGAACAAAGACACCTGACACCTTTTCTAACTCATAGATGTGCCACTTTGCAGAAATTCAGCTTTAGCACAAGGTTTTGATGAGTGCTGTTGTTCATACCCGTGTTGTGGGAAGCAGTAGGGTTTTAATTCATTGTCCTCCTCCTCACTTTGCATCTTCATGAGTTTTGAAGAGTATACACTCAAATTCTGCACAAACCTACAATAGACAAAGAATAACTGTTATCATGAAATTCCTTAAGTTTAAAAGAAAAAAACAAATTATTAAATGGACTAAAAGACCGAATAAACATGAAAAACTAATAAATAAAACACACTCCTTCAGTCACATCAATTCACTAGTTAATCATAAAACCATCATACATAATACTCAACTGCTAAAACACATCAATATCACCCAAAAAACAGCGCAACATGTGACTTAACAAAAAGCCAAATATAGCGCACCTCGTTTGAACACATGAATAATCCAGTGAGATTTAAAAAAACATACAAATACTTGACTACTTTATAAAATGCTAAAATCACCCCAAAACAGAGCATCAAGTTCAATACCAACCAAACACGATGAAAAGGATAAATGAAGCGCACCTCCTTCAACCGTATGAAATTATTCACACAATACTTGACTGCAATATAAAAGTGCCACAACAGAGCAAAAAGTTTAAAACGAAATGAACAAAAATCTTTAAGATTTCACCTGATGCTTCTCTTTAACGCCACCTCCATCGCGCCATCTTCCAGAGATCCATTACAAAACGTCACATCTGTTTTTTTGAATTACAAACTTAAGTACATTGTTAGTTTAACAAATGACAATCAAGTGTAGCGGAAATTGGAATGATTTGTTTTAGGGTAACACAATACACTTATGTTTGATGGAAAATGTATGTGTTATTTTAACACAACATATTTGGGTAACAGTGCCACAAACAGTGCCACAAAACCCATTTTTGAAGTATACGTCATATGCAACTTTCTGCTTATAATGCCCATAGAGTATGTAACTGAGAAAAGAATGAAAACTGTAGCATTTGTCCCACTCTTACAGATGTTACAAAAACTCTTGGACAACAAAGATACTTTGGATATCCCAAGGCCATGCCACAGCAAGAACACAGCAAGAATCCACATGAATATAGGAGCTATAGAGATGCCTCAGGCTTTAGAGAAATTGTTATCCTTAATTGTGGTGAATTCAGAATAGCTTTGGGTCTGTATATAGATGATTTTGAAGTGGCTAACCCTCTAGGAACATCTAAAAGGAAACATAAGATTTGTGCAGTATATTGGGTTATTGCAAACTTACAAGGAAAGTACAGATCAACACTAAGCAATATTCAACTTGCTCTCCTGTGCAACACTAAAACAGTTAAAGAGTGTGGTTATGAAAATGTACTGTACCCACTTCTTTGTGATTTAGCCTCTCTTGAACAGCATGGGGTCTGCATTGAGCGGCTTGGTAAAAGAGACTGTGCTCTTTATGGAGGCAGATAACCTTGGTGCCCAGTACACAGTGGAAATTTTCTGCAGATTTGCATGGCATCCTGGTCTGATGCACAACACCTACAGGTATGTGATAGTTCATTTAAACTCAGAGAGAAAGGTGCACACAACATGCAAACTTTGCAAGATCCAAATGTTGGTAGGAAGACAGGGGTGAGAGGACAATGCCCACTCACAGCAAACTTGGAGCATTTCAGTGTCATTGGACAATGTTATCCCCCTGACATTTTGTATGATGTTTTTGAGGAAATACACCCAGTGGAGTTGTCACTGTGCATCAAAGACCTGGTGGCAAAAAAATACATCACTTTAGAGGTGTTAAATAGAGCTATAAAATCATTTTCTTACAAATTCTCGGATAAGCCTCTGATTATTTCAAAGAGCTTCTTCTCCAAGGGCACACTTGGGGAAAATGGCAGAGGTGGACAAAATACACAACTTCCTAACTTGAGTGAAAGTACAGATACTACTGGTCAAACATTACTCCATTACAAGTAAAAGTTATGAAGACAGATTTTTAAAAGTACAGAAGTTCTTATTTTCAAAAGTAAATGTCAACACATTGTTTTATTATTTTTGCATTGTTATATGCAATACTTTCTCTACCTTTTGTAGCAACCTAGTGAATATACTAACCAGTTTGTAGTATCTGTGGAATTAAGAGCTTTTAGAATGTTACAAAATCTATAGAAAATAAACAAATTGACAAAAAAAGACGGGTGTAATCATTTTCATTTTTTATTTAACACTCCTACCACCCCCAACAAAGAAGTACACATCTGTTTATATCCATTCATGCACATTTGAATCAAGTGGTCTGTAAATGCAGACTGTTCAGAAAAAAAAAAATCTTAAAAAAATCTTAAAGAGAAAAACAGAAAGACATATTTGCCATCAAACAAAAAATTTCAAACCATTATTTATGACAATGATTCTAGATCACTAGTAGAGAGAAATCATACTATGGTCAAATAAATCAAACGTGTTCCTTGTTCATCTTAAGTAGAAGCTGGTTCTTAAAGTTATGCGAATTAATTGCTCCCCTTCTTGGGCTGAAGATCAATCCAGCTGCACTAAAAAGCCTCTCACAGGCCGCTGAGGCAGTGTTCAGCTTAAGTGACAGGTTGGATAAGGCTGGATAAGATGTCAGCACAGTCATACCTTCAGCTGTGCATGTTAGGTATGCATCCAGTTGTTTGGATGGCTCCTGTGTGAGCACATGCTTAATATTACAAAAGAAATCCTCTTCATTGGAAGTGTATGAGGAGAAAGTTACCATACATACTTCATGGTACAGACAAGATCCATTTCAAGCTTTTACCAGAAATTAAAAGTATACATACCTCAATATGTGTATTTGTCTTTTAAATGTAGTGCAGTTAAAGTAACAAGTTTCCAGAAAATATAATACTCAAGTACAGTACAGATACTCAAAAAGTATATTTACAGTATAATTTCGTATTTAGCTCCTAAACTTTGGAATAGTCTTCCTGACAGTGTTCGGGGCTCAGACACAGTCTCCCAGTTTAAATGTAGACTAAAGACTTATCTCTTTATCCTGGCAAACATCTAACACATCCCATAACCTTGTGCTCCAGTACATCTGATTAAATGCACATTATCATCTAGTGCTGCTAATATTATGAACAGCAGCTACGCTAATGCTGTTCCATTGTTTCCCTTCTTCTACCCATCCCGAGGCATAC
The DNA here is from genome assembly GCF_019097595.1 of Hemibagrus wyckioides. NCBI lineage: Eukaryota > Metazoa > Chordata > Actinopteri > Siluriformes > Bagridae > Hemibagrus > Hemibagrus wyckioides. Next base: position 787,714 of record NC_080728.1, read on the forward strand.
AGAGACTGTGCCGGCTCCAGTGGCATCCGGAGATGGACCAGCTCCAGCCGGGTTCTGCTTTGTGAGGATTGGGATATTCAAGCAGCACCATGGACAACAACCTCCTTATTGATTTACATAACACTATACACATGCTGTATCTGCATCACACAGTTGTCACCCAAATGAGGATGGGTTCCCTTTTGAGTCCGGTTCCTCTCAAGGTTTCTTCCTCATACCATCTAAGGGAGTTTTTCCTTGCCACAGTCGCCTCAGTCACCTCAGGCTTGCTCACTTGGGATAACATCTAGGACTGTCTGTCTGTCTGTCTGTTTATATGTTTGTTGCTTTCTTATGTGGTTTCTCATGTAAAGCTGCTTTGAGACAATGCTCTTTGTTAAAAGCGCTATATAAATAAATTCTAAATTCTAAATTCTAAATTCTGAGGTCCAAGTTTGGAATTCTGGTTTCTGAGTTCTGTTATCAGAATTCAATATTCTGAATTTTGAGCACTGGATTTTATGTTCCCTGTTCAGAGTTCTTAATTTTTAGGTCTAAGCTTGGAATTCTGCATTCTCAGTTCCGTGTTCAGAATTCTAAATTCTGAGTTCAGAATTCCAAGTTCTACATCCTTATGCCCTAGATCATAAGGCCTCACAGTGCACAGAGTAAACTTATAAACACCATTGTCACTAGAGGACCAGAAGATAGATTTTAAACAAGAAAACTAGTGAAATAAGGCCTCAGAGTGAAATGAACAAAAAGTTACAGACAAACTATGGGCTTTACAAAGTGGAGAAACTCTATGATCTAATGCAAAAGCGAGGAGAGGAAATGTGACTCTTTTTGGAGATAACCGGAAGCTTGCAAAGGCAAGAACAGAAAACTTGCAAGGTAAAGAATATGTGCGCAATGAGCATGTATGCTTTGAAATGCGATTGGACAAAGGCTAGATGTCAAGTCAGGCTGGAAAAAAAATTATCTAACAATGCTTGAAAAGAGGAACATGCACATATATTGGACTTTGGTGCAAGTTGGATGATTACTCCACTTGTACCCCTAGCACTAGCTGGTTTGTTTGCTGTCTTGCTTGACTGCCAATAAACCAAACTTATCTGAATCCAGTCTTTGTGACTTTGGTTGTTTATTCTTTTAAGATTTGATTGGGAATTTTATTGTTGTATTTTGTAGTCAGATTTAGTGAGATAGCCTGGGTCAATGCAGGGTGAAGAAGAAATTTTCCTTCAGGGACTGTTGGGAAAATACAAACACCTGCATCCGGTATTCAACACTCTCATCCATAGGGTCATTGTACTTAAGAATCGAAGAAACCATAAGATTTGGAGGAGGTTCCTGTGGTCTTTCCTCATGATGACATTGTAAAACATCTGTTTGATATGTGACTGCAAACATCAAGATTAACAGGAATAATAGACAATTCCTTAACGGCCAGTAGAGAGTGCCAAAACACTTAAACAGAATGAATGCGTGTGACAAATATATACTGTATACAGTTTATACACTCCAATTTCCAAAGTTGGGAAATGGAGGCTTCTTCTTCTTTTTATTCTTCTTCAGTGCTGTGCAAAAGCTTTAGGCAGGTGTGAAAAAATGCTGTAAAGTGTTAATAGTATATTTTTCATCAAATAACAAAAAGGAAAGTAAATGAACATATGTGAAATCCAATTCAAATCCATATTTGGTGTGACCACCCTTTGCCTGCAAAACAACATACATTCTTCTAGGTAAACATGCACACAGTATTTGAAAGGTTGTTCCAAACATCTTGGAGAACTAATCACAGATCTTCTGTGTATGTAGGCTGCCTCAAAGACTTCTGTCACTTTATGTAATTCCAGACAGACATTGATTATATTGAGATCAGGACTCTGTGGCGGCCAAACCATCATGTAATGGCGCCGCCTACACTTATCCCTTCAAACCAGCAAAGGGAGCCCTCATCAGAATGTTGATACTTCTGGTTCACGCATTTCTCTTCCAGTTTACTGTATATTTTAACCTCGCTCATGACATTACACTACATAAAGTATTGTCTATTTGTGTACCAGACAGTTTGTGTACCAAGCCATTCATTGTTTCTATTATTTGCCACTGTGATTTTGACCCTATTTTTTTCTAGTTTCACATGTTTTTTGGATTTGTTTGCCATGTGGATTGTCTTTTCTGTTTTTTGTGCCTGTTTTTTCAGACACTGTGTTTGCCTTCTGTTTGGGATTGTTCTTCTGTGCAAATAGATTCCATGTCTACTGTGTCATACAAAACAGTGGTACAGTATCACAGCTTCAGTCCATCATCATGCACCAGGGTGTTTGATGGCTGTGCAGACCAAGCTTGGGTGTTCCTATATCAGTGTGAAATTTTCTTCATTTTCTGCATTTAAACGTAAGCAACATTACAGGGAAAAATTTTTATACTTATAGACCCTGTAGAGTATGTTTTTGAGGCTTGAGGCCAGGGGAAACAGAACTTTTCACTATACTTGAGTTTTTACTGCATCTTCTGTGTCAAAATGACCTGTTTGACAGAGTAGTCGAATGTCACAGTTCTCAAAGGTTAAGGAGAGGTGGAAATCAATACAGGTCAGTTCAGGATGGTCACCATTTTAAAGCAAATGATTTCTTCTTAGAGTAGTTGAGCGTAACTGTGTGCTTATATGTTAAGAAAAAGTTATATGCAGTTCTACTGGATTTTAAGTAATGTACCATCAATGTTTCAGTCAACATTGTCTTCAATTTATCTTGCCATTTTATGCAAGACTGAAGACGTGAAGACATGCATTTGAGAAAGTCTTGCAGCCTTTTTTGCATGATCTCAAAACTTTTTAACAGCGAGGTGTATATGGGAACATTCCTTAAAGGAACAGTACAATGCGTTGTGGCTGATAATCTTGCTGCATATTCTATGGCTGAAAACTTTTGATGTGACTGTCTCCAAGACCATCACCACACGCCCAAACCAGAAGCCGTGGATGACCGCAAAAGTGCATGCTCTACTGAAGACAATAGACTCCACCTTCAGAGCATTGGACAAGATGGCCTTAAAAACAGCAAGGGCCAAACTGTCCTGAGCCATCAGAGAGGTTAAGTGCACACATGCCCAGAGAATCCACAGCCACTTTCAGCAAAGACTCCTAGAACATGTGGCAGGGCATACAGGCGATCACAAACTACAAGACCACATCACCTGCCTGTGAGAGTGACACCTCCCTCCCAGATGCACTGAATGACTTCTACACTCGATTCGAGGTAAAGAACAACATAGCGGCGAGGAAGACCATCACTCCTCCTAATGACCAGGTGCTCTGTATATCCATGGCTAAAGTAAAGAAGAACTCTATGCATAGTTAACCCACGGAAGTCTGCAGGACCAGACAACATTCCTGGCAAAGTGCTCAGGGTATGTGCAGAACAGCTAGTAGATGTCTTCACTGACATATTCAACATTTCCCTGAGCAGTGCTGTTGTTCCTATGTGCCTCAAAACAATGACCATCATCTTCATGCTGAAGAAGTCTATGGTTTCATGCCTCAATGACTATCATCCCGTAGCACTCACACCCATCGTGATGAAATGTTTCGAGAGGCTCGTCATTAGGCACATCAAGACCCAGCTACCACCATCACTGGACCCCTTGCAGTTTGAGTTATATCCTACCCGGACGATGCCATCACCACAAACCTCCATCTGGCCCTCACCCACCTGGACAATAAGGACTCATACATATGAATGCTGCTCATTGACTTCAGGTCAGCATTCAATACAATCATCTCTGGCTGGGAGTGACTGGGAGATCTCAGTCAGTCCGGATCGGGAACAGGATCTCCAACACCACCACACTGGGAACTGGTGCCCCTCAAGGCTGTGTGCTCAGCCCTCTGCTGTTCACTCTGCTGACTCACGACTGTGTAGAAATACACAGCTCAAACCACATCATTAAGTTCACTGATGACATGACTGTGGTGGGTCTCAAATGGTTTCGAACGGTCTGATGTGACACTTGGGTGCCTCTCACCTCCCTTAAATGTGCCTTGAGTGGCATTCATCATCCGGTTCCGCAGGGCACTGTTCACAATGAAGCGGTCATCAACGTGGGATGTGGCCAAAGGACGTCCACTTCTATGCCTTTCTGTGACTCTTCCAGTGTCTCTGTGATGACACTCTGACACTCTAAGCTCAGTGGCCACTTCCCTCTGAGAACATCCTGTTTGAAGCCTCACAATGGTGAGGTTCTGTTGATCAGTTGTTAGGTGTGGTCTTGGTCTCATGATGTCAAAATGTGAACAGCATGATGAAGAGGACTGTTTAAATACCAATTCTAATGGAACCAGAAAATTTATTGGTCGATTCATGGATCAAACACCAGTTGTGAATTTTGCCGTTAAGCACCTTGTTAGAGAACAGCAAGTTCTGCAAAAAGTACTGAAACACTGAACAGTTGGACATGTGCATTCAAAAGAGTAGAGAAGGTCAAATTAAGTTGTAAAGTTAATTAGTTGTAGTTGTTAATTGTTAATCTGTAAAGGTTATGATGCATTTTAGGTGCATCCTGAAATTTCACCCGAAAGCTGAATATCCTTAACTTTTCGTGAGTAGTGTATGTTATTAGAGACCACTGGTTTTACAGTTTCTCGAGTTTACACATTTCATTTTGTTTTGTTGCACATGTTTTTTGGTGCTGTGTCCTGTCATGTTGTTTTTTGTACTTCCTGTTTCTGCACTGTCTTGTCTTTTCACTGTTTGCACCTGGTTGCACATGTTGCACTTTATGTAGCTAGGACAACCTTTTGTCCTTAGCTCTGTGTTGTTGTATGTTGTTTATGAAGCACCAGGGTCCTGGAGAAACGTTGTTTCATTTCACTATGTACTGCATCAGCTATATGTGATTGAAATAACAATGTTATTCATCAAGTTGTGCTTATGCATAAGAATTTGCATATTTTTCCTAAAATGTTCTTTTTAAAATGCTATTTAAATTCTAATGATCATACAAAGTATCATCATTCATTTACATTCAAAGTATCATCATTTATCGTGCAATTTTAAAATGTTAGTAGTAATAAATCTTTTCATTTATTAATTCCAGCAAAACATAAAAAGTTGCCTAGCATCTTTTAACCATAGGAAATTTTGAGATTTTGTGTCAATTCCATCAAGATTTCACACCAATTCAGAATGTCCAGACACAAAAATAGCATAAACTAAAATAAAACTGGTTCATCTGTCAACAGAAGACAGCACAATTTAATGTCCAGTGTGAACAACCTTGTTGTTGGTAATAATAATGGGAACTATTAAAATAACTTTTAGCTAGTATAAAACAAGGCTGTTTTTCATGAACATGTTATATTAATAGTTAAGGCAAAACTGCAACTAATTATCAAGTTCGCTCCAGTATATGGTAAGATTTGTTAGATAGATTAATCCATATTATCCTACCTACTTCTGAGTACATTTTATTTTTGTCACTCAACTTTAGAGACACCTGTGATCTACTCTCACATTCAAACGCAATAATCATGCACTGTGCTGCAAGGCAAATGGGGGGTTTACTATTATTATGACAAACTGACAATCTATACAGAACACCAATGTTGTTTTTCATTTGGCTGCTTACTATTAAGGGTCACCACAGCGGATCATTTGGTCTGCTTGTTTTGATTTGGTACAAGTTTTACACCGGATGCCCTTCCTGAGAAGGTTCCTTCCAGCAACCCTCCCCTTTTATCTGGGCTTGGTACCAGCACTGAGATCTAACTCTTCAGTGGCTGAGTTAGCACCCCGTCTGGGAATCAAACCCATTCCACGGCAATAAGAGCGTGGGATCCTGCCACAGGGGGCTCCATACAGAACAAAAAAAAATGAATTATTTCTAAATATATTTTAGTAATGGTATAAATATTAATATAATATTCATAATAGAATATAAATATTGATGAAGTGATTATAATAGTCAGTGCTAATAATTGGGGTTATAATAATTGCAGAAAGTACACCCCTGATTGGGAGGGGCATGTCATCCTCAGTGTCTATGGTGGGTATGGCCCTGACAGAATTTAATGTCTTTAAAAAGTGCCTGACTCTGCATTTGTTTTGTTAATACTGCAAATTAAATAAAACACTAAATGGTATGAACATTGGTTGATTTACATGATTATTGCCAAGCCTCCATTACTCTGGGTCCCCCTAGGGGCTGGATGGTATAACACATCATCGTATTACACTCAGTACTTTGACAAATGAAATCGCTGGATTTTTGGTTGTAAATAACAATAATTAAAATTTTTGTTAACTTTTTTAAACCCTACTAAAGACAGAAATATCAATATGTGAATGTCAAAGTAATGCAGTCTCTTTCCGATGTAAGATAACTGACATAGAATGTTGCACTTTTTGTGATTAAATGCATTAGAAAAACAAAACGCATTTGAGTTTTCCGCAAACGGATTTCAGGAGTTGCGAGTCAGGTCGAAAAAGATCCGATTCAAAGAGTCGAGTCGACTCATTCCAGAACCACTCATCATCTCTAATGCCTACTTCCTCACTCAGATTCAATTCCGCTTTGTGGAGCTTTCGGAAAATTAAAAAAAAAATCTTTAACGCGGAAAAGGTGATTAATGTCACACAACAGGGACCCTTGACTAAAGTTGATTGATTTTCTTTATGATATTTTATATAAGAAGAATGCGGATATATTGTAAATAAAAACTCACGTAATATCAGCTGTAGGAAACATGCAGCGCGTGACAGGTACAGCCTTAACTGTAATGTTTTATCGAGTACGTAGGCCTGTATAGTTATTTCAGTTTTCTCTCTTAAATTACACATGAATTAAATTTCCAGCATGTTTGGATAATACAGTTTTATCAGTGTGAAACGTACTGTTAAAATGTATTTTTTCACATTCCTCTCAGTTGCAATTTGGAAGCAGTAGTTATGGTGTGCCTGTAGGCTGTAAACAGTATTGAGTGAAGTCAGTCAGCAGAACCTGAAGGAACAGGAAAACGAGCAAAAATAAAACTGTGTATAATTCAAACAGTTTCAAATTCAAGGTAATAAAATCAAAACGGAGCGATTGGAATTAAAATACAACTCAATTCTGGCCAATCACAACACAGCTGTGAGCTCATGGAGGCGGGACTTCATTTTTTATAGCCATATTACACGGTGAAGCATATTTCACAGATTTTAGTTACTTGCGCTGCTTTTTCTTGATACAAAATCAAATTAAATGCAATTTGTTAAATGATCGGTCTGTATCTGTCTTTTCATTTTCATACATAAGATAATTTTAATTTACAACACAGAATTAAAATTGATTGTGTTGCTAAGATTAAGGAATTTATCAGGCTGGTAAAAGCCCATGGGCTGTAAGTGTGAGAATAGAATGGAGTTACATTTACATGTACAGAATTTGGTAGACACCTTTATCCAGAGTGTTGTAAAAAAGTGCCTTGAAGTCTATAAATACATAAAACAAACAGGGAAATATAAGCGCTAGTTTAAGTGTTTCAGGAAGAGGTAGGTCTTCATCCATTGTCTGAAGACAGCCAGTGAATCAGCTGTTCTGACATCTAGAGGAAGTTCATTCCACCACCTCGGTACCAGAACAGAATAGTTTTGATGTTTATCTACCTCTTACCCTGAGAAATGGTGTGACCAGTGGAGTAGTGCTAATGGATCGGAAGGAGTGAGATGCAGTACGAGGAGTGATAAGAGCTTTGAGGTAAAAGAGTGCTGGTCATGTCTGGCTTGTGGAGGAGCAGCTGTGGGGTGGTGTGTGAGAACTTAGGCAGGTTGAAAACAAGTTGTGCAGCTGCATTTTGGATCATTTGCAGAGGACGAATTGCATTCAGAGGCAGACCTCAGTAAAGAGTTGCAGTAGTCCAGTCTCAAATATGACCAGAGACTGAACAAGCACCTGAGAGGCCTGTGTAAATAAAAATGGCTGAATCATTCTGATGTTGTACAGAAGAATCTTATATAAACATGTCGAATTAGCAGTATCCGGGGAAAAGGACAGTTGATTGTCTATGGTTACTCCAAGGTTGTGAGCAGTTGCCCAAGGGGAGATTAGAGATTTGTGCAGGGATATCAAAAGATCCTGACCTGGGGATGAATCACCTGGGATGACCAGCAGTTCAGTGTTGCTGCAGTTGAGTTTCAGCTGATGAGTCATCATCCACGTTGATATCCTGTGGTATCTGAGGGTGGTAAGAAGAAGTTAAGTTAGTGGTAAGAGAACCTATGTGAGGATATAACTTCACCAAGAGAGTGAGTATAGCAGGAAAAAAGGAGAGGACCAAGTATTGAGCCTTGTGGGACACCAGTGGAGAGTCTGTGTGAAGCAGATGTTGAACCCCTCCATGTTACCAGATATGAGCAACCTTCCAGGTAAGAAGCAACAATTTCCCATGCTGCTTCACAAATTCCGAGACTCCTGAGGAGGGACAAGAGAGTCTTGTGGTTGACTGTATGGCTGCAGCTATCGATTATTTTCATTCTACCATTCTATTCATTATTCTATCGATAAATCGAGTAATCGGATAAGAAGTACTTTTTCTTTATTAAAGAGGAATACTAAATATGCAAGAGAAAATAAGACAGGTCTCTTAAAATAAACAACTAAGTTGTTTCCTATTCAGAAAAATAAAATCTAGACCCATTTAGTGCATTTAATTGACATTCAAAATGTAAATACAAATATATAAATACATAAAAAAAACTTAAAAAGAAGGTAAACATAGTACAACCTAAAACAAAATAATAATAATAATAATAATAATAATAATACCTGAACATTGCATTTATGTTGTGCAACTTAATTTTGATGTTTCAGTCTAGCTACAGCTCAAGCAGGACATAAGCCTTTACTGTCTTCCTGGAAGACTTTGTGGTTTTTGTAAGAGGCAAAAATTAGTGGACAGGAAGTAAACTTGGAACAAGAACAAGAGTCCATACACATAAAATTTCTTAACATATTTTTCTGTAACATGAAATTAGAGCATACCCTCTTAAATGTCTCTCTACATACTGGTGTGTGTGTGTGTGTGTGTGACAGAGAGAGAGTGAGGCTATCAAAATGACATTTAAGCTTTCACAAAATGTAGCTAAATTAGGGACATCATAACTTGCCACCATACTGATTTATGGTCTTAAGTAGTCTCTACACAGACATTTATACCGGCCTTAATTTCAACTAGCAATCATATTGATTTAAGCTAAGTGTGAACGTTCATATTGATTTACGCTAAGTGTGAAGCTTGTGTCGACTCTGTGGACTTAAAGCGGGGCCTGTGTGAATGAGATATTGAAGTATTGAACTGTGCTGTGGTGGTACACCAGTTCAATCTTACAGTAATCACGCTGTACAGAGTTTTCTGTCTGTTTTAGTTTGAAATGATTTCTGCCGTTTTATTTGGCCTGAATCTTCTTGCCCCTCACTGTTTTCTCTCCAAGTTTAGCGGGTTATGCATTGGTAATAATGGTCCTTGGGGAAACACAGTGCCCTGTGTGTAGTTACAGTAAATAGACTAAATGAAGCTTCGAGGCAACTAATTTCCCTCAATCATTCACTCATGCCATTTTTTGTATTCAAATTACTCAAGTTACTCGAGGAATCGTTTCAGCCATAGTTGACTGTGTCTAATGCTGCTGAATGGTTTGAGGAGGGATAGAGAGTTGATAATGCCAGTTGCTAATGTTTGAGGGATCAAGAGCAGGTTTCTTTAGCATGGCAATAACCTTGCTCTCTTAAAGGTATTTGGTACAGGTGGTAGGATTGCATGACTAGATGACTTGTATAAGCTCTTCTGTTGCTATAGTTGAGAAATGTGACAGTGAAGGATTAGGGGGATCCTGGCTGTGTAATGTAGGTGAAGTCATGGCAGAAGTTAAGGTCTCAGTCTTCTCATTGTAAAAGGAGGCAAAGTCATCAGTAGTCAGGGAGGATAAAGCAGATTGAGCCGGGGGTTGAGTAGTGAAGAGAAGATGCTGTGGAGCTTATATGGATCTTCTACTATGTGTTATTGAACAAGGTACTCATATTTTTTTGTAAAGATGGGATGTTGTATGGACATGCAGGGCTTTAGACTAACTCTGTTAGATTACCCCCCCCCCCACACACACACACAAAATACTGCCGCAGTTAAATGCAACATACATTGTGGTGTGTGTGTGTGTGTGTGTGTTTGTTTGTTTTACAGGATTACACTAATTGAAAATGAATGATTTGGTAATGAAACTGTGAGAGGTCAGCCCCTGATGTGAAAATTACTCCAGAGATCAGAATCACCAGCACCCAGTTGTATCATCATGAAGAGTGGTCAGTCTATGGATAATCCTCCAATGTTTAAAGATGGAGACTCCTCACTTCTATGCAGGTAACATCTTCTCACTGTTAATGTTACTGCTAAAGTCACATTTAAAGGAACATTAAACTAGATAAATAGGATGGAATACTAAATACTAACACCCCGTAACTGTGATTTTTTAACAAAGGCACTTTTAAGGTTCCAAATATGTTTTGCTGTATTTAAAGTCATTTTGCTTAAAAAGTGTGGCTTAAGTGTTCCAATACATTGGGCTGCTTCAGTCACTGCAGGCTAGACCACTGTTAGCATCATTTAGCCAGTGACAGGATACCAAGCCATAAAAATCTTTTAGAGCCACACCATTTGAAAGTGTTAGACTAGCTGAATAACACTGTTTGTCTGTGCTAATCCTTGATAATGTGTATAACATTTTAGCAAGTAGACTCTCACCTTGACATCTCTGTAATTATTGTGTAGCTCTCTGGCTAGTAGCTTTCTGACAGAAACGAGCAATTAATTAATTGTGTTTCTTAAGAAACGCATTTAATTAAAGAAAGTATAATCAGTATAGTAACTGTTATCATGTAATTGTGCATATATACTACTCACAAAAAGTTAAGGATATTCGGCTTTCAGGTGAAATTTTTGAATGCACATGTCCAGCTGTTCAGTGTTTCAGTACTTTTTGCATAACTTGCTGTTCTCTAACAAGGTGCTTAATGGCAAAATTCACAACTGGTGTTTGATCCATGAATCGACCAATAAATTTTCTGGTTCCATTAGAATTGGTATTTAAACAGTCCTCTTCATCATGCTGTTCACATTTTAACATCATGAGACCAAGACCACACCTAACAATTGATCAACAGTACCTCACCATTGTGAGGCTTCAAACAGGATGTTCTCAGAGGGAAGTGGCCACTGTGAACAGTGCCCTGTTAAGTCTTTAACCTTGCACCCCAGAGCCTCAATGACCTGAGGGCCGCCCTTCAAGAAGAGTGGAATGCCATGCCTCAGCAGACAATAAGTCGACTCGTGAACAGCATGAGACGTCGTGGTCAAGCTGTAATTGATGGTCAAGGGCACATGACAGATTATTGAGACATTGAGATTTTTTGTTGTGGTATACCCACCACTGTTGTTGGCTTTTGTTTCAATAAATTGTTTGAGATGAGGAAATCACCATTGCAGCTTCTACTTAAATGCCCTACTTTCATGATATAATATCACTGTAGTGTGAACTTTTTACATTTTTCATAAATTTCACAAAAAGGCCAAATATCCTTAACTTTATGTGAGTAGTGTACTTAGCCTTTCCTTATCTTAGAAACATAAACTGGTGTTAATTCAAGGAATATGTTAAATAAGTAAAAAAGGGTTATAAGAAAACACCCCTGGTACTACAGGCTTAGTTGTATATGCCCTGTCCATTACGTCAGTGCAGTACTAAGCAGGATCAATGCAAGGAAAGCAGCAGGGCCTGATGGTATCCCTGGGCGTGTCCTCAGAGCATGTGCTGGGGAGCTGGCAGGGGTCCTAACAGACTTATTCATCCTGTCTCTAGCCCAAGCTATTGTGCCCACCTGCCTTAAGACCACCTCCATTGTGCCTGTACCAGAAAACTCCACTGCATCCTGCCTTAATGACTACCGCCCAGTAGCGCTCACCCCCATCATCACTAAGTGCTTTGAGTGGCTGGTCCTGGCACACCTCAAAACCTGTCTTCCTGCCACCCTTGACCCTCATCAATTTGCTTACCGTCAGAACAGAAGCACGGAGGACGCAGTTTCCACAGCGCTGCACTCAGTCCTCTCTCACGTGGACAATAAAGACACCTATGCCAGAATGCTTTTCCTGGACTTTAGTTCAGTGTTTAACACTGTCATCCCTTCCAAGTTAGTCACCAAACTTGGAGATCTGGGCATCAAAGCATCACTTTGCAACTGACTCCTGGACTTTCTGACCAACAGGCCCCAGCATGTTCGGATAGATCGCCACTGCTCTTCCACCCCTCTCTTCACCTATGACTGCAAGCCTGTACATAGTTCCAACACAATTATCAAGTTTGCAGATGACACCACGGTGATTGGACTCATCAAAGACAATGATGAGTCAGCTTATAAAGAGGAGCTGGACCGTCTAGCTGAGTGGTGCGCTGGCAACAACCTGCTGCTCAACACTGCGAAGACCAAGGAGCTCATAGTGGACTTCAGGAAGGAGAAAGGTGACACACACACCTATTCATCTCAATGGAGAGGTGGTGGACCGTGTCACTAGCTTCAAATTCCTGGGTATCCACATCTCCGAGGATCTCTCCTGGACTACCAACAGCTCCAGTCTGGTCAAGAAAGCTCACCAGCGCCTCTTCTTCCTGAGGGCTCTGAGGAAGAACCATCTCTCTTCAGACATCCTGAACTTCTACCGTTGCACCATCGAGAGCATCCTGACCGGCTGTATCACTGTCTGGTATGGGAACTGCACTGTGTCAGCATGGAAAGCGCTGCAGAGGGTGGTGAAAACTGCACAACACATCGTAGGAGTTCCACTTCCTAAGATCGAGGACATTTACAGGAAGCGTTGTCTCACCAGAGCACGCAAAATCATAAAGGACTTTTATCACGCTGCCAATAGATTCTTTGCCCTCCTGCCTTCTGGGAGGCGCTACAGGAGCCTCCGGACCAAGACTAGCAGGTTTAGGAACAGCTTTTTCCCCACAGCTGTTTCTTTGCTGAACTCTGCCTCCACCCGATCACACACACATTGACTGAACACATTATTATAGTGTATATAACCTTTTTCTGTATATAACCCTTTCTGTGTACAGTTTATATATACAAATTATTTATCTTAGTATACAATATCTTCCTCATTGCACACATCTAAATCATTGCACTCATTGTACATAACTCCTCTGTATACTGTTTACATATTTAATTATCATGGTATACAACACCTTCTTTATTGCACCACTATAATCATTTGCTCATTTGCACTCATTGCATTTACTCATTGTATTTACCTCCCACTGTATACTGTTTATATACTGTTATATATGCAAATTATTTATATATTTTTGTATATTGTTTATATATGCAAATTATTTATTGTTATATACTTATTATATATGCTAATTATTTGCACTGAGAAATGCACTTCTGGTTAGATGCTAACTGTATTTCGTTGCCTTGTACCCACATGTGCAGTGACAATAAAGTTGAATCTAATCTAATCTAATCTAATCTAACCTAATCTAATCTAATCTAACTAATCTAATCTAATCTAATCTAATCTAATCTAACTAATCTAATCTAACTAATCTAATCTAATCTAATCTAATCTAATCTAATCTTTTAGTCATGTCTGTTTTCCAGTTCATCCCAAAGGTGTTCAGTGGGGTTGTGGTCAGGGCTCTGTGCAGAACACTGTAGTTCTTCCACTCCAACCTTAACACACCATGTCTTCATGGAGCTGCTTTGTGCACAAGGACATTGTCGTGCAGGAAACTATAATGCCACATATTACAGTTATCATACAGTGGTTATATAATGTGTCTAGTGAAAGGAATATGAAATATTACATATGAAAGGAATAATTTAACCAAAGGTTCTACTATTAATGAAAAGCTAAAAGTCACCTTGATCATAAAATGTTAAAACTGTAAAGAGTTGTATAAATGACTAAATGACTGTGCATAACGTTGTTCAGTAAACTCCAGGGAAAGAGATTAGAATCACCAGCACCCAGTTGTATCTCCATGAAGAGTGATCAGTCTATGGATTCTCCTATGAGGCTAAAAAATGGAGACCAATCACTTCTACACAGGTAATGTCTCCTTACTGTTAATGTCACTGCTGAAGTCACACTTAAAGGGAAATTTAACTAGATAAACAGAATGGCAAATATTTGCGAAAACACTGTATCTATAAAAAGAAATATCTGTAACTATGATCTTTAATGAAGCCAGTATTAAGCTTCCAAATACATTTTTGTTGTATTTAATGTCTATTTTTGGGAAATGTTTTGCTTAAATATGTGTTTGTACTGTAAGTGTAACTTAAAAGTCAGAATACTTTTTTTGCACTGCTGTATCCTGTGGTCACTGCAGGATAGATCAATCTTTAATCTTTTTTTTGTTAAAATTTTAACAAAAAAAAATAAGAGAGAAATAATAATGATCATAAAAAAAGATCTAATTTGGACACGGGCAATGGCTGTTTTTCTCTGGTTTCCTCCCACCTCCCAAACACATGCCAGTAGGTGGATTTGTGAACATAAATTGTCCCTATGTGTGAGGGACTGGTGTCACATCCAGGCTGTAGTATTATACTGGATATAGTTAGGGATTTTATACCTGTGAACCTTTCTGACAAGATTTCTTAAAACTGTACCTGTATTTGTATCTGTTTAGAACACATTACCTGTTCATTCAGAGTGAGGGCTTCAGTCACATCCCTAACAGCCACACAGAAACCTTAAATAAGTAGAATTAAAGTAGGAACAGAGGGTTTTTTTTCCAGATTCCTAATGTTCCTTAGACACATGGCATTAATCATTGTGTAAAATTAATGCTAAAGTGATGTAACTGATCAACTATAATTTTTGTTAACAGTGTTCTACAGAAGGTAGGAGATGAAGATCACAGATACAGGGTAAGATCCAAACCAACATGACTGACACTGACACACTGGTGTTATAAACCTCTCTGCTGTTATTAACTACAGAGTGATTAGATTATAGAAAACATACAGTAGATGAAGACAAACACATAGTGAGAAGATCATAAAGAACTATCTGTGGTAACCAGTCAGAAAAAAGTGATCTTAAAGTCTAATAATTAAAGCCCATGTCTCACCACATCTTCCTGCTTCACCATATCACAGGAACGACCCTGATCCTGCTGCTGTAAATGAAGTCCAGAAAAAGTTCAGATTAAATCTGATGAAGAAGTTTCAGTGTTTGAATGGAGTGATGATAAACCTGGGAACCCAAACACTCCTGAATGACATCTACACAGAGCTCTACATCACAGAGGGAGACAGTGGAGAAGTCAATAATGAACATGAGGTGAGACAGATGGAGGCAGCGTCCAGGAGAACAACAACAGAGGAAACACCAATCAAATGTAATGACATCTTTAAGCCTTTATCTGAACAAGACAAACCCATCAGAACTGTGCTGACAAAGGGAGTCGCTGGCATCGGAAAAACAGTCTCTGTGCAGAAGTTCATTCTGGACTGGGCTGAAGGGAAAGCCAATCAGGACGTCCACCTCATATTTCCACTTCCTTTCAGAGAGCTGAATTTGATGAAGGACCAGAAACTGAGTCTGATGGAGCTTCTTCATGTCTGTTTTAAGGAAACAAAAGAAACAGAAATGTCCAGTTTGGAAAAGGTTCTGTTCATTTTTGACGGATTGGACGAGTGTCGTTTTCCTCTGGATTTCCAGAACACAGTGAGAGTGTGTGATGTAACTGAATCAGCATCAGTGCAGGAGCTGCTGATAAACCTGATCAAAGGGAATCTGCTTCCCTCTGCTCTCATCTGGATCACCTCCCGACCAGCAGCAGCTGATCAAATCCCCTCTGAGTGTGTGCATCGAGTCACAGAGGTACGAGGGTTCAGTGACCCACAGAAGGAGGAGTACTTCAGGAAGAGAATCAGTGACCAGAGCCTGGCCAATAACATCATCACACACCTGAAGTCATTAAGAAGTCTCTACATCATGTGCCACATCCCAGTCTTCTGCTGGATTTCAGCCACTGTTCTAGAGAGAATGTTGGGTGAAGCAGAGAGTGGAGAGATCCCCAAGACTCTGACTCAAATGTACACACACTTCCTCATCATTCAGACAAACATCATAAGAGAAAAATACTCCAAGAAGCAGGAGAGTGATGAAGAAATGCTTCTTAAACTGGGACAACTGGCTTTTCAGCAGCTGAAGAAAGGGAACCTGATCTTCTATGAGGAAGATCTGAGAGAGTGTGACATTGATGTGAGAGAAGCAGCAGTGTACTCAGGTGTGTGTACACAGATCTTCAGAGAGGAGTTTGGGCTTCACCAGAGTAAAGTGTACTGCTTTGTTCATCTGACCATTCAGGAGCATCTCGCAGCTCTGTATGTGCACCTGACCTTCATGAAGGAGAAGAGAAATGTTCTTATACAGAATTGTGTCTCCACACAGAAGACGGAAGAAATTATGATCTTCAATTTAAACAAGAGTGCTGTAGATCAGACTTTAGAAAGTCAGACTGCACATCTGGATCTTTTCCTCTGCTTTCTTCTGGGTCTTTTACTGAATCACTCACTCTCATCTTTTACTTTCACCGATCAGAAACTCTTACATGCTTTAGTAACACAGACAGGAAGTAGCTCCCAGAGCACAAAGGCAACAGTCCACTGTCTGAATGAACTGGGTGATAATTCTCTAGTGGAGAAAATCCAACTCTACCTGAAATCTGGAAAACAAAGTGACCTCTCTTCTTCACAGTGGTCTGCTCTGGTGTTTGTGTTACTGACCTCAGCACAGGAGCTGGAAGAATTTGACCTGAGTAAATATTTCAGTACAGATAAGATAACAGAAACTGTTGTTCTGAAGATGATGCCTGTGATTGCAGCATCCAGAAAAGCAATGTAAGTAAAGCTGAATATAACTGTTCTACTGTTACAGTGTTAGAAAGAGAGAAACTGAAAACACTCTGAATAATATGGACTTTAGTATGTTTTGAGCTGAAGGTGAGACAAAGTAGAGTTTATGAAAATATAGATAAATCTATAAATAGATAAATTTGATAAGATAAATAAAGATTAATTTTATTCACCGTCATGTTTTTCTCACCACTGTGAAGTGTATGTATGAAATAATGTGTATGAGAATACAGGACAAATCACATCCCGCATTAACTCAATAAGAGACACAGTGGTTTATTATATTTTTAAACAGTTCCATATTATACACAATGGGGGGGCACAACTCTACTGTAGTTAGCTGTAGTTAACCACTAACTTTAATTTAATGACATCATCAAGCAGATGTTAACTGCAGTGTCCCTTTAATCATATTGTCAGGAACAGCTGGACAGTTCCCTGCCAGGCCCAGAGAGGGCGCTGGCAGGTGAACCTTGGAAGCCTGCTTCTTTGTGTGTCTTTTGTTACGCCCTTCCTATTGTTCCTATCCTGATTGTGTCACCTGTATCCCATTAGCCCTAATGTCTACCCCTATAAATAGGGATCCTTGTGTTTGTGTCCGGGTCCATGATTGTTATCTGTACCGTGGTTTCTGTTGGGGTTTTGTTTGCTAGGATCCATGTCCAAGCTAAGGTCTAGGTTTTGGTTAGTTTAGTTAACCACGCCATGTCTAGTGTTACGTTTGTTTCCCTATGTCGCGTCTTAAATGTAATAAAAGCAGTGCTTCGCTGAATCCTGTGCATGGGTCTCATTACACCGTGTGCTGGCGTGTGTACACACACCACGGGCGTCTGGGGTCGAGCCCCGCATAGGGCGGGGGTCCCAGACGTTACACATATTGTCTAACTGGTGTTTGTAGTTTATTCAGAATTTATGAAAATGAGAAGGTTCAGTGAAAGCTTTGAGGACATGTTTGATAATTTGCACTAGTGTGAGTTCATTGTTTTCTTTTATTTCCTTCAGTATCAGCTGTGATTCACTTGGAATGAAAAGTTGTTTAGCGCTCAGCTCAGAATTCTCAAATCTGAGAGAACTGCATCTGACTGTGAAAACACTGCATCTGTCCTATAATTATCTAGGAGTCTCAGTAGTGAAGAGTCTCTCTGCTGTACTGGAGAATCCTCACTGTAAAGTGGAGACACTGGGGTAAGATCATCTCTCTGAGAGTCACAATAACTCAATAAAAGCAGCAGCAGTTATATCCAGTGTTGTTTTTCACCTGAAATTTTCTGAAACAGTACAACATGCAGAACAAATAGATTAGTCATTAAGTGATAACGATTTCCAGAATCACTTATGCATTAAAGAAATAAATAAAGGAGTAAATGAGAGAAGTTTCTACAAAATCTGACTGATTAGCTACAGAAGTATTGCTGGCTTTAAAAGTATAGTAAACTTAATATCAATTAATTAATAACAGCATCAGTGCTGGAGCTACAGGGACCTGGGCCCACCCATTTGGAGTCCTGGGCCACCCAAATAAGCTCTGTTCTAATGTTACCATTCACCATTTACCATTTAATGTTCTCACTCACTAGGAGCTGTTGCTCTAAGAAGCTGCATTGAATGACGTTGCTCAGTAACATTTCTGTGTGGTGTGTAGCCGTGTAACAGACAAGTTCCATAAAGAGTTTATCTTCCGAAAATAAGCATTATATCAGAGGATATAATAAGATGAAATGTGTTTCAGTTTGTGTTAACACTGGAGCATGCTGTCAGAGTGGAGATTTAACTCATCTGAGAGCTGAAGAACAGAATTGCAACTGAGGAGTGCATGGGGCAGCACCAAAACAAAGTCATTTTAAACTCTAATAAAAACACAGAACAAAATAATGGCTGTGTCTGTACACGTCATCTTTAATCACTGGAATCAGAGAAGGACTCCTTTCCTTTTTTCAGTGGAAAGGCTTTCACTCTAGTTTAATGTGTGTACTGTTCTCTTTATATGTTTTGCTTTTCTAGCGCATTATATAAATAAACAGCAAGCCAAACTCTGTTCAAGAGCCAGGATATGACCGCCTTGCTTCTGTCAGAGAAATTACATAGATATCATACATCATACATTAGCCTAGATTTAAAATGCTCTGCATAGAAGTAGTGGTTATCGATCACATATCAAATATCATAATCATTTAGCTTTGGATTAATAGTAAGCTTTTGAGTAATGCAAGTATATCAAATATATATCCTTTATAATATTAGGCTTTTGAGCTTTTGATTAATGCACATGTGTAACTTTTATAATCATCAAGCAGTGCTGAGATGGGGATGTTTTTGTAAATTTCATAATCATCAGGCAGAAATAGTGCTGAGATGGGTGAATAGAGGGGATGTTTTTGTGCTGAAAAGTGCAGACGTAAGGGGAATTTCACCAAGAATAGTCACCCAGACAGACATAACCTAGACATAACCTAGGCATCTTATGAGCTTTAGCATTGCTTAATAGGTAACAGAGGAGCACATTTAGATCCAGACACAGAGTTAAACTTAGAAATAGAAGTATGGTTTTCCGAGAAATTGAAGCACATCTAATTTTGACCCATCAAAAACATCGAGGTTGGTCGGTATGTGCGTACGTGCACATTGTTGTGTACATCACGTACCCGAAAGGTTGTTTGATATCATCAAAGGGAGGATGGTTTAATTAAGGGGGCGGTATGGGGACAAATATGAAAATATAATAAGTATGTTAATTAAGGAAGGAGTGATTAAAAGTATCCATCCATTGAATATAATGTGGAATTGCTGGAAATATTTAAATTTGGAAAAGGAGGCGCCATGGGGCGTCTGAGGTATAAGAAGGAGGGAATTTTTGGGGTTTTTGGGAGACCAGCTGCCCTCTTCAGAAATGCATGTGATTGACTGCATCTCTGAATAAAGAAACCTGCTTCTTCTCATCTGCTGACTGAGATCTCCTTCATTTCAGCTAAGTATTTGATTATTTGATAGTTTATTGACTTTATTTGGTAAGATTATTGAAATAATAGAAATTGGTACAATCAAAGATTCCACTCTGTGATATGTTCACTTGGAGGGGACTCTGAGTTCCGACACTTCTTTAATAGTCCAGTGTGTGGTTTACACAATCAAACTCAATGGCCATTGAACCGAGTAAACTGTTGATGAAATGAAAGAAATATAGAAAATCAACTACCAAAATTGTATCACACTTATTACCAGTCTAAAAGGTAAACTGTACACAGATACATCACTAATTCAGAAACAAGTTAGAAGCATTATTGATACAGGGTGCAAACAGATCGGCAACAACATAAACATCTTTACTAATATATCACATTTAAACTGAGCATACTCTCCTGCAATATAAACTAGACAGATTGGTGATGTAAATGAGCTTACAGCGAATGCTTTCGACAAGGTTTAGTATAAGGATTAACTCAACTTTTGGGTTAAGAGCATTGCTGGAGTCAGTATGCATGGGGAGTAGGGATCTGTTGAGACAGGAATCAGAGGTCCAGCATTTATGATTGCTGACACCTCTGTCATCAGAGTGCAAAGCACCTCATGTGACAAGTGAGCATTTTTCTTCTGCAAAAGCATACCATCTAGAATCCTGCATGTTACGATCATACGCTCCCATGCTCGCCCCATTTGGGAAGTGTGTGGCAAATTAAATTCCCACATACAGCCATTCTCACTGAGGTATTTCAGAAGACTGGTCTGGTTTCCTTTTGTTGCATTACCCAGTTCTTGGCTAGCTTCGATAAAGTTAGTTCCTCTGTCCCACCTGAGCTGTTTTGATGGTCCTCTCACAGCAAAAAACCTTCGCAAAGTGTTGATGCAACTTGAAGTGTTCATAGATTCTATGAACACTTCTGTGAGTACTGTGGATGTAATGCATGTGAAGAGTATAGCCCACCTTTTGTTTTCAGCTACACCTCCTCTGGTGTGTCAAGTGACCACTGTCCATGGACCATAAATGTCTAACCCCTTAAATGTAAATGGAGGAGATGTACTGAGGTGCTCTGGAGAAAGATCTGCCATCTTTTGAACTTCTTACCTTCCTCTGAGTCTGCACCATGTCACACGATGAAGAAGCATAGAGTTTATCAATATTTTCCCACCTACAATCCACAAGCCTGCCAGTCAGATTGCTCCTTCTGTTAACTGTCTGCCTTGATGGTGCCCTTTGGAGTGGTGTTACCTCACCAACAGTTTAGTGACCTGACTTTGCTTAGGGAGGATGATTGGATTCTGATTGGACCTCTGACTTGAGAGAAGTCCGACATCCTCCAGCCCTCAAGAGACTGCCATCGATGTAGAGGTTGAGATTCCGCAGAGCAAGGATTAGTCTATTTGCTGCTGTCTGTTTTTCAGGTGTGCATATTTTGCTGCACTGACACCATCCTTTGCATTTATGGGATGTGGTGATGGAACTTAATGTGTGACAATGTGCTTGATGAATCAGAAAGGAAACCACTCTTAGCAAAGATTGCTAGGTAGAAATACTCTGAAACCATTCTGAGAAGAGTCTTCTTTCAACTTGAATAGCGAAGCTGGTTATCCAGTTCAAAGAACTCACACTGTTGCCCTTCCTGTTTGCTATGGTGATGGACCAGTTGTCAGACGAGGTCAGACAGGAGTCTCCTTGGACAATGATGTTTGCAGATGACATTGTGATCTGTAGTGAGAGCAGGGAGCAGGTGGAGGAAAACCTGGAGAGGTGGAGGTTTGTGCTGGGGCGAAGAGGAATGAAAGTCAGTGGTAGTAAGACTGAGTACATGTGTGTGAATGACAGGGAGGGAAGTGGAACAGTAAGATTACAGGGTGAAGAGGTGAAGAAGGTACAGGAGTTTAAGTACTTGGGGTCAACAGTCCAGAGTAATGGAGAGTGTGGGAAAGAGGTAAAGAAGCGAGTGCAGGCAGGTTGGAATGGGTGGAGAAAGGTGTCAGGAGTTCTGTGTGATAGAAAAATTTCAATGAGAATCAAGGGGAAGGTGATACAGGACAGTGGTGAGACCGGCCATGCTGTATGGTTTAGAGGCAGTGTCACTGAGTCAGAGACAGGAGTCAGAGCTGGAGGTAGCAGAGCTGAAGATGTTGAGGTTCTCTTTGGGAGTGACACGGTTGGACAGGATTAGGAACGAGTACATCAGAGGGACAGCTCATGTTGGACGTTTGGGGGACAAAGTTAGAGAGGCCAGGTTAAGATGGTTTGGACATGACCAGAGGAGGGAGAGTGAGGATATTGGTAGGAGAATGTTGGACATGGAGCTGCCAGGCAGGAGGAAAAGAGGAAGGCCAAAGAGGAGGAATATGGATGTAATGAATGAGGATATGAAGCTAGTGGGTGTAAGTGTAGAGGATGCAGAAGATAGGGATAGGTGGAGAGAGATGATTCGCTGTGGAGACCCCTGAAGGGAAAAGCAGAAGAAGTGGAGAAAAGTCAGAGCTCACCTGAGCTTGATGTTTTATATATTCCTGCATTCTCATTAAAATCATGTGATGAAAGCATGCTTATTTCACTGCAATTGTTGTTACGTTCCTGATTTGCTTCTATCGTAGGTCTTTCTTGTTCCAGGCTTGCTTTTTCCTTTTTCATTTCAAGCTGTCTTTTTGTGAAACACCGTCTTGGCACATGCAGCTTCTGCTGAGGCTCTATCTTTTGCAGCAGCACTAGCAACTGAAAACTTGGTGGAAGATAATGAGCATTTAGAACTGACTTCTGAAGATGCCTTTTTTTTCTCAGTTCACTTCAGTTTGAATGGTTGCTTCTGAGCATTCCTCTTGCACCTGCTGATCCACTGTACTCTTCTTTTTATATATTTTACATATATATATATATATACACAGTTGTGCTCGTAAGTTTACATACCCTGGCAGAATTTATGATCTCTTGGCTATTTTTCAGAGAATATGAATGACAACACAAAAACATTTCTTTCACTCATGGTTAGTGGTTGGCTGAAGCCATTTATTGTCAAACAACTGTGTTTACTCTTTTTAAATCATAATGACAACAGAAACTACCCAATGACCCTGATCAAAAGTTTACATACCCTGGTGATTTTGGCCTCATAACATGCACACAAGTTGACACAAACGGGTTTGAATGGCTATTAAAGGTAACCATGTGATCTGTAACCATGTAACCATCCTCACCTGTGATCTGTTTGCTTGTAATTAGTGTGTGTATAAAAGGTCAATGAGTTTCTGGACTCCTGACAGACCCTTGCATCTTTCATCCAGTGCTGCACTGACGTTTCTGGATTCTGAGTCATGGGGAAAGCAAAAGAATTGTCAAAGGATCTGTGGGAAAAGGTAGTTGAACTGTATAAAACAGGAAAGGGATATAAAAAGACATCCAAGGAATTGAGAATGCCAATCAGCAGTGTTCAAACTCTAATAAAGTACAGCAACTAAAATTTCAGCCACAACTGCCAGGAAAATTGTTCGGGATGCAAAGAAAACCCACAACCAACTTCAGGTGAAATACAGGACACACTGAAAACATGTGGTGTGGCTGCTTCAAGATGCACAATAATGAGGCACTTGAAGAAAGATGGGCTGCATGGTCGAGTTGCCAGAAGAAAGCCATTACTACGTAAATGCCACAAAATATCCCACTTACAATACACCAAACAGCACAGAGACAAGCCTCAAACCTTCTGGCACAAAGTCATTTGGAGTGATGACACCAAAATTGAACTTTTTGGCCACAACCATAAACGCTACATTTGGAGAGGAGTCAACAAGGCCTATGATGAAAGGTACACCATTCCTACTGTGAAACACGGAGGTGGATCGCTGATGTTTTGGGGATGTGTGAGCTACAAAGGCACAGGAAATTTGGTCAAAATTGATGGCAAGATGAATGCAGTATGTTATCAAAAAATGGGCATGGGACGCATGGGACGTACTTGGACATTCCAACATGACAATGATCCAAAACACAAGGCCAAGTCGACCTGTCATTGGCTACAGCAGAAAAAAGTGAAGGTTCTGGAGTGGCCAACTCAGTCTCCTGACCTCAATATCATTGAGCCACTCTGGGGAGATCTCAAACGTGCAGTTCATGCAAGACAGCCCAAGAATTTGCCAAGAAGAATGGGCAGCTTTACCATCTGAGAAGATAAAGAACCTCATCCACAACTACCACAAAAGCTGTCATTGATGTTAAAGGGGGCAATACATGGTATTAAGAACTGGGGTATGTAAACATTTGATCATTTTTGATCATCTTTGGTCATTTGGGTAGTTTCTGTTGTCATTATGATTTAAAAAGAGTAAACACAGTTGATTGATAATAAATGGCTTCAGCCAAACACTAACCATGAGTGAAAGAAAAGTTTTTCTGTTATCATTTATATTCTCTGAAAAATAGCCAAGAAATCATAAATTCTGCCAGGGCATGTAAACTTATGAGCACAACTGTGTGTGTACATACTGTATATGTGTGTGTGTGTGTGTATATATATATATATATATATATATATATATAATATACACTACTCACAAAGTTAAGGATATTTGGCTTTTGGGTGAAATTTATGAAAAATGTAAAAAGTTCACACTACAGTGATATTATATCATGAAAGTAGGGCATTTAAGTAGAAGCTGCAATGGTGATTTCCTCATCTCAAACAATTTATTGAAACAAAAGCCAACAACAGTGGTGGGTATACCACAACAAAAAATCTCAATGTCTCAATAATCTGTCATGTGCCCTTGACCATCAATTACAGCTTGACCACGACGTCTCATGCTGTTCACGAGTCGACTTATTGTCTGCTGAGGCATGGCATTCCACTCTTCTTGAAGGACGGCCCTCAGGTCATTGAGGTTCTGGGGTGCAGGGTTACGAGCCTCTACACGGCGACTCGGCTGATCCCAGAGGTTTTCTATGGGATTCGGGTCTGAAGAAAGTGCAGGCCACACCATTTGAGGTACCCCAGCCTCCAGCAGCCGTTCCCTAATGATGCGACCTCGAAGCCAAAGGACTACAGGAAAAATGTTTTGTGGACCAAAATAGATCTTTTTGGTTAAATAAGAAGTGTAATATCTGGAGAAAGGAATACACTGCAAACAGCATAAGAACCTTGGCAAATTCAAAGTCCTGACCTTAATCCAGTAGAAATGTTGTGGAATGACCTATAGCAAGCATTTCATGTGAGGAAAGTTGAAGCTGTTCTGTACTGAGGAATGAGCTAAAATTCCTCCAAAGCGGTTGTGCAGGACTGTTCATCAGTTACCAGATACATTTACTTGGAGTTATTGTGATTAAAATATGATTAATTATACATCAGTAAAGAGCAGAAAATTTTATTCATGCTCAGAAGCTGGGGTCTTGTCTCTGTGTCTGAAGAGGTTAATTTTGAGCTGTAAATTTGAAGGAACTGGAAAGAGCTATCCAAGTCCTGAGTAATAAAAACATTTACAAACACATCATATTTTAAGTAAGTCTTAAACAAAGTTAAAAATCTGTTGATGAAGAGTGTGTCATTGTGTCTCTCTACAGGTTGCGTGATTGTGGAGTCTCAGATGAAGGCTGTGCTGCTCTGACTTCAGCTCTGAAATCAACCCCCTCACACCTGATAGAACTGAATCTATCGACTAATAATCTAGGAGACTCAGGAGTGAAGAGTCTCTCTGCTGTACTGAAGAATCCTCACTGTAAACTGAATATACTGGGGTAAGATCATCTTTAATGTTCTGTCTTTTGGTCATATGGAGTCTTTGGTTAAGATATTCATATGTAAGAAGTTGCAGTGCAAAATGTAACTTCATGTGACTGCAATATGTCTGAAATGAAAATGCAGTGAAATTAAATTAAAATAATTTAAAAATTACAGAATTTGAAACAAATTAAAAAACAAAAACCAACAAAGAAGCATAACAGTACCATTATCAGTACCTAAACTGGTCTTGTATTATTCAACATTTTGTGATAAATAAAGAATGTCTATGAGTAAACCCACTGACTCAAATACATTCATTTAGTAACACAGAGCTGAAGGTGAGAACAGGATCATTAGGTGTGTGTATGAGATGAGATCACAGTGCATGGACACTACTGTATGTTTTAATATACAGATATGATTAAAATAAGGTACATTAAAAATGTTCTTACTCCAATCCACATCCAAAGAAATGAGGCCATGCTGGTAAGTAGCTCAATTCCTCATTAAAACAGAGGACCTGGCAACCGCTCAGAACACCACACATTATGCTAATTTACACCTGGTTTTGAGAGGCAGACAAAATAATGTCTAAAACTGACAACTGCTTAATTTCACTTTATTAAATTGAGCAAAATATGGAACCAGACATGCTTCCAATTTTTTTTTTACACTTTTTTTTATAGGATCCTTCATCAAATGCACAAAAATCTCATTCGTCGCTCTTCTCGTCATTCCTCTGTAGAAGTTTTATTTACTTTAAATTTCACATAATAAAACTGTAGAACCTGATCAATCCAATTTGTAGACATTTAACTCTTGATCTATATAATTCAGGGATATATTTATACAACAGATGAGAGAAACTAAATCTAACACTCAGTCTGATCATTTTAATGACATTGTTCATTGGAATAAACAGGTGATATTAAATCCTCATGTCATTCTGAATAATAAAATCATTTACAAACACATCATCTTTAAAGTAAATCTTAAACCAAGATAAAAATCTGGTGATGAAGAGTGTGTCATTGTGTCTCTCTACAGGTTGCGTAGTTGTGGTGTCTCAGATGAAGGCTGTGCTGCTCTGACTTCAGCTCTGAGATCAAACCCCTCACACCTGAGAGAACTGAATCTGACCTGGAATAATCTAGGAGACTCAGGAGTGAAGAGTCTCTCTGCTGTACTGGAGAATCCTCATTGTAAACTGGAGAAACTGGGGTAATTTTTTTTTCAAACATTAATGATAAATCATAGTTTAATCCTTGTTCAAGTCATAATAATAGATAAAGACATTCTGTATAAATAACAGTCACAGTTGTTCTTGTCAATACTGAATAAACCATTTACACTTTCACAGTCTGGGTTTAAAAAATACACCAATGATCTAACAACTTCTCCAAAAACTAATTAGAGTCTGATCCTGTTTCAGATCTGATTACTGACAGTCTGATCTTCTCATGAAAGATCTGTTCATGTGAACACTGAATAAAAACAGAAATCTTTTGTTAAGATGTGAAGCAGAGAAAAGTTACTGAAAACTTTTGAACTGAAATTTTATTTCTCACATACATAACCGTATATACAGTATGACATGTAGTGAAATTCTTTTCAAGTGTACATGATTTAAAAGTTGAATAAAATAGAATTTAAATAATTCAAATAATTAAATTAAATGATTAAAAACAGAGATTTTGTTGAGATTTGAAGCAGTGAAAAGTTTCTGAAAGCACAAATTTAAATTTATTTGGTCACATACACAACAGTGAAATGCTTTTCAACTGTCGATGACATAAAAGTAGAATACATTTCAATAAAAAAACAAATGAATACGAAAATAGAAGTACAGAAATGTAGAAATACACAAAATAGTACACAATGACTATTGTGAACACAATGCAGATGTGTACAGTTAGTGCACATACACCAATCAGACATATCGTTATGACCACCTGCCTAATATTGTGTTGGTCCCCCTTTTGCTGCCAAAACAGCCCTGACCCATCAAGGCATGGATGCCACTAGATCCCTGAAGGTGTGCTGTGGTATCTGATACCAAGATGTTAGCAGCAGATCCTTTAAGTCATGTAAGATCGGACTGAGATCTGGGGAATCAACACCTCAGTACCTCAAACTTATTGTTGTGCTCAACATCATTCCTGAACAATTTCTGCTTTGTGGCACAGCGCATTATCCTGCTAAAAGAGGTCACAGCCATCAGGGAATACCATTTCCATGAAAGGGTGTACATGGTCTTCAACAATGCTTAGGAAGGTGGTATGTGACAAAGTACCCAAGGTTTCCCAGCAGAAAACTGACCAAAGCAGGACACTGCCTCTGCCGGCTTGCCTTCTTCTAACACATCAACTTTGAGGACAAAATGTTCACTTGCTGCCTAATATATCCCACTCACTAACGGGTGCCGTGATGAGATCATCAGTGTTATTCACTTCACATATCAGTGTTATAATGTTATACCTGTTTGGTGTAATTCATAACACAATACTGTAGCTGAGGAATAAGGAGAGGAAACTACCAGACTAATGCTTATCTCTGTGTTAAAATACTAAAATACAAAAATAATAGTTGTGGATTTAAGGGTTTCTGTAGATTAAATATATATATATATATATAATATATTCGTTTTTTTTAAACAAATTTAGTAGAAAAAAATGGTGAGCCCAGGTCTCAAATGACATAAATTCCTAAATAGAGTACAAAGGAGAGGGACAGATCACAAATAGGGGGTTAGAAATCTGCATATAAATCCTTATATCACAAATATGACAAAATCTTGAAACTATATAAATGTTGGAGGACCTCAGACATTAGAAAAAAAATTTAAGGGACTTGCTTTGTAAAACCATATTTTCTCAAAATGTAAGACAGGGACCATCCATGCAAGCTATCTCTGAAAACATAGGGGAGTAGTAGATTTCAACTCCCTCAGTATAATTTTCTTGGCCACCACCATGCCCAGCATTAACGCCAACAGCAAATAATAAGGTAAAGATGAGCAACCAAAGATGGTCAATTACATTTTGGGAAGGAAAACCTGGTCATATGCTGCAGAATAGCAAGAAAATATATCTTGCCAAAACCTATGAAGTTTCAGGCAAAACCAAATGTAGAAAGATGAAATGTAAAATTAAAATTAAAATTAAAAATTAAATGTAGAAAGACTCTTCTTTTTCCACAACTGGAAGGTTCCATCACTCAAAGTGGGTACAAAGTTATGATTCTTAATATAGAGAGGGCTGTGTGATACAAGAAATTTCTTAATTTGTTTCAGTATACTCAAAGAACTATGTACTACAAAATTATTAGTAATGCTCTTTAAGGGAACATTCAGATTGGCAAGTATTAAAGCACAGAGAGCTCCTGCTTATAGAATAAGACTCCTTGCGAATCCAGTCCATTCCAATCAAATGCTCATTGTCACAGGGCGAGTCACAACTCCAATACAATCCAATAATAAAAAGCACAGCAGCCAGTGCATCAAGGTGATTGTTAATAGATAACTTACTGTTCTCAATCAGCCATTTCAAATCGTTACCTTGTGTCTCAATGGCATTAAGTATAGTGCTGGCGGTAGATGGGGAGAGTGAATTGCTCATGGCGTCTCATGCTCATCTTTACTCTGCTGTGTGGCCTTTGAGGGCTTCTTGAAAGTCATTTCTACATCAAGTTTAAAGAAAGTGAGTACTTCAACCAACTGCTGAAGTCTGCCGAAAAACCAACTGCTGAATAAATCAGCATCAATTAAACAAAAAGCTCTGACGTAAAACTTGGGTGAACTGGTATACTGATGGGAAAATTGAACAAAAACCTGAGCCAACTTAGAGGAGACTTAAAAAGTGTGTCAACCCATTAGCCATGCACTAGCACCCCGCCCATATAATTTTTAATTGTGTTTGTTAAAAAGATCAAAGTTTAATATGATTAAAAAAAACAAACAAAAAAATTAATATATTAACACTACTTCCAAAGTCACCAGAATTGAATGCTCTCTGGGGGGCATGAGCCAAGACCCCTTACAAAATTTGAAATACTTTTGTAAAATTCTTGTGTGGCTTGTGCTCCAGTAGTAATCAAACACTAGAAACGCTCCTGTGAACAACCAGTAAAGACTGTCATTGTGTCTCTATACAGGTTGTGTAAGTGTGGAGTCTCAGATGAAGGCTGTGCTGCTCTGACTTCAGCTCTGAAATCAAACCCTTCACACCTGAGAGACCTGGATCTGGCTGAAAAAATACTACGAGACTCAGGAGTGAAGAGTCTCTCTGCTGTACTGGAGAATCCTCCAGTGGAGACACTGAGGTAAGGTTGTCTATCTGAGAGTCACATGACCTGCTCCTTAGTAAGACACATTCTCTAATATTCTATTCAATTCAATTTTATTTGTATAGTGCTTTAAACAATGGACATTGTCTCAAAGCAACTTTATAGAACATAAGAAACATAGTAAAAGTAATAGATGTTAGACCAAATCATCTATAGTGAGCAAGCCTGTGGCAACTGTGGCAAGGAAAAACTCCCTTTGATGGTACAGTGAGGGAAAAAATGATTTGATCCCCTGCTGATTTTGTACGTTTGCCCACTGACAAAGAAATGATCAGTCTGTAATTTTAATGGTAGGTGTATCTGAACAGTGAGAGACAGAATAACAACAAAAAAATCCAGAAAAACACATTTCAGAAAAGTTCTACATTGATTTGCATTTTATTGAGTGAAATAAGTATTTGACCCCTTTGCAAAACATGACTTAGTACTTGGTGCCAAACCCTTGTTGGCAATCACAGACGTCAGACATTTCTTGTAGTTGGCCACCAGGTTTGCACACATCTCACATCTCAAGGAATTTGGGCCCAATCCTCTTTGCAGATCCTCTCCAAGTCATTAAGGTTTTGTGGCTGACCCTTCAGCTCCCTCCACAGATTTTCTATGGGATCAAGGTCTGGAGACTGTCTAGGCCACTACAGGACCTTAATGTGCTTCTTTTTGAACCACTCCTTTGTTGCCTTGGCCGTGTGTTTTGGGTCATTGTCAGGCTGGAATATCCATCCATGATCCATTTTCAATGCCCTGGCTGAGGGAAGGAGGTTCTCATCCAAGATTTAACGGTACATGGCCCTGTCCATCGTCCCTTTGATGCAGTGCAGTTGTCCTGTCACCTGGGGATGGTGTACTTGGGGTTATAGGCAGCATTCCTCCTCCTCCAAACACGGCGAGTTGAGTTGATGCCAAAGAGCTGGATTTTGGTCTTATTTGACCACAACACTTTCACCCAGTTCTCCTCTGAATCATTCAGATGTTCACTGGTAAACTTCAGATGGTCCTGTACATGTGCTTTCTTTATCAGGGGGACCTTGCGGGCGCTACTGGATTTCAGTCTTTCACGGCGTAGTGTGTTACCAATTGTTTTCTTGGTGACTGTGGTCCCAGCTGCCTTGAGATCATTGACAAAATCCTCCAGTGTAATTCTGGGCTGATTCCTCACCGTTCTCATGATCATTGAAACTCCATGAGGTGAGATCTTGCATGGAGCCCCAGACCGAGGAAGATTGACAGTCCTTTTGTGTTTCTTCCATTTGGGAATAATCGCACCAACTGTTGTCACCTTCTCACCAAGCTGCTTGGAGATGGTCTTGTAGCTCATTCCAGCCTTGTGTAGGTCTACAATCTGTCAATAATTATACATTATAGGAGAGGTATTAAATTAAGTTACAAAAGGTTACGTTTATATATAACAGTATATTGTATAAATAAACGTTTCATCAATTGAGCCCATTTGGATATGAAAATTAAAAAAGATAAAAAAGAGAGAATTTTTGCGAATCACTTTGGATAAAAAAACATCTGCATAATGCCTCAATATAAAAAAACCCCAGGTTGCGTTGGGCGCAGTCAACTTCACACATTGAAACGTGCACTATACAAACTGCAACTGTTTAGTCTTTAAATCACATTACTACAATCCTTCAGACTGTAGCCTAGTTTTAAGGGGTGAAAAAATAAACAAATGTTACAATATAACTATTATATTAGGCAGAGGCTTCTGCTTTGTGGGACGTATGGGCTGACTGTAAAAAAAACAAAAAACAGGATATCTGGATCTAGACTACATTCCAATTTTTTTTATTTAACATGTTCACTGTAGATATATTTCATATTTAGATGTGTTTTAGACATAAATATGAAGACGGCAAGATAATTGCAGATAAGGATCAAACGATCCTTATCGAGTCTATTGAGTCTTTATTAAGAATAAAGTATTTACTGGGTAGGGTTAGGGGTCGGTAAGGGAAAGCTTTTATTGTCCCAATACTGTAGCATCCATGTAATAATTTTACTAAATGTTATTTTATTATAAAATATAATATTATAATAATATATAATATATATTATATTTTATTATACTTATAGTTTTTCATCAAATAAATGTGAATAGGTGTGGATAGGTCTTTGCTTACAGACATTAAACAGGTTTCCCTGACAGAAGTTTTGCATTTCTTAAAAATCAGCTAATAAAAGATATCAAATCAAAAACTTGCACCGACCCTTAAGCAACAAAAGTCAGTGGACTTTGTTTGGTCCAGCGAGCTTCAGAGCGCACGAGTTTACAGGACAGTACATAGCAGCGGGCTGCGGGAGGGAGATGCCGCAGTGATTATTAAACAGAGACCCTGTTCAGAGATATATTTCATATTTAGAAGTGTTTTAGAGAATATATAAATGTGACATAAGATAATATATAAGTGCTACAGTAACGATCAAACGCGTATGATGTAAAAACTATTAATAACTGAGCCATAAAATTGTTAGAGCCATTTGAACAGTCCATTAAAAAATTTTTTACATATTGCTATATTATAATAACAATGGCTTAAAATAGCTTTTAGGCACAATATGTTTTATCCATTACACTCAAAACAAGTGCGTAAGTAGAAGAAGGGCGCATTTGTAGAATCTTAAGATTTTTTTTTAGATGGACACTCGCGCTCCGTGGTCAGCTGCCTGCAGGACAACGCGCTCTTCCCGCTTCCATCACACGCAATAAAACCTCACACCATGAAGTTATAACATTGAAAACTCACAGCTGAAAATGTTAAATATGAATTCCACACGTTTACTTTCTTTGTTGCTTGTTTTAATCTGCTTCTGAGAGAAACTCCGTGATCCAAGCACATCATTTAATGTGTTTGACTTCATGCAGCACTTCGCAGACCGATCGGTTTATGACATCAAAGTAGCTACTGCAAGAACAGACTGCTCTGTAATCTTTTAAATAGCTTTTGTGGTGCTTTGATATCATCCGCCAGTTGCTCTCCGCAGCGCCACGTTATGTTGATCGATTTCAATGTACATGAAACACGACTGCCACCTACTGGTCTCGTCTTTCCTGCATGAGAGCGTCACTCACAATCGCGCACAATGCTGCGAGTCGTCACGGGATTCCTGTCCCTCTGGTGCACATTCTTAAATACCACATCTGTATCTGCTGTCTTCAATTGTGTTTCATGGAAGGCAGTTTTGGTCCACCACAAGATAAAGACCCCTTCAGGAGTGGTGGTCAGACAGTGGCCATATAAGGTTCCTGAAGCATGCTGTCCAGCTATAGAAGCAGTTACGAACGAGGTTCTCCCATTTGGGCTGGACAGTGTGCCTGCAGACTTGGTCAGAGTTGATTGATGGATGTCATACTACTCCATCATCTGTATGAAACCACCTACACATAGATGAAGATTGTGCACTCCTCCAACCGAATGGACCACTTTCACCACCTGGGGGAGATACTGCGACCATTCTGGAAGGCTGGGCTGATGACCAACCTGAGCAAGTGTCACCTGGGGCTGGCCAAGGCACATTGCATGGGGCAGGGCCTTCTACAACCAGAAGAGAAGAAGATTGTCTGAACCTACCCCACCCAACTACCAAGAAACAGCTATGTGCCTTCCTGGGGCTGG
The DNA here is from genome assembly GCF_019097595.1 of Hemibagrus wyckioides. Taxonomy (NCBI): domain Eukaryota; kingdom Metazoa; phylum Chordata; class Actinopteri; order Siluriformes; family Bagridae; genus Hemibagrus; species Hemibagrus wyckioides. The sequence goes on from NC_080728.1 coordinate 821,312, forward strand.
TGGATTATTACCCATATTTTGTGCCTAGCTTTTCCACTGTAGCTGCCACCTTCTCAGATCTCAACAAGTAAGGATAACCGGACTGAGTGCAATGGACCACAACAATGGAGCAGGTGTTCCTGCTGAAAAATGCCCTCACCTGTGCCCCTGTGCTGAGGAACCCTGACTTCAAACTTCCCTTTATTGCCCACACCACTGACTTCTGTGAATTTACATACACATTTATTAAAACTTGTAGTTATTTATAAATCAGTTGGACGTTTATCTTGTGCAAGTTATTACCTGGGTTACAGCAGCTATCAAAAGTATCTTCTCTTTTTTCACTGTTTTTTCATCTTGTGTAAAAGTAAAGTATAGTTTTGAGTAAACTATAAAAGGATATTGAGTTGACTTAATTCTTGACCCCCTCAGAAAACTAATTTTCAGTGAGACAACAGTTTAATGTAAATGAAATGTAGCTGCTACAGCTTTATCAGTTTGTTTTATTGAAATAAATAACTTTGCACTCCAGAAGTACTTGTGTTGTTTAAATGGCTTAAACTATCAATTAAGAAAAACAGCCTTAACAAAAAGTCAGCATAGAAAATGAAAGAAAACAGGTTTCACAAAATCACCATTAAAAAAAACCACAGAGACAATAATAATATGTAAAAAAAAACCCCAAAAAAACAAGTCACAACAAGGCAGGAATAATGTGGCATATAATTCAACTCAGAGTTTTTATTTTTGTACATATAAGCTGCATTTGGTGTCACCTGCTCTCAGGTGAAGAAAATGAGATTAAACATGGAACACACATATTTTTAGTTGGTAACAATGTAAATTATTTACCTAATGTCCATTTTGTTAAAGTTAGGGAAAATGTAGTCAAATTAAGTCATTTTCCTGGGGTTTAGGAGATGGCGTAGAGCACAGTTTTGTGTCTTACCTGCTATAGAGTAATGGGCAAGTCCAGTGTGGCCAGAAGTTTCTGGAACTGGGAGCTGTGGAGACCACCACAAGGAACACAAGGGTGTTTATTTTCTTTTACTAGTCAGAGTTTGAAAGTGAATTGAACACACCATACACTCTAGAACATCTAGATGATTTGTTAGTCTGCTGCAGGTCATCACACAGACCTGTGGTCAGTTCCGAGCAGCCATTCCACCTTCTGCTCCCTATTAGTAGATGGAAAGCCATGCAGACACAGAGGAAAATGAACAAAACCCCAAACAGGTTTGTGCACTGCTGCTGCTGGCTGATCCTCAGTTGTAGTGGAGACATGGTGGCAGATCTAAACCCCAACTGGACCCCAATTAAGTTATGTGTACCTTCCACTTGTGGTTCTGGGGTGATAGGGGATGGAAGAGTTTTCTTCTTCAAATAAATATCTGGATTTAAAAACCTTTGGATAAGGTTTTTTTTTGGAAGGGGGGGCATTGGAGTAACATGGTGGCCCTAAATACTACCAGGATATCAGGATGGTTGTGATCTATAGGGGGAACTTTTAAGAGGTTTAAGGGTTCTTGGGACTTGGTAGTGGGGTCAGGAGAACCCGAGAAAATCCAGTCAATATGGGAAGTTTGCTGCTGAAGACAAGGGTGTCGAAGGACTACAGGGAAATTGGAGGAGTGAATAAGGTGGAAAGACATTTTCTCCTGGTCTTGGAAAATATAGAGAGGTAGAGGAGTTGTTTTTGATGCCTTATCAAAAGCTCAGTACAAGTGGTTCAAAAGTGTCCAAATAGGCCACAGTAAAGACAGTGCTACGTCCTTATGCAACGGTCATATTCTGTGGGGAAAATCTTGGTACCACCCAGCTGCATGGATTCTTGGGAGGCTTGGGCCCCAGGTGTGAGGACTGTGGGATGACAAATTTATGGCTTCACTTTGTTTCTTACCTGGTTGTCAAGGTGGATGGCCAAATCCATGAGGACCTTGTGACTGTCAGTAGGGCTTTCGATGGCAAGCTTTTACTGGATAAAAGACTATTTTGAAAGCATAACATGAGGGCTTCTTTACCCCAGTCACTTAATGCTGCGATGGAATGGAACTCATTGCATACTCTGCCATGTTGCATCTGCCTTGTCCACTTCACAGCCTTCATCATCATCAAATGAGTCATAACTGGAGCAGAAGGTGCTGTGAGCCTCCCAGACAGCTGTGGCCAAGAACAAAAGCTCTTTCCAAGAGGATGGTGATGATAAATTTTGGTTCTGTGTCTGAGGGGGAAAGATGATGGCTGTGACAAGTAAGGGCACAATGAGTGAGAAAGCCACTGCAGCCAACAGAGAACTGAGAAATTCTGAGGTGGGTGATCTGGGTTCAGCTAAAAAACTGAGACAAGGCAACTGATGCACCTGGAAAAACAAAAAAGCCCTTGTAGTGAGTTCATGATGTCCAACAGCAGGCCATTATATTTAGCCATTGGGTCTAATGTTGGGCTAAGGTGGCCACCTGATGTGCATCCTGTCCAGGGACATCTGGTGCACTAGCTGAATCTGGGTCCAAAAAGGTATTCCAAAGCCAAAGAGAAAAATTATAACTTATAACAGCACAAAAATTAATGATATATTTTTGATATATTTTGGCATGCTCCTTGGTTGACTCTGGCCCACTGACTGACTGTGTGAAACATATTGGTTTATGACCTTATCATATAACTGTGATATCCTGGGTCTATGACCTAGAAATTCTTTCTGGAATGTTTTGATAAACATGTGCTGAACACAGACACTCTGTAAAAATGTCTTCTTCCATAACCCTTTTTGTAATAAACACGACAACCACCACTTCTGTTCCTGCTGATGTCTTTGTTTACCTATAAATAACACTATATATTACGCCTTTTTTCAGTATTAATACACCCTGTTCACCCTGTTTTGCTATTCGTTCACTGTCTCTGAGTGGTTTTTTGGCAGATCTTCCCTGTTCTCAGAGAGAACACAAAAATTCTATCAATTAAGAAAAACAGCCTTAACAAAAAAGTCAGCATGAAAAAATGAAAGAAAACAGGTTTCACAAAATCAGCATTAAAAATTCAGCATTACGAGTCCTTTTTTGTCCTTTACTGTTTAAATGACCTTTCCCATGATCCATGAATTTCTAGGTTCAAGATTCAAGATTCAAAAGACTTTGTCATTTCAACCACAAATAGCTGACGCAGTACATAGTGAAATGAAACAACGTTTCTCCAGGACCTGGTGCTACAGAAATATACAATGTATAGTTCAGACACAAAAATAACAACACAGAGCTAGGACCAAAGTTTTTGTCCTTGCCACATAAAGTGTAAAGTGTGCAACTAGGTACAAACAATGCAAAGACAAGACAGTGCAAAAACAGTAGGTACAAAAGAAAAAGACAACACAAAAACAGGACACTTGGCGCCAAAAAAGAACGTGTAGTGAAATGTAAAAAATGAAATGGAATAAAAAGAAATGATGTACAGAGGAGCAGCGGTTGAGGTAGTGCAAATAGAAATAGGCATAAACATAAATATAAACATAGCAGCATAATGAAATAATAACAGGGTTTGAGGTAGTTCAATAAATAGTGAACAATATAAGTTTGTGTGTGTCCACACAGGTGAAAAAGAGAGAGAGAGAGAGTGTGTGTGTGTGTGAGAGAGAGAGAGACAGAGATTTTTGTACAGTATAGTTCTCTTTAGTCTTGTACAGTTCTGGGTGTGTGTGTGTGTGTGTGTGTGTGTGTGTGAGAGAGAGAGTATTTTGTACAATTCAGTCCTCGGTGTTGAGGAGCCTGATGGCTTGAGGAAAGAAACTGTTACACAGTCCGGTTGTGAGGGCCTGAATGCTTCGGTACCTCTGTCCAGCTGGCAGGAGGGTGAAGAGTGTGTGTGACGGTTTTGTGGGGGGTCATCCACAATGCTGTTGGCTTTGCGGGTGCAGCATCCAGTGTAAATGTCCGTGATAGAGGGGAGAGATATTCCAATGATCTTTTCAGCTGTCCTCACTATCCTCTGAAGGGTCTTGTGATCTGAGACGGTGCAGTTCCCAAACCAGGCAGTGATGCAGCTGCTCAGGACGCTCTCCATGGTCCCTCTGTAGAACACAGTCAGGATGGGGGGAGGGAGATGGGCTTTCCTCAGCCTCCTCAGGAAGTAGAGGCGCTGCTGGGCTTTCTTGGTGATGGAGCTGGTGTTGAGTGACCAGGTGAAGTTCTCTGCCAGATGAACACCAAGGAATTTGGTGCTCTTTATGATCTTCATAGAGGATCTGTCGATGAACAGTGGAGAATGGTCACTCTGTGCTCTCCTGAAGTCAACAACCATCTCTTTGGTCTTGTTGACGTTCAGGGAGAGGTTGTTGGCTCTGCACCAGGCTGTTAGATGTTGCACCTCCTCTCTGTATGCTGACTCGTCGTTCTTGCTGATGAGACCCACCACGTTCGTGTCATCGGAGAACTTGACGATGTGGTTGGAGCTGTGCATTGCTGCACAGTCATGAGTCAGCAAAGTGAACAGCAGTGGACTGAGCACACAGCCCTGAGGAGCTCCAGTGCTCAGTGTGGTGGTGCTGGAGATGCTGTTCCCGATCCAGACTGAGGTGCATTATCGTTCACTACAAGTACAACATCAACTGGAAATTGCTTGTCTTTAACTTCCACATTTGCCATTCTTGTAGTAAAGGTAGATATTCACCAATCCATCTTTTCCAAAACTGATTAGTCAAGTATTGAATTTGGTGCCATTTTGACAGGCATACAAGTCTTCTTTCACAAACAATCTGGGTGGTAATGAAAGATTTGTTTTTAGAAGAAGGAGATGATAAGGTGTTAAAGCCTCCAAGTCATTGGGATCCAAAGATGATCTGGTTATAGGTCAATTGAAGTATAGATTCTACTTCACACAAGAATGTATGAAGACCCTCTTCATCCAAACTTTGCCCTTGAAGAATGAAATTCAAGATTTTATTTATTGATCTGATGAACCTTTCCCAGATCCCTCCATGGTGGGAGCTGGTTAGAAGATTGAAGATCCTAAGATTTGTATTGCTTCCTGAAATTCATGTTCAGCTCCAACAAAGTTTGTTCCATTATCTGAAAGTACTTGACCTTGTCGAGCAATGAAATGTCTTAGTGCATGAATGAATGAATCAGTGTCTAATGATGCAATAGTTTCAATATGAACATCTCTTATGGCCAAGCATGTGAAGATGACTCCATAACGCTTTATGATGGTTCTTCCTCGCTTGATCTCAAAAGGGCCAAAACAATCTACACAGACATACATAAAGGGTGGTTTGTCTGGTGAAACTTGATCTTGAGGCAAATCAGCCTTTTGCTGATGTCCAGCAATTCCATGGAACCTTCTCCACACTACACATTTTGCTAGAATTCGTCTTACGGCTACACTAGCTCCAGGGATCCAATATCGCTGTCTAAGGGCAGGCAGCATGTAATTCCGTCCATTAAGTCCCATCTCTTCGTGAATTTGGGACAGAATCAAGTCAGAAATGTGCCAGCCTTTAGCCAATATAATTGGATGTTTAGGTTCTTCAGATATCAGTGCTTTACCAAGATGTCCACCATCCTTGACAATATTAGACTGAAGTATTAGATTAAGCCTATAGAGAGGACTATTTCATTTGACTACTCCTTTCCATCTTAAACTTGTCAACTCCTCAGCAAATTTCTTCTTTTGATAAAATCGAATGGTTTCCATTTCAGCCTTTTCCAATTCTTCCACTGAAAGCAAGTCCTTGCACACAGTGGATTTAAACTTCTGCATGTCTTTGTTAACAGTCATCCCCTGTTGTTATAAATCTGCACCAGAACAGACGAGATGCCTGCAGTTCTTTTCCTTGCTAAGGTCCATCAAGATTTTTTTCAAACAAAGGATCCATACTACAGATTTCTTTAATCGAATCCAAGTGGAGAAGTAATTAATGAGATGGGACACAGAATCAAATTCTTCTTTGACTTCAACCATGTTTACCAGAGCATTCCTTTTGATCTCAGGATCATGAGACAATATTGAGCCTCCATCGGGTTGGATCCTTTGGCCACACTTCTGGTGGTCAAACAAGGAATGTGGGACCAGAATGCCACATCTCATTATTCAAGAATGCATCCACTTTCACTCCTCTAGATGCCAGATCTAGACAAACATCCAGTGTTTTGGAAACAAATAGACCCTTTTGATCTGCTGCAGATTTTCTCAGTGCAAAACTTGAACAACTTGATGAGGATGTTTCACCAAACAAATGAACCACCATTTTGTATTCCTCTAGATTGCTGTTTGTTACCTTCTGGCTACCACAAGAATCTCAGGACATCAGAGTCATTCATATAGTGAACATCATGCATAGCATTACAACAACTCCTTAAGAAGAGACCCTAGTCTTGTAAAGCCCTAGCATCTTCAGATTGTATAGCTTTCCACAAGAGAGCCCTTTCTAAAAGACAAAGCTATTTTCACCTCATTGCCAAAGTTTTCCTTAAGTAAGATCTTAGCCCTTCAGTAACCTTGAGAACTTCAAACAAGCTCTTTCGGTTGTCTCTGTGCATATTGCTCCAAGAAGTGCAGACTATCCCCTGGGCTGTCCACTGTCTTTTCCACCACCTCCTCAGATGAGCACATGATCTCATAAAAGCGCAATGGGGCTCCATCAAAATAAGGAAATTTTCTGGGTGAAAGTGAAGACAAGCTGTGCTGTTTAACCATTAACCATTTAAGATTAAGTATGTTTGGGTAGCTCTCATCATTTTGAAAACTTGATCCATGAGCATATACAACATACTGATTATCCCATGATGGCACATTAGGTACTGCAGATTCTGAAGGTTTTGTTTTATATCTTGCTGATTGTTGTTGTTGCTGTTGTTGTTGTAGTTGCTGTTGCTGCTGAGATTAAGAATGACTTGAAACCATTTGTGCATCAACAACATGTGACCCACCAAGACCACAGGCAAAGACTGTGTCACTGCCTGCGCACTAGTTCATGGTACACATGGTTCCACATCAGATTGGAAAGGGTTGGACACAAGTCTGTGAACAGATGCATGTGATTCAAATTCACGTCTTTGTACACCTTTACCCTGGCCATTGACTCTGCTAATTTCACTTTCAACTCCAGACTTTCCTTCTTTCTTCTTTTTGCTTTTTCTCTTGCTCCTCCAAAGCATGTTTCTTTTGCAGAATTTGTTGAGAGGCCAATAAAGCAGCCAATTCTGCCTCAGCCTTAAGACGAGTGGAAGAAATGGAAGATCGACTGGATTGCGATCCATGAGATGACTTTTTAGTAGATCCTTTGCTGCTTATGTTTGAAACACTGTTCACTGGTTGAATTTCATTTTCAAAATCAACAGAATCCATTCCAGTCTGTAGATGTACATCAGGAAACCGAGTATTGTGTGTTGTGGACACAACTTCAACAGAGGGTGCAATATCAGATTCACAGATATACTGAGATGTTGCATGTGGTTCCACAAGCCTGGACTCAAGAGAATCATAAGGAGTAATGCAGGGATTTTCATCAGCTTCAGCAGAAATTGTATTCGTCGCTTGCGCACCTAAAGCATCTGTGCCATGCAACTTCCCAGCTTCAGCCATCCACCGTTCAACATCCTTCTATACTACTTAGAAGCTGAATCAAACCATTCATTTTGTTTGGTTTGTTCCTCAGAAGGTAGTAAAGGTAACAAATTTCTGTGTAACACATGCATCATCCATCAATACTTTGATTTTTTCGTTTTCAGCATTGAACACACTTGAGACGCATTGTCATCACATTCCATTAACTCTCATGGACACAATCGCATTCTTCACTTTATTCACTTTACTCTTGTGTTCTCTTTGCAGGCTTCAATTTTAGCTGCCATGGCCTTTGCCGTGGGCATATGCTCTTGTTTGCTGACATCAGCAGCATGCTCCAACTCCTGAGAGTTCATTCTCAAAGTGTAGCAATCCGTATCTCAATTCCGAAACAGGAAATATCATCAGTTAAATATCCACCTGTACCACCCTTGTGACCAAAACCCAGAAGTACAAAATCACAATACAAAAGATAAACATTTTCAGCACTTACAGTGATGGATAGTGTTGGACCACGATTAGCAATCTAACAATTGCTAACAATTTAGCTTTAAAGATAAACGTGTTTTTGGTCAACAGACATAAGTAACTAATATGCAGAAATGGATAGAGTAAAAAACTACCCAAGTAAAAGTTCAAATAATCATATAAATAATTAGTGAAAGCTATAATCTTAAGAGTTGCTTATTTGAATAAAAGAAAAAGGATGCAATGAAATAATAAATAGTGTTGATGTGGTTTATATATAAACTACATAAAACAATGCTTAAACTGTTTTCAGATAAGTGACATAAATGAGTGAAGCTCTTCACATGCTCATGCCCATGATTGAACATCTGAAAATAAGGTACAGGATTTTCCCATTCTGTTCTTAAAAATGAAATAATGTGTATATTTTTGCAAGCAGGTGTAGCACGTTTCCATTGAGATGCAAATAAAGCTGCAGCGGTTTCCATTGAGATGCAAATAAAGCTCATTTTTAACATGTCGTTCACTGCATGACTTCAGATGATTCAGTGCATGCAGTGAACTGAATTATGTATAGCGTCATTTAAAGAGTAACAATTGAAATGTAGCCCAGTTTAACAATAAAATATCCTTAAATAAAAACGTCCACCTTTAAATTCAAAAGTACATATTTTCCAAAATGTTACTTAAGTCAGTGTAATGAAGTGTGTCAGCATGTTTCTACACACCTCTGCTTATATAGAGAATAAACATTAATTGCATGCCTTAAAATGAAAAGAAATGTTATGTATGAAATATGTTGTATAGAAAACAATGTTATGTAACTGAGTGGAAAAATGTTTGTTTTACAATTTACTTGTTAATATTAATCCATATTCTATGTTAATATGTATTTTTGTGTGCAAGTTGATTTCTTTGAAGAGTGCAGTTGATATACAGTGTATCTGTAAGTCAAGTCAAGTCAAAGAAGCTTTATTGTGACTTCAACCATATATCAGATGCAGTACACAGTGAAGTGAAACGACGTTCTTCCTAGACCAGAGGTGCTACACAGAACACAGACAAAGTACAGTGATGCAGACAAACTATAATTTAAAAATTAAAATTAAACTAAAAAATTAAACTATACTTAAGGTGCAGTCTTTAAGAACTAGACATACAACAGAAGTGCACAGGAAGACAAGACAAAACAAGACAGGGCAGATAAACAACATATAGACTGACTTTGTGCAATGAACAAGACAATGTTAGTCAATGAAAGAACAGTGTATACAGTGATTGCAGATATTAAAGTGACAGTTAACAGTTAACATGTAAACAGGATTAATATAAATATAAATGTAAAGTGACATGTGCGTACAAACAGGACAATTTAGTGTGTGTGTGTGTGTGTCTGACTATGTCCAGCACAGTTCAGTTCTCCCAGCACAGTCTAGAAGCTTTTTGAAACCACATACAGCTGACGCAGTACATGGAATGAAACAACATTTCTTCAGGACCCTGGTGCTACATAAACAACATACAACATATAGTTACAAACAGAAACAACAACACAGAGCTAGGACAGAAGTTTGTCCTAGCCACATAAAGTGCAACGTGTGCAACTAGGTGCAAACAGAGCAAAGACAAGACAGTGCAGAAACAGGAAGTACAAAAAAACAACACAAAACTGGACACATAGTGCCAAAAAAGAACATGTGCAATGAAACAAAATGAAATGGTGTGCAAACATGAAAACTATGTAAACCAGGTATCTGATCATATATATGATTACATATACACACATACTACTCACAAAAAGTTAAGGATATTTGGATTTTTGGGTGAAATTTATGAAAAATGTAAAAAGTTCACACTACAGTGATATTATATCATGAAAGTAGGGCATTTAAGTAGAAGCTGCAATGGTGATTTCCTCATCTCAAACAATTTACTGAAACAAAATCCAACAACAGTGGTGGGTATACCACAACAAAAAATCTCAATGTCTCAATAATCTGTCATGTGCCCTTGACCATCAATTACAGCTTGACCACGACGTCTCATGCTGTTCACGAGTCGACTTATTGTCTGCTGAGGCATGGCATTCCACTCTTCTTGAAGGGCAGCCCTCAGGTCATTCCCTAATGATGTCGTCCATGAAAATGAAATTAGGCCTGTGTTGTTCATGCAGGGGCACAATGACTCGATTAATGATGTTATTCAGATGTAAACAGTTTCGAATGGTCTGACGTGACACTTGGGTTCCTCTCACCTCCCTTAAATGTGCCTGGAGTTGAGTAGCATTCATCATCCGGTTCCTCAGGGCACTGTTCACAATGAAGCGGTCATCAACGTGGGATGTGGCCAAAGGACGTCCACTTCTATGCCTTTCTGGGACTCTTCCAGTCTCTCTGTGACACTCTAAGCTCAGTGGCCACTTCACTCTGAGAACATCCTGTTTGAAGCCTCGCGATGGTGAGGTACTGTTGATCAATTGTTAGGTGTCGTCTTGGTCTCATGATGTTAAAATGTGAACAGCATGATGAAGAGGACTGTTTAAATAATTCCTACTACACCTGTACATAAGACATCCATTCTCCTGTACATATCACCCCATAGCTGTATATCTTTATTGTAATTTATTGTAAATATGCCACTTATGCACTTCTGGTTGGATGCTAACTGCATTTCATTGGCTCTGTACATGTACTCTGAAGAATGACAATAAAGTTGAATCTAATCTAATCTAATCTAATCTAATCTAATTTTCAATAACCACAGAAAAACAATTAGATTTAGCCAAAACAGATCTAGTCTCAATGAGTGGGGTCTCAGTTTTGACACTGTTCAGCTTCAAAAAATTGTCTGAAAGCCAATTCTTAATTTCAGCCAGACAGGAAGATAGGGAAGGTGGAGGAAAAAAGCCATTGGGTTTAGTGGATAGGTAGAGTTGAGTGTGGTCTGCTTAGCAGTGGAAATGAATACTGTGCCGCCTAAAAATCTGGCCAAGAGGTAGAACATATATAATAAAGAAAAGTGGGTCCAGGACAGAACCCTGGGGATCACCAGTAGTGACTGTAGATGATTTTGATTGAAAACTATTTAACTGAATGAACTGAGTGTGACCAGAAACATATGACCTAAACCAAGACAGAGGGGTGCCAGTGATCCCGACAGAAACTAGCCTGTCAAGTAGAATATTATGCGAAATGGTATCGAAGGTTGCACTATAAGTCGAGAAGCACAAGTATAGTTAATAAACCAGAGTCAGCTGCCAACAACAGGTCATTAGTGATTTTTAACTAAGGCAGACTCAGTACTATGGTGGGGACTAAAAACTGGATTGGAACTGTTCAAATAAACTGTTATTGAATAAATGGTCATGAATTTGGGTCACAACACACTTTTCTAAGATGAACAGTAGATTTGAAATTGGACGGAAATGATCAAGATTTCATGGATCAGCCCCTGGTTTTTAAGTATGGGAGTAATAACAACAGATTTAAGAGAAGAGGATCCCAGTTTTGAACAGGCAGGGGCCTTTCTGTGTGGAGTTTGTATGTTCTCCTGCATTGATTTACTCAAAGTACCCCAGTGTCCTCCCGCAGTCCAAAAATATGTACATTAGGTTGATTGGTAATTCTAAATTGCCCATAGGGGTGAGTGTGTGTGTGGTTGGCTGTCTACAGTATATGTGTGGCCCTGTGATGGACTGGCAACCTGTCCATGGTGATCCCCGTGACCCTAATTAGGAGTAAAGCGGGTATAGAAAATGGATAGATGGGTACAGAACCAGAAGAAGTGTGAATAATTTGAGTAATCAATGATGACAGAGCGGGTGAACACGCTTTCACTAAAGAACTACCTCAACTGCCGTTAATATTTCACCCGCTGCTTGTCTATGTTTATTTCTACTTGCACTACCTCAACTGCTGCTATTGCATGTTACAATCATATGTTATTAGGTACCTGTTTTTTTATGGTCTCTCAAAGTTGTACATCATTTTATTTCATTTCATTGAACATGTTCTTTTTCGGCGTTATGTGTCCTGTTTTTGTGTTGTCTTTTTTGTACTAACTGTTTTTGTCTTGTCGTTGCTCTGTTGGCACCTAGTTGCACACTTTGCACTTTATGTGGTTTGGACAAACTTCTGCACTAGGTCTGTGTTGTTGTTTTTGTGTTTAAACTCTATGTTGTATGTTTCTGTAGCACCAGGTCCTGGAGAAACGTTGTTTCATTTCACTATGTACTGCGTCAGCTATATGTGGTTGAAATAACAATAAAAGCTTCTTGACTTGACTTCTTGACTTGAGTTGGTAGGGGATGGAGCTGACAAGTAGTTGGTTTAGATTTTCTCATAAGGCGCATAACCTCATCAACAGTAGGTAGAGTGAAGGTAGAAAACACAGAATCCAAAGGTACATCAGATATTAAATGATTAACATCAAAGTCTGAATTACTTGTAAGTAAGTGCTGATTGATATTTTGTCATTAAACATTTGACATAGTCATTAAAATGATCACACTGTGTGCTATATTTCATTTCTCTCATCTGTTGTGTGTGATGTTTATATTATTGTGGAATAAAGGAAGTCTGAATCTTAGAGCAAAATAAACACTATGATTAAATAAAAGATGTATAATGCATTAATTCTAATGGAAATTAAAATGAATGTTTTCTTAAAACCATATAAAAAAGGTCTACAAATTGGTTTCTACAGGTTTATGATGTGAAATGGCATGAAGACGGGGACAGATGTGCTGAGATTTTTGTGTATTTGATGAAGGCTCTTACAGAAAAGTGTGAAAAATTGGAAGTGTGTCTGGTTCCATATTCTGCTGAATTTAAAGTTTGTGACATTAGCAGTTGTCAGTTTTACATGTTATTTTGTCCTCCTTTCACAACCAGGTGTAAAATAGCACAATGGGTGTTGTTGGGAGAGGTTGCCAGATCCCTGGTGTCAATGAGGAATTGAGCTACTTTTGACTCACCAGTGTGGATTGGAGTTTGAACATTGTTAAGGTACATTATTTTAATCATATCTGTATATTAAACCATACAGTAGTGTCCATGCACTGTGATCTCCTCTCATACACACACCTATTGATTCTGTTCTCACCTTCAGCTCTGTGTTTCTATATGTACTTGAGTCAGTGGGTTTATATAATAATAATATAAGAATAATATGAGACCATTTTACCATTTTATGGACTTAGTGTAAGAACTGTTGAGGAAAACTGCATAATTACTGATAATGGGATTGTTGCTGTGCTTCTTTGTGGTATTTTTTTTTTTTTTTTACAAAATATTAAGAATATTATTCTTCAAATCAGTCATATGTCAATAACATTAATCAAATTCTGTAATTTTTAAAACATTTCAATTGAATTTCATTGCATTTTCATTTCAGACACATCAAGTTACATTTTGCACTGCAGCTTCTCACATATGAATATCTTAATCAAAGACTCCATCTGACCAAAAGACAGAACATTAGAGAGATGATCTTACCCCAGCATATCTAGTTCACATTAGGTGCATTTACATGGACACTTTTTAATCAGATCGGACTGAATTCAATCAGATTGACGAATCTGATCGCAGCGTTTTTGTAATCACATTGTTATGTGTGTTTACATGACACATGATTAGAATCGGATTAGATCTTTTGACATGCGTACAGTCCACGAAAACATCCGTACGTCATACATCATTTGTATCAACATCCATACGTCATATGTCATTCTTGCGTCACTGCACATGCGCAGAACTTTCCAGGAACATATTCCATCCGATTAAGTGTTTACATTTCCTCTCGATCGGACTAAAAATGGTTTAAACCACCTCTTACCATCTGATTGAAATTTTAATCGGATGTGGCAAATTCCATCCGACTGACATGTTTACATGACACTTTTTTATTCTGATTGTGCTTCTAGTCCTGTTACGATTGGATTACAAGTGTCCATGTAAATGCACCTAGTGAGGATTCTCCAGTACAACAGAGAGACTCACTCCTGAGTCTCCTAGTTTATTCCTGCACAGATTCATGTATCTCACTTGTGAGTGTTTTGATCTCAGAGCTGAAGTCAGAGCAGCACAGCCTTCATCTGAAACACTTAAACACACTTAAATAAAATTTGAATGTAAATATTTTCAGTAACTTTTCTCTGCTTCACATTTCAACAAAATCTGTTTTTAATCAGCGTTCACATGAACAGATCTTTCTTGAGAAGATCAGACTGTTAGTAATGAGACTCTAATTAGTTTTTGGAGAAGTTGTTAGATCATTGGTGTATTTTTTAAACCCAGACTGTGAAAGTGTAAATGGTTTATTCAGTATTGACAAGAACAACTGTGACTGTGTTTTATTTATACAGAATGTCTTTATCTATTATTATGACTTGATGAAGATTAGACCATGATTTATCATTAATGTTTTAAAGTATAATCTTACACCAGTTTCTCCAGTTTACAGTGAGGATTCTCCAGTACAGCAGAGAGACTCTTCACTCCTGAGTCTCCTAATTTATTCCAGGACAGATTCAGGTATCTCTGGTGTGAGGGGTTTGATCTCAGAGCTGAAGTCAGAGCAGCACAGCCTTCACCTGAGACACCACACAACCACAACCCAGCTTCTGAGTGAACTGACTACTTTTCAGATCTAAAATAAACGTGTTCTGCCCTCAGTGTCCCCCTTGAGACACTGGTGGAGAACAGAGCATGAACACAGAGACACCCCAAGCTACAAAAATGGATCACAAGCTGAAGCACTTCCTGGAGACCAGCACCAGAAATCAGGTGGCCACCCAGGAGTCTACACATCACCACTATGGAGTTAATGGAGTTACTGAGCAATCAATCAGTCACTCAATGCAGCTTCTTAAAGCAGCAGCTCCTAGAGAGTGATAACTGGGGTTTATGAATAATAGAACATTATAACAGAGCTTATTTTGGTGGGACAGGACTCCAAAAGGGTGGGCCCAGGCCACTGTATCTCCACCACTGCTGCTGTTATTTATAATTATTGATATTTAATATACTTGCAAAAGCATTGCTGGCTTTTTTGTAGAAACTTTTTTCTCATTGACTCGATTGTTTATTTCTTTAATGCATAAGTGAGAGAGAGATCCTCACTGGAGAGAAATCATTATCACCTAATGACTAATCTATTTCTTCTGCATGTTGTACTGTTACAAAAAATGTCAGGGGAAAAATAACACTGTATATAACTTCTGCTTTCATTGAGTTATTGTGACTCTCAGAGAGATGATCATACCTCAGTGTCTCCACTTTACAGTGAGGATTCTCCAGTACAGCAGAGAGACTCTTCACTACTGAGACTCCTAGTTTATTTGAGGACAGATCCATTTTTTTTTTTACAGTCAGATGCAGTTCTCTCAGATTAGAGGTTTCTGATCTGAGCATTGAGACCAGAAGCTGACCAACTTTTCACGTTAAGTGAATCACAGCTGATACTGAAGGAAATAAAATAAAACATAATGAACTCACACTAGTGCAAATTGTCAAAAATTGCCCTAGTGTGAAAAGTACAAACACCAGTTAGACTAGGGATGTAAAAAATTATATGCTGTGTTTTTTATTGAGTTAATAGGGGATGTGATTTGTCCTGTATTCTCAGACATATTGTTTCATACATACACTTTACTGTGGTGAGAAAAACAATGGTGAATAAAATTAAACCAGTTTCACAAGAATTAGAGGGTAGAGAATGTAGGAAGATCTTCACTGATCTTTTTCTTAATGTACTGAACTGTACACTTTATTCTCTTGGAGCTTTGTTCTGTCTGTGTTACCAAAGCATGTAAGAGTTTCTGACTGGACTCCAGTGAGAGACCCAGAAGAAAGTGAAGGAAAAGATCCAGATGTCCAGTCTGACATTCTAAAGTCTGATCTACAGCACTCTTGTTTACATCTGAGATTTTTCCGATGCCAGCGACTCCCTTTGTCAGCACAGATCTGATGGGTTTGTCTTGTTCAGATAAAGGCTTAAAGATGTCATTACATTTGATTGGTGTTTCCTCTGTTGTTGTTCTCCTGGACGCTGCCTCCATCTGTCTCACCTCATGTTCATTATTGACTTTTCCACTGTCTCCCTCTGTGATGTAGAGCTCTGTGTAGATGTCATTCAGGAGGGTTTGGGTTCCCAGGTTTATCATCACTCCATTCAAACACTGAAACTTCTTCATCAGATTTAATCTGAACTTTTTCTGGACTTCATTTACAGCAGCAGGATCAGGGTCGTTCCTGTGATATGGTGAAGCAGGAAGATGTGGTGAGACATGGGCTTCAATTATTAGACTTTAAGATCACTTTTTTCTGACTGGTTACCACAGATAGTTCTTTATGATCTTCTCACTATGTGTTTGTCTTCATCTACTGTATGTTTTCTATAATCTAATCACTCTGTAGTTAATAACAGCAGAGAGGTTTATAACACCAGTGTGTCAGTGTCAGTCATGTTGGTTTGGATCTTACCCTGTATCTGTAATGACCACCTCTGTTCTGTCTCCTGACTCCTGTAGAACACTGTGAACACAAATTGTAGATGATCATTTTAATTTCACTTCACCACAGTATTAAATACAGTGCTCAGCGTAATTGAGTACACCCCCTTTGAAAAGTAACATTTTAAGCAATATCTCAATGAACACAAAAACAATTTCCAAAATGTTGACAAGACTAAGTTTAATATAACATCTGTTTAACATATAACATAAAAGTAAGCTTAATAACATAACTTAGATTATACATTTTTCAATTTTACTCAAATTAGGGTGATGCAAAAATGAGTAGACTCCACAACAAAAACTACTACATCTACTACTTTGTATGGCCTCTATGATTTTTAATGACAGCACCAAGTCTTCTCGGCATGGAACAAAGAAGTTGGATTTTGCAACATCTATCTTTTTTCCATTCTTCAATAATGACCTCTTTTAGAGACTGGATGCTGGATGGAGAGTGATGATCAACTTGTCTCTTCAGAATTCCCCATAGGTGTTCGATTGGGTTCAGATCAGGAGACATACTTGGCCACTGAATCACTTTCACCCTGTTCTTCTTCAGAAATCCAACAGTGGCCTTAGATGTGTGTTTAGGATCATTGTCATGTTGGAAATGTGCACAACAACCAAGGGCACGGAGCGATGGTAGTGTCTTCTCTTTCAGTATCGAGCAGTACATCAGTGAATTCATGATGCCATCAATGAATTGCAGCTCCCCGACACCAGGAGCACTCATGCAGCCCCACATAAGGACACTGCCACCACCATGTTTCACTGTAGGCACCATGCATTTTTCTTTGTTTTCCTCACCTTTGCGACTCCATACAGTTTTGAAGCCATCGGTTCCAAAACCATTTATCTTGGTCTCATCACTCCAGAGTACAGAGTCCCAGCAGTCTTCATCTTTGTCAGCATGGGTCCTGGCAAACTCTAGGCGGGCTTTTTTGTGCCTGGGCTTTAGGAGAGGCTTCTTTCATGGACGGCACCCATGCATGCCATTCTTCTGCAGTGTACGCCATATTGTGTCACGGGAAACACTCACCCCAGTTTGGCTTTCTACTTCTTTAGATAACTGCAGTGAACTCTCATGCCGATTTTCTTCAACCCTTCTCATCAGAAGACGCTCCGGTCGACCTGGACGTCTCCATTTTTTGGTAAATTTTTATACCACTTTTGCTACAGTAGTCCGACTGAAAAGTAAAGCTTTGCTGATCTTCTTGTAGCCTTCACCTTTCTGGTATAAAGAAATTATTTTCTTTCTCAGGTCTTGTGACATTTCTATTCCATGTGGTGCCATTGTTGGCAGCATGAAATGGGGAGGGGTTTTCTTTAAGTAACACCCTTATATAGTCAACTGTCTGCTGGATACCTGTGTAATGAATAATTAGACTATTAGATATATAATAATATAATGATATAAGATAAATAATAATATAATTAATACAATATATATTAATTATATATATATATATATATATATATATTGTACAAAACTCTCTGTCTCTCTCACACACATACACACACACACACACACTCTTTCACCTATGTGGACACACACACACAACTTATATTGTTCACTACTTATTGCACTACCTCAGCTCTGTTAATACTTCATTCCGCTGCTATGGTTATATTTATGTTTATGTTTATTTATATTTGCATTACCTCAACCGCTGTATTTTTGCACATTACGTGTTGTCAGGCCGCTATATATATACTATATATGTTACAATCATATATGTTATTAGTTACCTGGTTTTTCTACTGTTTCTCATGCTGTACTCTATTTCATTTTTTTTCTTTTTCATTTTTTCAAGTGTCCTGTTTTTTTGTCTTTTCGTACTTATTGTTTTTGCACTGTGTTGTCTTTGTGCTCTGTGTTGTTGTCAGCTATATGTGGTTGAAATAACAATAAAGCTTCTTGAATATGTATTATTGCTTAAAATGTTACTTGCTTAAATTGCTTAAATGTTACTTCACTCATTTATGCTGAGGACTGTATATTAAGAGTGACTGTGACTGAGATGATATTCAGAGGATCACGTTTTCTAGCAAACCACAAACCCCAGACTCACTGATGGAACTACTTGGGCAGCGTCTTGATCTTCCACACAAGTTTTCCCTTCAGTCACATCTTGCACATCAGGATCCATCTCCAGAAATATTTGAAATGTTTATGAGAGATCAGATATATATGCAAGTTCCCAGGGACATGAAACATGAAGTGCTTGAAAAGCTTACTGAGGCCATGTACAGATTTAAAGCATATCCCTGTGAAGAAGGTTTCAATGATGTTGCATTGGCACTTGTCAAAAAAACATCCATGCCTTACTGAACCAGGCTCTTCCACTGGATGGTGTGGCTTGTCAGAACCAGCATTAACTTCATCAGCAATTTGAGCAACATAGGCCAGCCTTTATGCCTCATTTGCATCAATGAGCTTTGGTTGCCCATGACCCTGTCGCTGGTTCACCACTGTTCCACTTTTCTGACCACTTTTGATAGTTACTGACCACTGCAGACCAGGAACACCCCTCAAGAGCTGCAGTTTTGGAGATGATCCAGTTATCTAACCCTCACAATTTGGCCCTTGTCAAAGTCGATCAAATCCTTATGGTTGTGCATTTTTCCAGCTTCTAACACATCAAGTTTGAGGACAAAATGTCCACTTCATCTGTCACTGCTCAGAATGTTATGTCTGATCGATCAGTGTTCCAATAATGTTTTTTCACCACCAAGAAAAAAGTTTTGCTGAAAAGGTCCAAATTATCCTTGGTAATTTTCACTGAAGCCATGTTTTAATTTAAGTGTCACTTCAAGAACTAGTAGCAGTTTGGATTTTTAAATGACAGACACACTTGTTTGAAGAATGTATTATAAGAAGAATGTAATGTAAGAATGTATTTGGTTTCTTTCTTATTATGACTCTGATTGTGACCCACCTCAAGTATCAGTAGAAATTTTTAGTGTGGTGCCTAAGGACAGCCAGATTCTTCCACATGGTTTGCAATTAGAGGCCACTGATACTGCATTTATTTGGGTGTTATATTCAGTCATCCAACCTGGATGCAAAAATGAAAATTGCAGTCAATAAAAATTTTTTTTAGTCAAGATGTGCTGTATATTTTCGTGATGGGGAAACAAGACTGCTTTATGTCTGTTGTTGCATTTTGGGTGTTGTATCCAGTTTGTTGGTTGACTGATTAAAACAAATCCCTATAGCCAAACCTAACAAAAATCTTCTGATGTTTTAATCAGTATGTTTCTGTATGTTTTTTAATTGCAGAAACAAAAATGTTTTACTTTAGGGTTGCATATTAGATGTGTCATTCACCCATCAAACTTTTTGTTTTAAAAATGTTTTTAGTTTTAAAGCACTTATATTGTAAGAGTTTTTTTTTTTTTTTTTTGCACTGCACATTTCGAGTTGTTTGGGCACAGGAAGCACGCTATTTTGTTAATACTTGTCAGGACATCATTGGTGTTGCAGCTCTGCTGACAGCAGTTCTAACAATTTGGCAGTTTTAGTGACATTTATTTTAATTGCTGCTCAAAGTTTCTATTTTCTGTCACAAAGGGTATTTGTGTTGATTATAACTATTCCCACTAGAGGGCGCTGGTGTATTTAAGCACTTGCTCATTTCGCTAAATTTTAATTAGTTTAATTTGTATAATTTTTTATTTTGATGATTTTTATAATGCTTATTGTGATCTCTAGATTCAACTGTTTATTTGAGAAGATTTATTCTTCCTAAAGAGTTTTTGGTTGTTTTTCATTTCCTTCTTGTTATGTATGTCACTTCCTGTTATCCATCTACATGCAAAGGATGCTATGGTGTTAGTGCAAGGATTAAGTTGGTTTTCTTTATGTATCTAAGCCATCCAAGAAAGGAACTTTATGACATAAACCCCCCTCTTAGTTCACAAGCAGGCAAAAGGGGTACGTAAATGTATTTTTGTTCATGCACGAGTTTAAGGTTGTTTTGTATTATATGTAACTCAGTGTATGACTCATGTTTATTATTTGTTTTGTTTGTTTAGTTCTACAGTGTTGATGTCAATGTTGGTGTTGTGTATGGTGTTGTCTGTGTCGATGGGTGCATTAAACATCTGTGAACGGAACCTCAGCCTTTGCGTTGTAACTAAGGGCGGCATATTTATAATACAAAATTGTTTGTTGATATTTGTTGATATTCCTAATCACCACAGCAATAGATAGAAAGGCGTAGATTGGCAGCATCTGCTCACTAACAGGGATACTGAAAAAGGTACTAGAGATTTAAAAAAAACAGTAAAATGATCATGATCATGTGGTATGGCAGATAATATAGATGAAACATCAAACTGGTATCACTAGCTGGTTAATGCAGGATTAGGAACAGATTAGCTTTAGTGCTGAGAACAAGATGTCCTTCTACAAAAGATAAACAACAGTTAAACTTAGCCAAAATGTCACGACCCAACAGATTAATTGGTGTGGATGAAATGACAATAAATCTATGATAAAAGTGAATTTCAGGATCATCTGGACTAATATTTTTGAGTTTTAGGAAAGGTGACAGGAACCCTGTCTAGTCTAAGAGTTAATAAATTTTAATTTGATACAAGCTTACAACATCTTCATTTAATAGATATATTAAATAGGTTTAAATCATCATCATCATCAAAAGACCCTTTTCTAAGATCGGGCACCATTGCTTCTCTTGTTCACTCCATCCTGATAAATTATCAATAAAAGATTGGACAAAAAGGCCAGTACCAAGATTATACATACAATTATTGGGAGTTTGCTTAGACTGGCCAATTAAACCCATTACAATACACAAAGACAAGACAGATAGACAGACAGACAGACAACAGAGTTAGAGGAGCTTGGGCAGCGCAAACAGCAGGAGAAAATAAAGTTTTATGTTTAATGTGCGCATTACTTCCCGGCAGAGCGAGGAAGGACAAACAAAGGATAACCCAAATCTCTCGGTGGACTGCGGAATGAACAAAACCTCCTGGCAGAACCAGGGAATAAACAGGACCTCTCGGTGGACTGGAGAACGATCAAAAAACCAAGGAACTACTAATCAGCTCTTTTTAGTTATTGCTTAAGAATTAATGGCACATGAATTGTGTAAACAAAATTACCCTGACAGAATCACTGCAGGTTAAGATTATGAAATTAGCAGAAACGAATGTGGTGGTTAATCTGTTCACAGGCAGTTTGGTGAATTTATTATGAAAACAGTTATCTAAATTACAGAAGAAGAAACTTTCAGCGAGTGTCTGTGTTCGGCACAAGTTCATTAAAAAAGAACAGAAAGAATTTCTAGAACAAAACAAAGTATATCACAATCATAAGATGAGGTCATAAACAAATAGTATCACGGTCAGCCAAGTGTCACAGTCAGCCCAGAGCAGATTGTGCTGAGATATATTCAGAATATATCTTTTGGCTTGGTCAGCATGAGCTGTGAGATGCAGTAACCCGATGATGAGGAATGTGACATGGCAACAATAAAAATAACAAAACAAACAAAAATAATTGTTTATTTTTTATCAGTTTACAAAATGCAAAGCGAGTAAACAGAAGAAAAATCTAAATCAAACTGGCGACCACATGGCTTCAAACCAGCATCAATTCTTACACTATGTAGACTTGCATAAAATCTAGGATTTTGTATGATCAGTGTCAGGTGTATTATTAACCAATTATAACAAGCAGTTGCTAATCATTAATTTCATATGTAGGTTGAAACACAGCCATTAACTGAAACAGAAACAGCTGTGTAAGAGCTTAAACCTGGGTGAAAGATTGGTTAATGAAATTAGATTGGTTGTGAAAGACATTTTCATATCACGGGTCATACTGTACACCATGGCAAGGCTGAACCCAGGAATAAGACATAAGGTAGTTCTACTGCATCAGCAAGCTCTCTCCCAGAAGCAGATTTCAAAGCATACTGGGGGGTTTTAAGTGCTATTTAAGCTGGTTTGAAGAAGCACACACAGTCAGGCAATGTTGAGGACACCCATTAACTGTCTGGAGAAGTCTGGCCAGAAGTGGTCTACATGGAAGAATTGCAGACAAATTATGCATGAAAACATAGGAACTAGGTAAAGGAAAATGGCAGCTGGTCTCTGGACTAATGAGACAAAATTTGAAATATCTGGTTGTAGCAGTATGCAGGTTGTTTTCCAAAGGGCTGGAGAGTGGTGCAATAATGAGTGTCTACAGGCAACAGAGAAGCATGCTCTGAATGAAAGAAACATACGCAGATACTTATCCATCATGCCAACACCATCAGGGAGGCGTCTGCTTGGACCCAATTTTATTCTGCAGAAGGACAAAGGACAGCCAAGGTCATTAAGAACTATCTTCAACACAGAGAAGAACAAAGAGTCCTGGAAGTGATTGTGTGGCCCACACAGAGCCCTGCATTTCAACATCAGGTCTGTCTGGGATTAAACTTTTGGACATTACAGTATTTATATATATATTTTTTAAAGCCATTTGAGACCAATGATAAATATATAATTATTATCCACATTCTTAATCTAACATCCACTTACACATCTATTAGTAGCATACACTCACTTTAGATACACCTGATTCCCTGTGATTTTCACACACAACACAAAAAAGAAACACTCAGTGAGCAGCGGTTCTTCAGGCTAATTTCACCTGAGGATTTCATCATTTAATTTTTACTTCTTTATTATTTGATATACCAAAATATTTTCATTTAGTTATTTTAAATGCATCTTTTTGTCCCATAAATTTTATGTCTGTGTACCTAAGACTTAATGAAGGAAAGCTAAAATTAAATTGTGTAGCATCGCTGTCATCGAGTCCTGCTCTCTGGTTACTGACTGTATTTTCCATGCCCATGTGAGTTTCTTCTTGACTCCCTCTTTTTTTATCACCTCACAAAAACATGCAAATAGGTGGATTGTCTATGTTAAACTGCCCCAGGTGTGAAAGAGTGTGTGAAAGTGTGTGTGCATAGTGGCCTGCATTGGTCAAGCTTCCCATTACCTTGTGCCCAGTGTTCCTAGAATAGGCTCTAAATCCACAGTGATAGAGACCAGTAACTAGCAGTTATTGAAGCTGAATGAAAATAATGTATCCTGTCTACTCTCAATATTTGTAGAAAGAGGCCCTGATTTCTTTATGCTTTACAAAGTTAATAACTCAGATAATTTCAGTATTGTAGACTTGGGTCACTATAAAAATCTCATTTCTCAATTCAGAACCTAATACTAGGAACAGAGTACAGCAAATAACTAAGCGTACTCACATTTTAATACTCCTTTACAGGGCATGCTTTGGATCACCAAAAACAAAGACGTCAATAAACTTGTTTTACAAATAAATGATTCCCTTTGTAAAGAGTTTTCCTTTTAAAAATAAGTAACTTTTAAAAGTAACACAAAATATAAATCTCAAATGTTATACCTGTTTACCCAAACTAATGTGCTAAACTTCATACTGCAGGTTTGATTCAATGCCTGGGGTCATTAAGACCAAAAACTTAAGTGACATCCCATTCCTAATCCATAGGGTTCAATATGACGTCGGTCCACCCTTTGCAGCTATAACAGCTTCAACTCTTCTGGGAAGGCTGTCCACAAGGTTTAGGAGTGTGTTTATGGGAATTTTTGACCATTCTTCCAGAAGCGCATTTGTGAGGTCACACACTGATGTTGGACGAGAAGGCCTGGCTCTCAGTCTCCGCTCTAATTCATCCCAAAGGTGTTCTATCGGGTTGAGGTCAGGACTCTGTGCAGGCCAGTCAAGTTCCTCCACACCAGACTCTGTCATCCATGTCTTTATGGACCTTGCTTTGGTCACTGGTGCACAGTCATGTTGGAAGAGGAAGGGGCCAGCTCCAAACTGTTCCCACAAAGTTGGGAGCATGGAATTGTCCAAAATGTCTTGGTATGCTGAAGCATTCAGAGTTCCTTTCACTGGAACTAAGGGGCCAAGCCCAGCTCCTGAAAAACAACCCCACACCATAATCCCCCCTCCACCAAACTTTACACTTGGCACAATGCAGTCAGACAAGTACCGTTCTCCTGGCAACCGCCAAACCCAGACTCGTCCATCAGATTGCCAGATGGAGAAGCGCGATTCGTCACTCCAGAGAACGGGTCTCCATTGCTCTAGAGTCCAGTGGCGGCGTGCTTTACACCACTGCATCCGACGCTTTGCATTGCACTTGGTGATGTATGGCTTGGATGCAGCTGCTCGGCCATGGAAACCCATTCCATGAAGCTCTCTGCACACTGTTCTTGAGCTAATCTGAAGGCCACATGAAGTTTGGAGGTCTGTAACGATTGACTCTGCAGAAAGTTGGTGACCTCTTCGCACTATGCGCCTCAGCATCCGCTGACCCCGCTCCGTCAGTTTACGTGGCCTACCACTTCGTGGCTGAGTTGCTGTCGTTCCCAAACACTTCCACGTTCTTCAACTGAAATCTCAGTTGTAGACTCTTCAGCTAAATCCCCTCACAGAATAACAGAGCTTTATTCAAAATTTCTCATTGTTTTGTCTGTATATATTACATCTACACTGTAAAAAAAAAAAAAAAAAACTTGTTTGAGTGAACTTGACTTAGTTTTGTTGCTTTGACTTAGTTAAGTTGAACAGACATGAAGTGTTATGATAATGCAATTTACAGATAGTTGCTCAATTAACATGCAGTAAGTTGAGCTAACTTAATACATCAATTACCGGACATTCAAGATTTATAGTTAACTGAAAAATTATTGGTTGAACTTATCTTCTCAAGTATTCACAATTATAAGCCAAGTCTAATTAACATAAAATACTTATTCTTTAAATTCATGACTTAACTATTTGAGTTTACTGGTCACTAACTGTGATCAAATTTGCCTATAGAAATCAACAAAAAAATGAAAAATGTAAACCATCAACATTCACGGAAAAAAAAGTCAAAAACACACATGAAGGTTTCCCCTTAAAAGCAGTAGAAACAGTGCATTAGAATCTGTCAAATCCATTTGTGGTATTTACTGAAACACAAGGCAGAAAAATCCAAAATGTGATCAAAAGGACGCAAACAAACAGGTTTGTTGATGCAAACAAACTTGTAATACAAAAAATCAGAGAAATACATGGTCAAAAACACAAGCTGGGCGGATACAATGGACAGGCACAACAATGCCTCAGTATGTATCAAGAAACTAACAATACCTTGAGCTGATGTTGGTGTGAGCATTGTATAAAAAGCCTAAAAACAGGACAAACTTACAATAAACTTACAATTTATTTCTCAGGGATTGAGTCTATGTTTAGAGATTACAAGTTCTTGAAACAATTTTTCATTTCTATAACTTATATTGATAAAATATGTGCAGTGAGTAATTTTTTGTAATCTTGAATTAGAAACTCTCATGCATTTATTTTACAAATGTAAATATTCTGAAGACTTTTGGAAACACGTATCTATGACAGTACATTCTACAAAACGATTACAATAGACGAGTCTCTGCTTGGATTGTAATATGGGCTCTGATTTAATTAATAAAGCATTCAAGATAATAATTTCTCTTGGGAAGTTTCATGTGCACAAAACTAAAGTAATATCTATTATGGTTTCTTATACATTTTTATATAAAGTTCTTAAAATATTTTATGACTGATTGAACTCAGTTACTAGAAAGAAGTGTATAAATTCATCTCTTATTCTGAGAAAAGTAATGTGTAGAATTTAATACTATAACCTGTAAGATAAAATAAAACATGTAATTTGTCTAGTATTATCCCTTTAAACCCACTGTTCTAACGCTACAGAAGACAGAAATCTGAATATGTAAATGTGAAACTAACTTTAAAACTCTCTTTCCTATGTAAGTTCACTACAGAGAGGATAAATTACTGATAGCGTGTTGCACTGTATGTGATTAAATGCATTAGAAAATTATTTTATCGAAAGGATTACAGGAGTTTAGATTTGCTCGTCAGCTCCAAAAAGATCCAATTCAAAGTGTCGAGTCGACTCATTCCCAAACGACTCATCACCTGTAATGACTCCTCCTTCCTAAAGTGAGAGAGTTTCTCACTCAGACTCGACTCCATTTTTGAAGTATTCGGAACATTTAAGGCAGAGACGGTGATTAATGTCACACATCAAGAACTAGTGACTAAACGTGAATGATTTTCTCTATTATAAATGACTTTACATAAGAAGAATCCGGAGATATTGTAAATAAAACTCGTGTAAAATCAGCAGTAGGAAATCTGCGGCGGTGAGGTACAGGTACAACCTTACCTGTAAAACAGGTTTATATCGGGTATGTACTCTTACAGGCTTCTCGGTTTCCTCTCTTCAATTTTACATGAATATCCAAAATGTTCAGAGAATATAGTTTTATGATTGTGTAACAAACATATTGTATTTAATTTTTACGATATTTGGTCACATTACTCTCAGTTGCAGTATGATATCAGTAGTTATAGTGTGTCTGTAGTCTGTAAACAGGTGTTGTATGGAGTGAAATCAGAGTCAGTGATGGAAAAGTGCAAATTCACACCGTCAAGAATTCACGGTTTAAGAAGCAGTTTCACGTTCAATGAGTGAAAAAACAACACGGTAAGGCTATCCGCCTTTTATTTCCTGGTGTGCCTGTTGTATTAAACAATGCGCGTCTTACACACAAGAAAACAGTGCAGAGTGTGCAAAACACTCCTAGTTAGATCTTATTTAAAAAAAAAAGTTATTTAAAAAAAGGGCTTGAAATAAAATATGGCTTTACCGTGTTAATAATAAAATAAAGCAATATAATAAAAAAAAAAAAAAATAATGAATTATTTTTTTAATTAACATGGAGTGACTTAAAGTAAACATTCAGGATTCCCAGAGAGAGGAGTCAGACTCTAATAGAACTCAATTCTGGCCAATCACAACACACCTGTGAGCTCATGAAGGCGGGGCTTCACTTATTAGTCATATTGTATTGTGAAGCAGTAAAGTGTCTGGTAGTCGAGAGACATTCCAGAATCAGAGGACAATTTAGGCACCAAAACAATTGAACCATTATTTGATCATTTTCTGTTGTGTATTAAAGAAAAACAAGTAATAATCTGTCAAATATCAACGGTACACTTTTTATGAGATATTTTATTTGTTGTGTGCTCTGCTTGGCAAAACACTCAGGAACCTGAAAAAAGTTATTAAAAAAATTAAAAGTTATTAAAAGTTATTGCTTAATAAACCTTTTACCCTTAAGTAAAGAAAGTCACATTCACATTGAATTCTCATTTAATTTCAGATAAGACTTGCATTATATTCATTTAAATGACTTTTGAAATCTATCTGTCTCAACTTTTTGGTAATCACACATTTATTTTTACTCATTTAATTATTTATTTTCAAATATTTGCTCAAACACATTATGCATGTAATCATTGAAACTTTTAAAATGACAGTAGCTTAAACCCTCACAAGCTTAGAAAAGCATTTAAGATTATTTTATTAAAAAATTGATCTGATTGAACTGATGATAACAGGGTTGAAATTAAAGTAACAGGGTTGAGTGGATACATATCTTTTGATTGTAGATCATGACATAAATGTGACAAAGGACGAATGTTATTTAATAATATTCAAGAGAATGAATTCTGTATGAATGAATGATAACAATCAACATGACCACAAACTGGATCCGATCAAATATTCGGACATAGATAAAAAATAGCCATGTTACACTAGGCTGAGGACCTGGCATTAAAATGAATCATCAAAAACGGGACTGAACAGTATGAACTGATCCATATTTTAGAAAGCATATGTTATAATGTTCATGTTTAATTTCCGTGGCTGGCCAGAGTATCCCATATCTCTCTTGCGATGGCCATTTGGCATGAGATAACATTCTCTGGCGGACGAATGAGGGTCAGCACATCGGTTTACCTGCACTCTGTGCATACTCTGTGGGTCTCATTAACCTCTTGGATGATTCCTGGGTAGATAGTGTGGTCATACATCAGGGCACACCATTTCCCCACAACTTCTGGACTATGCCACTGCAGTTCTTCTAGTGTGCTGTACATGGGGCCTTGTGTATGGTCATATGTGGTCAAAACTGAAGCAGTTGTTTTTTTGGCAGTCACTCTCCAGATTCCCTGTTGCAGAACACATGCAGCTGACATCACAGTAGATTATTTTCCCAGGTGAAAGAGTGACCACCTGGTGGAGCCTCATTGTGGATGGTACAGCTGGAAGGTCAGCTGGCATTTCTTTCACTGCATCCTCCACAGCTTGCTCCTGAGTGTAAAACAATTTCACCTTCAATTGTCCCTCACTCAGAGCTTGGTACAGTGAGAGTGGCGTGGGGATATCAACTCCTTGTCTGTCGGCCCTCCTTTTCAATGGGCCACCCACACTATCTGGGGCACCTTTACCATGGTTGGCTTCAAAGTAGTTCCAGGTTCCTTGTATAAACCCCTTCTTGAAAAGTTCAGTACAAAAGAGGTAAAAATTACCACGTTGCTTGTACTGTGTGCAGGGTCCATCGCTAAAAAAAATGGACAGTTGTCACATCTGGGAATTTCTCTCGGATTTCTCTCAGGATGGGTTCCAGGTGTTTCCATATAGCAGGTGGCCCCTTCAGTCTGGATGCCGATACAGTGCAGAAGGAGGTAGGGGCAGATGCCAAATAGTAAACCCCCAGTGTGTAACGTGGCCTGTTGGTGTGATGCAACAGCTTGTACGTCAGCTCTGAACTTGCAGTTGTAGTTCTCCGAGAAGTCAATATAGACTGCACATTCATTTCAATTCAATTCAGTTCAATTCAATTCAATTTATTTTATGTAGTGCCTTTTACAATAAAAATGGTCTCAAAGCAGCTTTACAAAAGAAGAGAAATGGAGAAAGGGGAGGGGGGAAAATACACTACTCACAAAAAGTTAAGGATATTTGGCTTTTGGGTGAAATTTCAGGATGCACCTAAAATGCACTATAACCTTTCCAGGTGAACTTAATTTGACCTTCTCTACACTTTTGAATGCACATGTCCAACTGTTCAGTGTTTCAGTACTTTTTGCAGAACTTGCTGTTCTCTAACAAGGTGCTTAACGGCAAAATTCACAACTGGTGTTTGATCCATGAATCCACCCATAAATTTTCTGGTTCCATTAGAATTGGTATTTAAACAGTCCTCTTCATCATGCTGTTCACATTTTAACATCATGAGACCAAGATGAGATACAGAGAGACTGGAAGAGTCACAGAAAGGCATAGAAGTGGACGTCTTTTGGCCACATCCCATGTTGGTGACCGCTTCATTGTGAACAGTGCCCTGCGGAACCGGATGATGAATGCCACTCAACTCCAGGCACATTTAAGGGAGGTGAGAGGAACCCAAGTGTCACGTCAGACCATTCGAAACCGTTTATATCAGCGTGGTCTGCGTGCTAGACGACCTGCAAGGGTACCTGACCACACCCCCAGGCACAGGCGTCAGACCAGGGAGTATTTATACTGGACGAGGGACCGGTGGGCCTCAGTGCTGTTCTCTGATGAAAGTCGATTCACGTTGAGCAGAAATGATGGCTGCAATGAGGTTGGAGACGTCAAGGAGAGCGCTATGCTTCAGCCACTGTTGTGGTGGTGTTACAGTCTGGACAGGTGTGTCCACTCAATACAGAACTGCCCTACATCTTGTGAATGGTACAGTGACAAGCCAATACTACCTGAATAACATCATTAATCCAGTCATTGTGCCCCTGCATGAACAACACAGGCCTAATTTCATCTTCATGGACGACAATGCTCCAGCTCATCGAGGAGCATCATTAGGGAACGGCTGCTGGAGGCTGGGGTACCTCAAATGCAGACAATAAGTCGACTCGTGAACAGCATGAGACGTCGTGGTCAAGCTGTAATTGATGGTCAAGGGCACATGACAGATTATTGAGACACTGACATTTTTTGTTGTGGTATACCCTCCACTGTTGTTGGCTTTTGTTTCAGTAAATTGTTTGAGATGAGGAAATCACCATTGCAGCTTCTACAAATCAGAAAACAAAACAACAAATCCAAAAACACAGACAATTTGGAAGACAAACTGGAAATGGTAGGTATAGTTTGTGAGTGGAATTCTTACCGCTGATTGAAAGAGACATCTCTCACTCAAGATATACAGGAAGCACAGCTCCTTATATCATTTAATTTAGAGTAGTTTTGTCTTCTAAACATACCTGTGTTCTTCAGGTGTGTTTTTAGAAATCACAAACTAATCTTTATGCCATGATACGCTATCAGTATATCCAAAATCACAACATATGAATGTCTTTCCTCAAAGTAGTAATTTTCTTAGATTAAAAGTTGCACTGTCGAAAAAATTGTTTAAAGTGAACTTCACACATGTACAAGAATTAATGTTGGATACAGTTTCCTACTTCTTGTAGTATAAAGAAAACACATGGCAGATCCTTTTAACCTAGAAGATGCTGGGAATTCGACAGCATTAGGGATAAAGCTACAATGCTGCAGTGAATTAATATATTCTGCTGCAGGAAGATGCAGGACCAGTGTGCTGTAGACATTTCTTATTAGCGCAGCTGGTGTTTCGGAGTAAATACTCCTTTAATATTTCACATTGTACATGTATATGAATGCCATAAAAATACTTATTAATTATTTAATGCCATAAAGTCCAATACAATGTCAGGTCTCTGTTTCCAAAATTAAAATCACCTTCAATATCAAAGCCATCCCCCCCCCCCCCTTTTTTTTTTTTAGAGAAAAAAGTATTTTCCAGCTTTTCTCAGGACAGCAGGGTGTGTGTCATGGGACTGTCAAGAACAATGTGCTGATAAATAACAGAATCCATGTTAGTGAAGGAAATGTGATAATAATAAGTGATAAATCTAGTCAGCAAACCCGTTGTGTTGAATCAGTTAACTCGATTCAACAATGAACAGGCTGCTTATGTTAATTTAAAATAATTTATTGCAAAATTTGACTTTAATATTGACTTTTTTTTAAAAGTTCACACAAAAATGTCTCATTCAGCTGGTTTGGTTTATGAGCTATGTAAATAAATGTTTACTAATAATATAAGACGGGTAGCTCTTGGCCACCTTCATTTTGTCAAAATAGCTCTCAGAGGAAAAAAGGTTGGAGAATTTACAGAATAACATTAATTGAAAATTATGGTGATGAGAATGTGAGAGGTCAGCTCCTGATGTTAAATTATTATGTGAACAATAAATTGTGTGTGTGTGTGTGTGTGTGTGTGTGTTTTCTAGGAGTGTGATCTATTCCAGCAGAAGAGATCAGACTCTTCAGGACTCAGCTGTGTGTTTGTAGAAACTTTACTAATATTCAGAGATGGAGACTCCTGATCTGGACACAGATAATATTTCCCCACCATCAAACAACTGGTAACCTACAACATCCTGGTGTTCTAGTCATTAAACATTCATATCTAAATTATTTAGTGAGTAAATATGAAACATATAATCTAACCCATGGTTTTACTGTTATAAAACTCTAACAGATTTTAGATTCTCTTTATTGTAAGTAAAATTAAGTCTGTATTAAATTAAGAAGTATAAATAAGTAAAGCACTGTGTATAATGTTGTGCAGTAAACTCCAGGGAGAGAGATCAGAATCACCAGCACCCAGCTGTATCTCCATGAAGAGTGATGAGTGTATGGGTCATCCTCTGGAGTTTAAAGATGGAGACTCCTTACTTCTACACAGGTAACATCTCCTCACTGTTAATGTCACTGATGAAGACACACTTAAAGAGAAATTTATCTAGATAAACAGGAAGGCAAACAAAATTCTAAAACATAATAACTGTAACTAAATTAATTGGAAATGTTATTTTTGATGAAGCCAGTATTAAGGTTCCAAATACTTTTTTGTCATATTTAATGTCTATTTTTGTTAAATGTTTTGCTTAAATAATTGTGTACTTATGGTCTCTGAAATAAATGCCACTTGTTTTGGCATGTTGTTTTGTAATGCAGTGAAATTCATACATTTGTAAGTGAGGCTTAAGTGTCCAAATACTTTTTTGCACTGCTATATGTTTGGTCATTGCAGGCTAGACCACCGCTTAGCATCATTTATCCAGTGACAGGATACAAAGCCATAAGGATCTTCCAGAGTTTGGAACGAGTGAAATAAGATGAGGCTCCTTTAAGAGCAGTGCGCCATTTTTTTTGTTTGCTGTGAACAGTATACAGTCGCATGTGCTGTGTGAGCTTTGACTGATTACTGCTGCAACTTGAGTTAGGCGAGCTATCCCTCATGTAATCCTAACTCAGTGTGTTACACGTGGGGCCTGGACTTTTTATCTCTGGCCTTGGAGTGTGTTTTGCGTGGATGCAGAGCCAATTTGTGATGGTCAATACAGAGAATGCCGTAAACCTCCTGCCCTCAGGTGTACATTTGCACTAGGCTGATTTCAATGTATGTGAGCATAAACAGCCTGATGCTGTGGCGGACATTTTGTGTTGCAGAAGTGGGAGCTCTATGTTCACGCTCTAGTGGATTTATGTGGACACGGAAACGATCTTCATTGGAATTAATGACTGTGGTTTGTTAAGGTAATCAGAACCTTGACTGTTTGTGAACTTTGACTATATTTTCTGTGACTTCAGTCAAATTTTTGACATTCAATTGCGGGAAGCTGCATGTGGTTAATCGATTTAAAACTGAGAACATTTTCACACTGGATTTCTCATGGAATTGAACTGTATTTTGAGTTATGGTTTTGTGATTTGAACTGTTCAACACTCCCAGCTGTTGTAGACGGGAAACAAATTACTTCAGTCATCGACCTCTTGATGCGCGCCCATGATCTGCCCGTGGCTCTTGGTCCTGAATGTTGTAACGAACTTGTGGTACAGAAAAGCAAACATGCACGTGAAACTTACTGTGTCAAATGTTCTGCAACTGGCTTCACATCTTGAAACTGTCTGACTTGTAAGTTTGTACAAACTGAATTTTTTCCAGTCACTAAACAACAGAGTAGTCAGGTTTTGAATGAGCGACGGAACACTAATGAGGTTAAGAGCCATTACATATGGGAGCAGAGAGGAGCAAAAACAAAACTCTGTTCAGTAGAAGGTAAACTTCAAATTCAAATTTTATTTGTCACATACATTTACATACACAGTACGACATGCAGTGAAATGTTTTTTCACGACTGTCCGGCATGTAAATATTTATAAAAAGTATGTTAGAAAGAGATCCATAAAAAATAAAGATCAAAATAAAACTAGATTATCTTAAAAGTATAAAAATAGAAAATAAAGTAAAATAAAATATAATATAGATAAATAAAAATAAAATAAAAATATGAAAATATAGGTGAAGAATATGAAAAATATAGGTGTAAGTAGATATATATATATATATATATTTGTATTTGTATACACTAAACAAAGTGGTATATACACATAAATGCAGACATGAACGTGAAGGGATGTTTGTGTATATGGCATATACTGAGGTGATCCAGTGGTTATCATTAAAGTGTCCATGTGCTGGAATAATTGTATAAGTGACTTGGTGCCAGTCCAGTGTCAGTGTCAGTTTGTACAAATGTGCGAGGTTGTGCAAAGTGATGAAAAGTGATGGAAAAAAAGCAGAGACTTCAAAGAGAAACTTAAAAGGGGGATGGACATTCCAGAAAATATGTGCGCCTCAACCTTGTCTTACGTCCCCACCTGAGCTGCTTGTGCTTGGTCATGTGGAGGACCTTACTTCTCTTTCGTTTTGAATACACCATTTATTGTTAGTCAATCTCTGTAACAAAGTGGTGGATGCAGCGCTGGACACAGCTGCCTCACTTTCAGCTGTTCGTACAAAAATGATTTTTGATGTCTTGCAATGTTCTCAGAAAGTCCAGCCTTGTACATTACCCCCAGTTCAGCTTGCCAACAGTGCATCTTGCAGTCCAACTCGTATCATCTGGCTAAACATTGGCCTCCAAAGAAAACGTTTCTACCATCGGTTTGTCATTATCCCTGATATTTCTTCTCCAGTCATGAGGATGGGGATGGATTTTATGCTACGTGCATCAGTTAGCATTCATATCCCATCAAGAACAGTAACCCTGGGTGAACCTACTTATCAGGAGGTTTTGAGTGAGTGGTTAGAGGCACCTGAGTTTGGGAGCTTGATATTCTTGGATGTCAGCCAGTCTGCAATGAGAAGGTTGAGATGGCGGCTTCTGGAGCTTGTTTGATGGACACCTTAGTCACACTTCATTGGCAGAGCATGTAATTAACAGATCATCAACAGAGTGTCAAAAAGCCATGTGGAGATCACAGGGTTTGCATCGACTACAGGGCTCTTAATCACCTTACACTAAAGGATTCTTATCTATTGCCAGCCCGTAGAAAAAAGCTTGAGATGTGGAATGTGACCTGTGTGAGTTTCGACTGATCACTGCTGCAACTTGAGTTAGGTGAGATATCCCTCATGTAATCCTAACTCAGCACAGTACAAGTTACACCAGAATTCAGTCAGTAAATCTACAGAGCCTCTGTGTGATCACTGTAAGAGATGAGCAGGGATGTTTAAAACACTCAGTGGTTAAAATTTAGATTTTGTCTGGAGTTCTGCAGACTGACAGAAAAGCTGCTTTTATTATTGAATAAATGTTATTTTGATGAAATAGTTGCTGCCTCACAGTTCCAGGGTCTCCAGTGTCTCTGTGCATTTCACATGTTCTCCCCTTGTCCATGTAGGTTTCCTCCCACATCCCAAACACATTCCAGTAGGTGGACTGGTGAACATGAATTGCCCCTATGTGTGATGGACTGGTGTCACATCCAGGCTGTAGTATTATACTGGCTATAGTTAGAGATTTTATACCTGTGAACCTTTCTGACAAGATTTCTGAAAAACTGTATCTTTATTTGTTTAGGGCACGTTACCTTTTCATTCTGTTTAAGAAAGTAAAGGTATCATCTTTATCAGTTACAATTTGTGTTCACAGATTGCTACAGAAGGTGGAAGAGAGAGTGAACAATAAAATCCTCACAGATACAGGGTAAGATCAAAACCAACATGACTGACACTGACACACTGGTGTTATAAACCTCTCTGCTGTTATTAACTACAGAGTCATTAGATTATTATTAGATTACTGTAAAACATACAGTAGATAAAAAAAATTAGACAGAAAAATTAGATCTTTAAGTCTAATAATTAAAGCCCATGTCTCACCACATCTTCCTGCTTCACCATATCACAGGAACGACCCTGATCCTGCTGCTGTAAATGAAGTCCAGAAAAAGTTCAGATTAAATCTGATGAAGAAGTTTCAGTGTTTGAATGGAGTGATAATAAACCTGGGAACCCAAACACTCCTGAATGAGATCTACACAGAGCTCTACATCACAGAGGGAGACAGTGGAAAAGTCAATAATGAACATGAGGTGAGACAGATGGAGGCAGCGTCCAGGAGAACAACAACAGAGGAAACACCAATCAAATGCAATGACATCTTTAAGCCTTTATCTGAACAAGACAAACCCATCAGAACTGTTCTGACAAAGGGAGTCGCTGGCATCGGAAAAACAGTCTCTGTGCAGAAGTTCATTCTGGACTGGGCTGAAGGGAAAGCCAATCAGGACGTCCACCTCATATTTCCACTTCCTTTCAGAGAGCTGAATTTGATGAAGGACCAGAAACTGAGTCTGATGGAGCTCCTTCATGTCTGTTTTAAGGAAACAAAAGAAACAGAAATGTCCAGTTTGGAAAAGGTTCTGTTCATTTTTGACGGATTGGATGAGTGTCGTTTTCCTCTAGATTTCCAGAACACAGTGAAAGTGTGTGATGTAACTGAATCAGCATCAGTGCAGGAGCTGCTGATAAACCTGATCAAAGGGAATCTGCTTCCCTCTGCTCTCATCTGGATCACCTCCCGACCTGCAGCAGCTGATCAAATCCCCTCTGAGTGTGTGCATCGAGTCACAGAGGTACGAGGGTTCAGTGACCCTCAGAAGGAGGAGTACTTCAGGAAGAGAATCAGTGACCAGAGCCTGGCCAATAACATCATCACACACCTGAAGTCATTAAGAAGCCTCTACATCATGTGCCACATCCCAGTCTTCTGCTGGATTTCAGCCACTGTTCTAGAGAGAATGTTGGGTGAAGCAGAGAGTGGAGAGATCCCCAAGACTCTGACTCAAATGTACACACACTTCCTCATCATTCAGACAAACATCATAAGAGAAAAATACTCCAAGAAGCAGGAGAGTGATGAAGAAATGCTTCTTAAACTGGGACAACTGGCTTTTCAGCAGCTGAAGAAAGGGAACCTGATCTTCTATGAGGAAGACCTGAGAGAGTGTGGCATTGATGTGAGAGAAGCAGCAGTGTACTCAGGTGTGTGTACACAGATCTTCAGAGAGGAGTTTGGGCTTCACCAGAGTAAAGTGTACTGCTTTGTTCATCTGAGCATTCAGGAGCATCTCGCAGCTCTGTATGTGCACCTGACCTTCATGATGAAGAAGAGAAATGTTCTGAAACAGAATCAGGTCTCTAAAGGGTGGAAAAGTCTATATAAAAAATTTCCAATCTCAGATGTACACAAGAGTGCTGTAGATCAGACTTTAGAAAGTCAGACTGGACATCTGGATCTTTTCCTCTGCTTTCTTCTGGGTCTTTCACTGAATCACTCACTCTCATCTTTTACTTTCACCGATCAGAAACTCTTACATGCTTTAGTAACACAGACAGGAAGTAGCTCCCAGAGCACAAAGGCAACAGTTCAGTACATTAAGAAGAAGATCAGTGAAGGTCTTCCTACAGAGAAATCCATCAATCTGTTCCACTGTCTGAATGAACTGGGTGATGATTCTCTAGTGGAGAAAATCCAACTCTACCTGAAATCTGGAAAACAAAGTGACCTCTCTTCTTCACAGTGGTCTGCTCTGGAGTTTGTGTTACTGACCTCAGCACAGGAGCTGGAAGAATTTGACCTGAGTAAATATTTCAGTACAGATAAGATAACAGAAACTGTTGTTCTGAAGATGATGCCTGTGATTGCAGCATCCAGAAAAGCAATGTAAGTAAATCCACATTTACATTTCTGGCATTTGGCAGACGCTCTTATCCAGAGCGACATACAAATGTGCTTTAAGTCTCTATCATTGAATACATTAACACTGGTTCAATAGGTCACAGGCTTAGGATACCATTAGCCTAAAATTGGATGTTTTTTTTAAACATATAACAATACATAAACTAAAAGCTAAGTCTTACTGTTCTGTTACAGTTTTGGAAAGAGAAAAACTGAAAACACTCTAATATGAAGTTTGGGATGTTTTGACCTTAAAATCATACAGGATGGAGATAGTTATATTGAGAAATTAATGAAAACTTGAACAAATAACTAAGTATGAAGGGCAGCCACAGTATCTCACAAAAGTGAGTACACCCCTCACATTTCAGCAGCCACTTTATTATACATTCTCAAGGGACAATACTATAGAAATGAAAATTGGACATACTTTAGAGTAGTCAATGTGCAGCTTGTATAGCAGTATAGATTTGCTGTCCTCTAAAAATAACTAAACATGCAGACATTATTATCTAAATAACTGGCAACGAAAATGAGTACACCCTAAGTGAACACGTCAAAACTGTGTCCAAAGTGTCAATATTTTGTGTGAGCACCATTGTTATCTAGCACGGCCTTAATCCTCCTGGGCATGGAATTCACCAGAGCTGCACATGTTATTGCTGGGATCCTCTTCCACTCCTCCATAATGATATCACAGAGCTGCTGGATGTTAGACACATGGCACTTCTCCCCCTTCTGTGTGAGGATGCCCCACAGGTGCTCAATAAGGTTCAGGTCTGGAGACATACTTACCACTCCATCACCTTCATCTTCCTCAGCAAGACAGTTGTCATCTTAGCGGTGTCTTTGGGGTCGTTATCATGTTGGAAAACTGCCGTTTGGCCCAGTTTTTGAAGGGAGGCCATCATGTTCTGCTTCAGAATGTCACAGTACATGCTGGAATCCATGTTTCCCTCAATGAACCACAGCCTCCCAGTACCAGCAGCACTCATGCAGCCCCAGACCATGATGCTACCACCACCATGCTTAACTGTAGGCAAGAGACAATTTTCTTGGTACTCCTCACCAGGGCATCACCACACATGCTGGACACCATCTGACCCCAACAAGTTTATCTTAGTCTCATCGGACCACAGGACGTGGTTCCAGAAATTCATGCTCTTGGACAGGTTGTCTTCAGCAAACTGTTTGCAGGCTTTCTTATGAGCCAGCTTCAGAAGAGTCTTTCTTCTGGGATGACGGCCATGGAAACCAACTTGTTACAGTGTGTGGTGTGTGGTCTGAGCACTGACGAGCTGACCACCCGCTTCTGCAACCTCTAAAGCAATGCTAGCAGCACTCATGCATCTGTTTTTCAAAGGCAGCTTCTGCACCTGACGCACAGCATGAGGACTTAACTTCATTGATCGACCCTTGGAGGCCTGTTCCGAGTGGAATCTGTCTTGGAAAACCTCTGTATGACCTTGGCCACTGTACTGTAACTCAGTTTCAGGATGTTACCAATCTTCTTGTAGCCTAACCCATCTTTGTGGTGAGTAACAATCATAATTCTCAAATCCTCTGAGAGTTCTTTGCCATGAGGTGCCATGTTGATCATCCAGTGGTCAGTATGAGTGAATTGTACTCAAAGCACCAAATTTTAAATGCTCTATTATAAGATACACACATTTGTATGGTCCTATCAAGCTGACAAACACATGAACATGATGAATATTACATGTGATTTTGCATGGTTAAACGATGTACAGCTGTTATCACATAGGGTGTACTCACTTTTGTTGCCAGCTATTTAGGCAATAATGTCTGTATGTTGAGTTATTTTCAGAGGACAGTAAATCTATACTGCTATACAAGCTGCACACTGACTACTCTAAAATATATCCAAGTTTCATTTCTATAGTATTGTCCTTTGAGAAGATACACTAAAATATTTGCTGAAATTAGGGGGGTGTACTCACTTTTGTGAGATACTGTATTAAACATGCGGAAGCAGGTGGTTACCTTTGAGAAGAAAGACAAGGACAGTTTTAAATTATGAATTAGTATCTTAAAATAATTTGTAAGTTTCTTAAGGAACTGATATATTATTACTACTAATAATAGCTAATTCACTGATAATGCTGCTTTTACTTGGATATTTGGTCAAATGTTTAGCAAACCTAGCTAAAACTATGTTAACTGTAATGCCAAAAAAAGTTTTTCTTTATTAATAGGTTTTACTTTTGAGGTAGAAATTGCCTTTCATTGAAAACTGAAAAGATTTATACTCGTTAGAGAAACATTTTTTATTTAAAGCAGCTTATTTGTGTGTGTGTGTGTGTGTGTGTGTGTGTGTGTGTGTGTGTGTGTGTGTGTGTGTGTGTGTGTGTGTGTGTGTGTGTGTGTGTGTGGACAGCATCCGAACATCCCAGTATACCAAACAATCTATGCCCTTGAACCCTTCAGATCTGCTCCCTTACCTAAGAATAAACTATTCAGAAAAAGCTTGACTAAACAAATATGTCTTCAGTCTGGACATTGAGACTGTGTCTGAATCCCGAACACTAACTGAAAGACTGTTCCATAATTGTGGGGCTCTGCCCAACGCTCTGCCCACTGCTGTAGCCTTTTCTACATGAGGTAGAAGATGATGAAATTTCTGTGTGAATCAATGAATACACTAAACCCAGTCAAAGTTACAAAGACATTGAAGAAGCAGTAGGTAAAGTAGAAAGCACTAAGGTTGTACAAGTGTTACGTGCGGGCGCCCCCGTGCAGGGTGCGAACCCAGACCTCCGTGGTGGTGCGTGCAGCTGCACTCCATGGAGACAGACCCATTCGGGGGATTAAAACAAGCGCTGCTTTATTAACATAAACACAAGACATGGGGAAGACGAACCTAATAGCTAAGACATGATAACAGAAAACTGACCTAGACAACGAACATAAAACAATGACCGACAAAGACAGGTACAAAATGATCCCTATTTATATTCATAGGAAAGGCGTGACACCAAATACAAACAATAAAGCAGGCTTCACAGACTCACCTGCCAGCACCCTCTCCAGGCCTGGCAGGAAGCTGTCCAGCTCTTCCTGACAACGAGAGAGAAATTATATATCTTCTGTACTGACAATAAACAGCAAATAAAATCTGCCAATCTAAAATCTTTGATGGTTAAAAAAAGTAGCGTGTATGATGATGGAAGAAAGGAAATGGGTGAAAGGAGTCATTACAGGAATGTTTACAGATAAAAAGAAATATTTATGGGGCATCGGTACCGGATGTTAAAAGACTAAAATATGTTAGAAATAATGAGAAAATGGTCTTTCAGTGACAATTCAGTTTTGATGAGTCTACCTTGGGTTTGTTAGTTATATAGTCCATCCCTATATCTCTCCTCCAGTTATATGCAACAGATTTGGGCATGTAGCTGTGGTTTGTGAAACAATGCTGTTCAAGATGTGAAGGTGAACATGAATAAGGAAAATGTGAAAATGAAGTAAACCCAAAGTGTAGTAATTGTGGAGAGGCACGTAGTGTGGGATATGATGGTTGCAAGGCCTGGAAAGAGGCAGAAAAAAAATCAATATGTGAAAGTGTCAAAGAACTTGACTTATGTGGATGCAATCAAAGTTTACAAAGAGAAGAGGAGCAGAAAGAGTAAAAACATTCTGAGAACACAGTGACAAACTCGTGTGGGAATCAGTGTAGAATTAATGACAGTACAATGGTTGTTGATAAAATGTCATTGTTCTAATGGGAGAAGTGATTAATTGCTCTGCACAAACAAAAAGTAGATCTGAAAGGATCAGAATTATAATAAGAGTGGCTGTGAAGCACTTGAAAGTTGAAGGAGTAATGGCCGAAATGTGATGCTAAAAATGCAGGTACGGACAAGAATTTAAAACATGTCTAGATGAATTAGAATATAAATCACATATTTGTATTCAGCAGTCTTGGTTAAAACCTC
Organism: Hemibagrus wyckioides; assembly: GCF_019097595.1. Classification (NCBI taxonomy): domain Eukaryota; kingdom Metazoa; phylum Chordata; class Actinopteri; order Siluriformes; family Bagridae; genus Hemibagrus; species Hemibagrus wyckioides. The sequence goes on from NC_080728.1 coordinate 862,857, forward strand.
ACCTGAGTTTTGTAGTTCAGGGTTATATGGTTTTACGTAGGGATAGATGGAAATGGTGGAGGGGTATTTACTCTCATGAAATTAGGATTAGGTTTTAGAAAAGTGGAAATATATACTGAACATGAAGCACTTGTGGTAGAGGTGTGGATTGAGAAACAGAAAATAAGAGTAGTTAATTTTTATAATCTGTGTGAGAATTGAAGTAATGAAATGTTGAGTAACATTGGAGACACAGGGATAAGTAGGATTATATGGAGTGGAGATTTTAATGCTCACAGCATTTTTATTATTATTATTATTATTATTATATATACATGTGCCAAATACAAAATTCCATGGACCAAACATAAGAATAAAAAAAACATAACATAAATAAAGAATGTGAAAATATTTACAAAAATACAGAATCACTTTCGAACAAAAATAGATAGTTACTGATAGTTACTATACAGATACTGATCATTAGGAAAGTTGTGGAAGAGATTTGGAGAATTTAATATGAATTAATGATGGAACAAAAATGTATTTGGCAAAAAAATAAGTTTTAGATCTAACTATTATGTCTCAAAATCTAGCTAAATGAGTGATTGGAAAGTATTGAATGGTAATCCAAAGTGATTACTACTTTAACCACTAATTTGCATATAATAGGAAAGTGAAAAAGTGAAGACATTGAGGAATTGTGTCTAATAGTGAAAAGCAGAAGGATTATCTAAAACATTTACTAAAATTAATGAAAATATATTAAAGCATTTGCTGTGGGGCTTTTAGAACATCACCAGTAGCAGTGTTACATGTGGAGCTTGAAGAAATGCCTTTGCTAGTTAGGTAGCAACAACTGAAAATGAATTACTGTGTTTCAGTGAAAGAACACATAAATAGTCACCCTGTAAAAATGTTATTAAGAACTGCTGAGAATATGAATATTCCCATGTAGCCCGTTCCAGGTGGGATGCTGCTAAACTTCTCCAACAGTGGCAATATCAGCTGTACCTCCTTGGTTATTCCCAATGCCGCTGGTTGATCTGTGCTTACTTGAAATAAAAAACCATCAAAGAAAGACTAGAGAAGATTTGTTGGTGAGACAGTATTTAGATCAAGAGTATCATTATTGTACTTAAATATATACTGATGGTTCAAAAGATCCTGAATCTGGGAATACAGCTGCAGCAGGAGTTATTCCAGAGTTGGACATTAAAATAGGTGAAAGAACATCTAATGTCTGTTTATTCTTCAAAACTGATTGCACTTCATCTGGCCCTTCAGTGGGTAGAAGAGGTTCATCTGTCTCTAGATGTTGCTTGCTCTGATTCTTTATCAAGTCTTATAAATGTAAAAAATGGGAAGTCTGACACAAGACAGGACATTCTAATAGAAACTCCAGACACATAGGAATTAGTTTTCTTTTTGTGGATTCCTGTCCATTTGGGGATTATGGGAAATGAAATTGAGGATGAGTTGGTAAAAAGGCTTTGAAGTATTCAAGACTAATTGTTGATGTCCCTTTTGGGAAAGCTGAAATGAAAGGGTTAATTAAAAAGGTAATTTAAAAAAAGGGTAAGAGTTATGGACACAGGAAGGAAAGGGAGGACACAGGAAATAAATAAAGAAGTAGGATATGTGAGACAGGTTTATCGCAAGAGAAGGAATGACATAATAATATCACAACAGTAATTCAACAATGACCAAAGCATTATTAGATTATCTGATTAGAAGAATGTAGTTTTTTTTATTATTATTATTTTTATATTTATTTTCTGTCTACACCAACATGTCCCACTCCACTCCAGTAAATGCTGGAAATGCACCAAAGCTGGTTTACCAACCTCTCTTAAATCCAGGTGAAGTAGAAGGGTGATCGCTAGTTCGCTAATTTTCATTACACACATGATACACCTTTGTTAGTATGGTGTGTATGTACTGACTGTCATTATCCTCTTCTACGATGTTGAATCATTGTTTGAGTATCAGTGTTATGTTCTGTAAAGTTTAATGTGAGAGCTACCGCTAAGTTGCTACTACTTAAGTTGGTAGCCCGATGCTAATATGTGACTAGCTCATTCACAGTTCATGTGGGGATGTGAACATGTGACTGAGTGAATCAGAGATCTCACACCATACAGGCTTAAGTTTAATACACAGTGAATATAATATGTAATGATTTAAACTTTTAGATTTAATTAATAAACTAATCAATGTTAAGAAGTTGAATGTGAGCTCATGCAGCATGTGTACATGCTAATTCTTGTGAAACTGGTTTAATTTTGTAAAAATTAAAAGTGTATGTATACAATAATGTGTATGAGAATACAGGACAAATCACATCCAATATTAACTCAATAAAAGACACAGTGGTTTATTTTTAATATGAGACCCTACTCTAGATACTAGCTAGTTAGCTGTAATTAACCACTAACTTTACCCATTTTAATGACATCAACATATGGAAGCAAGAAAGTGAATAAATTGACTAAAAGTAAGTAATTAATGTAAATTATTTTACTGGTGTTTTGGGTTTTCTGTTTTTTCTTTGTTGTGTTTTAACACACCAGATATATCACCAAATGATAGTAAACTTATGGTGTCTCCTGGTGGTCCAGGGGCCCTAAGTTAACCCTTACACCAATTACAGGAAGAAACGGCCCTAAGGATGTTTACAACAGATGTATTGATGGTTCAGTTTTAGATGTTGTCTGCAGTGTCCCTTTAATCATATTGTCTAACTGGTGTTTGTACTTTCAGCATTTATGAGAATGAGAAGGTTCAGTGAAAGCTTTGAGAATGTGTTTGATCATTTGCACTAGTGTGAGTTCATTATGTTTTATTTTATTTCCTTCAGTATCAGCTGTGATTCACTTGGAGTGAAAAGTTGGTCAGCTCTGGACTCAGCACTCAGATCAGAAACCTCCAATCTGAGAGAACTGCATCTGACTGTGAAAACACTGGATCTGACCTGGTATAAACTAGGAAAGTCAGGGGTGAAAAGTCTCTCTGCTGGACTGGAGAATCCTCACTGTAATGTGGAGACACTGAGGTAAGATCATCTCTCTGAGCAACAGTAACTTTGTAATGATTCGCCGAAGGCCGACTGTGTAGGATCCATAAGCGTTTATTAACAAAAATGGGCAAAAGACGTAGTAAGGAAACGTAGCGAGGATCAGAAAACCGGAAAACAACACACACTCAATAAACCAAAACCGAAGACAAAAAACGAAAGCGAGAATCCGAGAAACAGCCAAGGCCATACACAATAAATCCAATCAAGAGAAATAGCAAGGCTTGGTAAGTTTAGCTAGAGTGGAACGATACTTCGCGTGGTGTGCTGTGTATGCCATGCTTATGTGTGGAAACCCAGAAGTAAGTTTCAAAACTCAAGAGAGAGCTCCCTCTGATGTTCAGTATCAAGACGAGATGTGACAAACTCACTAAAAGCAGCAGTTATATACAGGGTTGTTTTCTACCTGAGATTTTCTGTAACAGTACAACATGCAGAACAAATAGATTAGTCATTAAGTGATAATGCATTAAAGAAATAAATTAAGGAGAGAAAAACCTGACTAACTGGCTACAAAATATCGCTGGGTTTAAAAATAAAGTAAACTTAATATAAATAATTCTAAATAATAGCAGCAGTGGTGGAGCTACAGGGGCTTGGGCCCAGCCATTTGGAGTCCTGGCCCACCCAAATAAGCTCTGTTATAATGTTACCATTATTCATAAAGCCTGGTTCTCACTCTCTAGGAGCTGCTGCTTTAAGAAGCTGCATTGAGTGATGTTGCTCAGTAATATTTCTGTGTGGTATGTAGCCGTGTAGCAGACTAGTTCTCCTAATAGACTGAAAAGAAAACAATTTGTGATTTCTCAGTCTCTTCTGCAGCAATAGTTTTTTCTAATGTCATTGGTTAGATTTTCCCTCATGATTTAACATCATAAGCTATAAGAAACTTGCTGTGTTTGAACTGATAAAGCTGCAGATGTTATGTAGACTATGTTAAGTGTCCAGACACACTAATGTTAATATGTTGAAAGGTGACACAACCCTGTTTTGTTTATGTTGTGTATTTATTAATTGGGAAAGCTGCTCAAAATGTGTGAATTATTTTCATTTAAATTACATTCTAGTTGGTTTTAATGTCAAAGCAACAGTATGTCTGTGTGTATACATGCTACATAAACAACTGGTAAATGAACAAACCTCTTTCAGCTCATTGGTGACTTTTTATAGTCATATAAATTCTTTTGAGTGACTGCTGGCTTTTGAGTTTCTTTTCAAACCTGTGCCCACCATGTTTTCCCCAGACCCACCCACTGTTCACAATCTGACACTAATGTTACGCTCAGTGTTAATTATACCTTATACTGTATAATAAAAATCTGTTGATAAAGAGTGTCATTGTGTCTCTCTACAGGTTGTATGAGTGTGGAGTCTCAGGTGAAGGCTGTGCTGCTCTGACTTCAGCTCTGATATCAAACCCCTCACACCTGAGAGAACTGGATCTGTCCTTTAATAATCTAGGAGACTCAGGAGTGAAGAGTCTCTCTGCTGTACTGGAGAATCCTCACTGTAAACTGGAGATACTGTGGTAAGATCATCTCTCTGAGAGTCACATGACCTGTTCCTCAGTAAGACACATGCTCTAATAGTGAGACTGGAGCAGAAGTTTTAGGTTCATCATCAATGTCCTGAGGAGGAAGATTGTTTCTTTTCACTGCACACTGATGATGTTTCACAGACTCTGATGTGACTGCAATGTGTCTGAAATTACTGTGAAATTTACTAAAACACTGTAACTAATCACACAAACTGCAGTTGAGACATAAACTAAATGTACTGTGTGATCTGCAGTTCTTTAAAGCTGCAGTGACAAAAAAATAACATGGAAACTAAAATTAAAACAAGAGGCTCTGGTCAGCACATCACTCTCCATCAGTGGACAGTTGGGCTGCATGATTATTAAAATGATAATCAAGAGTCAGTTATCTGTCACATATCAGCTTTTTTTATTTCACTTATTTTCACATATGCATTTTCTATAGCCAAATCAGTAAAACTTGTGAAACAGAAACAGTAGTTTTCTGTATTTAAAAAATAAGAACATGTAAATGTCTGTTTACAATAAAAGTAGGCCTGTTTTATACACTAAGCGTTAATAACAAAATTACATTTTAATAAGACTTCACTGTGGAAAACAGAATGATTCAGTGATGAATGCACAAAACCTACACGGTACATGCATGTATTTGTACTATACATATGTATTGGCAAGCTTTTTGGTTAGTCTATCAACATGATGGAGCTTTAGTGAGGACCACAAGTGAGTAATAATATCCCCCCAGTACTAAAAGCCCTCTCTAAAGGGGAACTTGAGGCTTTTGAGGTTAGAATTTTGTTGATCCCACCATTTTGGTGGATCTCACTCACTATCCAGGTTATGTGACTAAACTACACTTAGCTCCTGGTGTTAGATGGACTTTGTAAGGTTTGTTCAGTAGTCTTCTTTTTCTTTGGAGTGACTGAATGAAACAATTTGCAGCCTGAATAATGAACAATTTACAGCTTCACCAGACTGATGATTTCTGCTGCTAACACATCAGTATTGCAAATGATTATGTTTAATTAAATGTGGCAGGCAGAAATCATGATCTCTGTTAAAATATTATTAATGGAGCAGCTGTAATGGACAGAAAAGGTTTATTCATGTCTTACACTCAGAAGCTGGGGTCTTGTTGCCAGACTCTTCTGATATTTCAAGAAGAGCATTATGAAGGACTGTATAAGCATGAATTCAGGCTTGAAAAAGCTGTTGATAAAGTCTTGATAATCTCCCTCAGGTATCTGAAGGCTTAGCCAACTAAGCACAGGTCGCACTTTTTCTTTTTTTTTACCAGAAAACTGAACTAAATTATACTAAAAATTGGAGACTGGTGAGTTTGTTATGCAGAGATTATAAATTGCTCTCCAAGGTTTTGGTCAGAACAAGTCTTCCATCCTGATCAGACAGATTGTGTCCCAGGAAGATAAATTTTTGAAAATTTTTCTTTAATTAGGGATATTTTGGATATCAGTAAGAGTCTTAACCTGGATTTTGGTCGTAGACCTAGAAAAGGTTTTTGATTCAAGCACAACTGTTTATGGAATGTGTTCACAGCATGTGGTTTTAGCATGAGATGTTAGACAAGGTTGTGTCTTGTCTGGTATGTTGTATATTTTAGCAATAGAGTCACTTAAACAGTTTAAGAACAGATTTGTATGGATTATGTATTAAGAATTGTGTTTATCAGCATATTCTGCTGCTGCGGTTTTAATTAGTTGTCAGAAATTTGATGTTGGAAATATTATGAATTTAAAGTAGTTTCTGCCACAAAAATAAACTGATTTAAATGTAAAGCCATTTTGGATGTAAAAGTGTGCTATGGGGAGTAAAACCTCCTGGAGGGTGTAACTTCGACCAGAGAGGGTTTTAAATACCTGTGAGTGTTTTTAGTAGATGGAATGTTTATGCAAAAAAAAAAAAAAACCTTTTGAAGGAGTTCCTGAAAAGGAAAAGGGTCGCATTGGAAATTACAAAAATGTCATAATATACATAAAGGCCGAATATTTATCATTAAAAACTTCGTTACATCTGCTATCTGGCATCAGCTAGCTTGTGTTGATCCTCCAGCATTACTGCTGGCAAAAATACATATAAATTTAGTTTAGTTCAAGTTTAGTTTAGAAATTGCAGTGGGTTCAAAAAACTTCTGCGAGTTTACCCAAAAAAGAAAGAGGACTTTGTCTTGTTGATATGCAGAGCAGATCAGCAACCTACTTTGCAGGGCTTTAAATGTCTAGGCCTGGACACCCTGGTGTACTGTCCTCCATTTGGAGGAGAATGTGACACTGGAGTGGAGAGCCTTATATATGTCACCTTTGTCTAAGAAAGTGGGAGACGTACAGTGCACAATTCTTCATGGTGCAGTTGTGGTTAATGCATTAGTTTGAGTTATAAACCCTGGTGTTAGATGTTGTGTATTGATGTGACATCATCACCCACAGGGGGTTTGGGTGGGAGTCATGTGCTGAAGGAAAAGGAGTAAAGATGGCTTTGAGTTCAATCTGATATCAATAACAGTTTACAGTCTTAGACATGGATGTCCATGTTGTTTTCAGAGAGAAACTGTGTTCATGCTTTTTTGCACTGTAATAAACTAAAACCTGTGTTTATTGTTTTAAACAGTCTGTTTGGTGTGATGAAACATTCTGACTGGAAATCTTTATTTGTAGTTTTAAATAGACTCAGAGAGTCAAGCTAAAATGGCACAATAAGATACTAGAAAAAAATTAAATTGGTCAGAACTCAAGCTATAATTTAGAAATAGTGTCTTTTAATCTGGTGTAATCAGGAATTTTAAATGATTTCCAGTATAATAAAACCATGAAAGATCTTGTTTCTTTTTATTTTAGTGTTATTAAGGGCTTTGTGTGAAGTAACTAAAGTTAAAGTTGATGGTCAGTCTGCTGCTCTCTGTTCAGCTTCAGCCGCTGATAGTTTAATATCACACACAACAGAGAAACTATCCAACACTAACACTCTAACACTCAGTCTGATCATTTTAATAACAAACACGTCATCTTTAAATTAAGTCTTAAACCAAGATAAAAATCTGTTGATAAGGTGTGTCATTGTGTCTCTCTACAGGTTGTGGGAGTGTGGTGTCTCAGATGAAGGCTGTGCTGCTCTGACTTCAGCTCTGAGATCCTCACACCTGAAAGAACTGGATCTGTCCAGGAATAATCTAGGAGACTCAGGAGTGAAGAGTCTCTCTGCTGCACTGGAGAATCCTCACTGTAAACTGGAGATACTGGGGTAAGATAATCTTTGAAAACATTAATGATAAATCATGGTCTAATCTTCATCCAGGTCATAATAATAGATAAAGACATTCTGTATAAATAACAGTCACAGTTGTTCTTGTCAATACTGAATAAACCATTTACACTTTCACAGTCTGGGTTTAAAAAATACACCAATGATCTAACAACTTCTCCAAAAACTAATTAGAGTCTGACCCTGTTTTAGGTCTGATTACTGACAGTCTGATCTTCTCAAGAAAGATCTGTTCATGTGAACACTGATTAAAGAAAAGAAAGAAAGATTATATATGTATAAAGCAGGGAAAATGTTCCTGATAGGTCAGTGTCTGATGAGGAAGATTACTGTAGATACGTCTGAAAATAGTCTTTTCTCTTCAAACATTTACATTATTTACATTAAATAAAAGTCTGATTGTAACAGCAGGTGAAGCGAAAATATCCTGTGTATTTTCAATCATAAACCCCGCCCCCTCTCACTGTGCCCCGCCCCCTGACTGTACCTCTCTGCTACAACTTTGTAGCTGAGGACTGAGGAGTTGTGGACTTAAGGTTTTCAAATATATTTTTAAAAATGTGTAAAAAGTTTATGTAGACAATTTTAGCAAAACCCCTTTACAGTAAACTAAAATGTAAAATAGAGCAAAAACAAATAAACAAACAAACAATTAATTGAGCAAGTAAACAAATAAGTAAATAAATAAAGAAATATTCTCAATGTAACCAGAATCGAACACTTTATAATTTTTGTCATAACTAATTTTTGTAACTTCGACCAGAGAGGGTTTTAAATACCTGTGAGTGTTTTTAGTAGATGGAATATTTATGCAAAAAAAAAAAACCTTTTGAAGGAGTTCTTGAAAAGGAAATGGGTCGCATTGATAAATGGAAATTACAAAAATGTCATAATATACATAAAGGCCGAATATTTATCATTAAAAACTTCGTTACATCTGCTATCTGGCAAATAAAAAGACTTTTTGCTTTTGTAAAATTCCCGTTGGGCCTGTGCTCCAGTACTGATCAAACTCTAGAAACATCCCTGTGTACAACCAGTGAAGAGTGTGTCATTGTGTCTCTCTACAGGTTGTATAATTGTGGAGTCTCAGATGAAGGCTGTGCTGCTCTGACTTCAGCTCTGAGATCAAACCCCTCACACCTGAGAGAACTGGATCTGTCCTGTAATAAATTAGGAGACTCAGGAGTGAAGAGTCTCTCTGCTGTACTGGAGAATCCTCACTGTAAACTGGAGAAACTGGAGTAAGATCATATTTTAAAACATTAATGATAAATCATGGTCTAATCTTCATCCAGGTCATAATAATAGATAAAAACATTCTGTATAAATAAAACAGAATAAACCATTTATACTTTCACAGTCTGGGTTTAAAAAATACACCAATGAACTAACAACTTCTCCAAAAACAGAAAATATTTGTAATTCAAATTTTAATGTCCCAAAAAATATACATATGTGTATGTTTGTGTGTGTATGTGGTAGGGACAAGGGACTATGCTATGCTAGGAATTTCATTCAAAGAATTAGCATATACTACCCATACTAAAAGCATGCTCAGGTTCAAATCACCAATAAGAGTGATAATACACACACACATCAAATCATAGAAGAATGGAATAATTTTTGGGCTGTGTTCATTAGGCTCTGTTAACCAAACAAAAAACTACAAGTAAAGCAGAGACAATGTTAATGTAAGGAAGCACTCGCAGGAGGCGAGGCAAAATCGTAAACGAAGTGGAAAGGCAAAAGGGTCAAAAACGGGAAACTACACTCACTAGAAACTGAAACCAAAATCACTAAGCAAAACTCGTAGTCAATAGAAGAACAGGCTAGGATCATACACGTGGAAAACAAAGCAGGGAATAATGCAAAGCTCGGTACGTAACGCAAGGGAACAATACTTCACAGAGTGCAAAAAGAGTCACGCTGTTTTAATACCCGAGCAAGCCGGAAGTGAGTTCATTGTCGTCAATGCGATGGTTCCCTCTGGTGTTCTGGTTCCGTATGCGCAGTGACAGAACCTGCCCCCTAGGAACACCTCCCGGTGTTCGACGACGTCGACGCTGCTGTGGGCGAGGGGCGGGTCTGTTCGGGAAATTCTGGTGAAACTCCTCTGTGAGCAAGGGATCAAGAATGTCCGTGGCATTTACCCAGCAGCGTTCCTCGGGGCCATACCCCTCCCAGTCCACCAGATATTGGAGACAACCACCATGACGACGAGAGTTGAGGATGGCGTGTACCTGATAGGCCAGGGAGCCATCGATGTCCAGCGGAGGGGGTGGCTCGGTGGCGGTGGAATTGGGAATTCGAGGTTCATGGAAGGGTTTCAATAGAGATACATGGAAGGTGGGAGAAATGCGATAGGACGCAGGCAGTTCTAGGCGGTACAACACTGGGTTCACTTGGCGTATGATTTTAAACAGGCCGACGAACTTAGGGCTAAGCTTGTGGCATGGGAGTTTTAACCTCAGGTTCCACGTTGAGAGCCACACTTTCTGACCCACACTGTACGCCGGGTGAGGACGCCGCCGACGGTTCGCTTGGATCTCTTGATGACGGATAGCCCCCTGGAGGGGCACATGAGCTCTCTCCCAGACCTCTTGGCTTTGTCTCGATCAGTCATCTACCGTGGGCACATCAGAGGGTTTCCCAGACCACGGAAATAGCAGAGGTTGATATCCCAGCACACATTGGAAGAGGGTTAAGCCAGTGGAGGAGTGCCATAAAGAGTTCTGCGCGTATTCGGCCCAGGGAAGAAACTCACTCCAACACTGCTGTTCACGGCAGTTCCCCAGTTCTTCATTGAGCTGTTCCACTTGGCCATTGGACTGGGGATGATATCCTGAGGAAATCCACAGATAGGTGAGACCAGGGCCGACGTGATCGGTAGTGGTTCTAAAAGACCTTCTGGTAGTTGGCAGCTCATTCGTGCTTGTGCACAGGTAGGGCATCTGTTTTCCCATTCTTGGAACCAGGACGATAGGAGACAGAGAATTTAAATTGTGTGAAGAACAGAGCCCACCTGGCTTGGCGAGGGTCGAGGCGTTTTGCTTCTCGAAGATATGCGGGATTCCGGTGATCTGTGAGAACCAGGAGCGGGTGGCGGGCCCCCTGGAACCAGTGTCTCCATTCTTCCAAGGCTGCCTTTATAGATAACAGCTCCAGATTTCCCACGTCATAGTTGTTTTCAGCTGGCGTGAGTTTACGGGAGAAAAAGGCGCACGGATGTAACCTGGTTGACGCTGGGAAAGGACTGCCCCAATACCACAGTTCAAAGCGTCCACCTCCACCACAAATGGCAGCTCAGGGTTAGGATGGCAGAGAATGGAGGTCTCTGAAATGCCTCTCGGGCTTGATCAGTCCATTTAAGTTTCTTGGGCTTGCCTCTCAGCAGGGAAGTCAATGGGCTTGCTATAGCGCTATAATACTGATACTGATAAAGCATCTGTAGAAATTCGCGAACCCCAGGAAACGTTGTAGTTCTTTGACAGTGGTGGGTTCGGGCCAGGACGAGATGGCAGATACTTTAGCTTGGTCCATCTCCACCCCCATGAGCGAGATTACGTACCCCAGGAAGGTTATGGAAGATTGATGAAACTCGTATTTCTCTAGTTTTACGTACAGGTTGTGTTCTGCAAGGTGTTGAAGGACAGCACGAACATGTGAAATATGTTGCTCTCAGCTGGTCGTGTAGATTAAGATGTCATCAATGTATGCAATAACAAATTTATGGAGCATGTCACGAAATACCTTGTTGATGAGGGACTGGAAGACAGCGGGAGCATTCGTGAGTCCATACGGCATAACCAGATATTCATAGTGTCCGTGTGTAGTGTGGAACGCTGTCTTCCATTCATCCCCCTCCTTTATCCGGATAAGGTTGTATGCACTACGCAGGTCTAGCTTGGTGAAAATGTTCGCCCGCTGTAACTGTTCGAGAGCTGCGTGAACCAAGGGAAGGGGATATGGGTAAGGAACTGTGATTGCATTCAGACCTCTGTAATCAGTGTATGGATGAAGGCCCCCATCATTTTTTCTCCAGGAAGAAGAACCCCGCTGCTGCCGGTGATGTGGCGGATATATCCAGTTGTGAGGGCCTCTTCTATATATTCCTCCATATTTCTCTGGGAGCGAAAGGGGGTAAACACAGCTCTTAAGTGGCATAACATTGGGAAGGAGCTCAATAGCACAGTCCCATGGTCGGTGTGGAGGTAACTTGGTGGCCTTTTCTTTACTGAAGACCTCCTGGAAGTCTTTGTATGCACTGAGGAGAGTAACTTGGAGGGAAGACTTGGGGCTCTCAATGGAAGTTGAGAGGCAGGGCCGGGTGCAGTGATCATTAAAACAGTTCTTGGGACAGAAAGAGGACCACCTTTTTAGTTCCCCTTCCTTCCAGGAGATTACAGGATCGTGAAGCTGAAGCCAGGGAAGGCCTAGGATGACAGGGTTAGATGGTGAAGAGATGATGAAGAATCTTAATTTTTTATGATGAAATAGTCCGATTTGAAAGTCCATTAGTGGTGTCTAGTTGGTGAGAAGGCCTTCCCCAATAGGTTGATCATTGATTGCAGTCACTCTTAACGGCGGGGTGCATGGAATGATGGTAATCTGAGCTCTTGTACTAGGCGGTCGTCCATGAGATTGACCGTGGAACCAGAATCAATTAGCGCTGTGACAGAGATATGAGAGTCAGCAAGGAGAAAAAAGGCAGGAAGGAGACTTTTGAGGCCAGCTTAACGATTTCTACATGGGATGTGGTCGGCTTCTCCGGGCATTCAAGCACTCTGTGACCAGATTTCCCGCAGTAAAAACGGGCTGTTTAAGCTGTTCTGCTTCAGAAACACGTGACCTCCCGAGTTGCATTGGTTCAGCTGTTTCCTCCCTGGGGCTGTGGAATTCCATTGTGCGGGGCGGAATGAAACACAACGCGAAGGCTGGAGATCGGTGTTGACTTCGGAGGTTGTCAAGCCGAATAGCAGTTGTGATGTATTGAGACAGTGTCATGTTGGTCTCCCGGCATGCCATCTCCATTTTCAGCTCCGGATTGAGCCCTTCACGTAACACCGCTAGAAGTGCAGTCTCGTTCCACCCTGACTGAGCCTCCAGCGTGCGGAATTTAATGGCAAAATCCGCCGCCGTATCCGCCCCTTGGCGTAATTCCAGTAACTGCATGGAAATGTCCTTTCCCCACGCTGGGTACTCAGATACCTCTTTGATGAGATTGGCGAAATAGTCAGCCGATGTCTTGACTTGAAGATCAGAGTCCCAAGCAGCTGAAGCCCAGTCTAGCGCTTTACCCGTCAGCAGAGAAAGCATGAATGCGCACCGGATTGTCTTGCTGCCGTAGACTTCTGGCTGTTGCGAAAAGAAGTTATCACATTGGCGTAAGAATCCTCGGCAGCGATTGGCGGTACCATCAAACTTCTCAGGTAGGGAGAATCGGGGTAACTCACTGCGCGGAGGCGGCGCTGGCGCTGGTGCTGGTGCTGTAGCAGCTGCTGGAGATTGTTGCTGTAGCTGGGCGTTGCTGGCTTGTAGCTCCGCCCCCTGATCTCGGTACATGCGAATCATGTATCCCTGGCGGACGATGGTGGCACGTAGATCCGCTGGATTCCCGATTGGCAAAGTATCCTGTAAGGAAGCACTCGCAGGAGGCGTTTTGGAATCCATATGCAGATCAGTTTATTCACAAAAATGGCAGGCAAAATTGTAAACGAAGTGGAAAGGCAAAAGGGTCAAAACTGGGAAACTACACTCATTAGAAACTGAAACCAAAATCACTAAGCAAAACTCGTAGTCAATAGAAGAACAGGCTAGGATCATACACGTGGAAAACAAAGCAGGGAATAATGCAAGGCTCGGTACGTAACGCAAGGGAACGATACTTCACAGAGTGCAAAGAGTCACGCTGTTTAAATACCCAAGCAAGCCGGAAGTGAGTTCATTGTCGTCAATACTCAGGTGATGGTTCCCTCTGGCGTTCTGGTTCCATATGCACAGTGACAGTTAAACACACAGTAGTAATTAAAGTAAAGCAGAAAAACCCAAACCCAGCGAGTGTGTGTGTGTGTGTCAGGCTCTCACATAGAGAATATTTAATAAAATTATTAAATACAGAGCAGTGCTCCTAACACGTAACTCTTATAACTACAAGCAATTAGCAGCACGTTTTCCCTATCTTCCCTACGTTAATGCTAACAATGTAAATAACGAAATAATGTAAATCAGTAGATCAGTGTCTGATGCGAAAGATTACTGTAGATACTGAAAATAGGCTTTTCTACTCAAGCTTAACATTTGCATCATTTAAATAATTTAAAACATAAAGCATGATTGTAACGCCAGATGAAGCAAAAAATATCCTGTGCATCGTCATCAATAATACACCCTGCCCCATGACTGTGTCCCACCCCTCGTCATGCCCTGCCCCGCCCCCTGACTGTGCTTCTCCTTCTTACACTCTTCCCAGTGGAAACCTCAATTTGCAGTCAGATGATAATTAATAATAATGGAAAACTGGACTGAGGATTTGTGGATTTTTTAATCTATGATGTGTATAAATGTGTTATCTAAATCTTCTCAAGAAAGTTTTGTTGAGATCTATGAAGCAGGAAAAGTTACTGAAAACACTTAAAATTCAGATTTTCTTTCACATACATAACTATACACAGCATGACATGTGAAGTGCTATTCAACTTTGAAAATAGAACTTCAAATATTAAACTAGAAAACAATAAAATATTATGCAATGACTTGACAATGAAGTGCTGATGCGTGCAATAAGTGCACATCATTGATAGTATAACACTATAGCTGAGGACTGAGGAAAGGAAACTACCAGACTAACACTTATCTCTGTGTTAATGAGTAATGCGCAGTATGTTACTTACATAGATTTGAATAATGTTAGCTTGTTAACTGATAAAAGAATGCTTACTTATCTATTTTCATTTGTAAAATCTTCTAAAAGCTATGGGTAATTTTAGTCATCAAGCTTTTTAAACTGATTTATTTATACAGGAGTTAGTTTGCTAACAAAAATACTGGTTGTGGATTTTAAGGATTTTTTTTTGTAGATTTGTAATGAAATAATATGAAGCACATATTTACATTAATGTCTGTCACAAAAACAAACAAATAAATATTACTCCAAAAGTCCCCAGAACTAAATGCTCCTCAGTTACAGTTATTGTGTGGCCTGTGCTCCAGTAGTGATCAAACTCTAGAAACATCCCTGTGTACAACCAGTGAAGAGTGTGTCATTGTGTCTCTCTACAGGTTGAGTGGTTGTGGTATCTCAGATGAAGGCTGTGCTGCTCTGACTTCAGCTCTGAGATCAAACCCCTCACACCTGAGATACCTGGATCTGTCCTGTAATAGACTAGGAGACTTGAGAAAGAAGCTGCTCTCTGCTCTTAAGAATAATAAACATTACAAACTACAGTATCTGAGGTGAGTAATGACCTTTTAATAAAAGTTCAGCCTCATTATCATTAGTTGTACATTTCTCTTTATTTCCAATAAATATCAGATTATCAGGTTAGGAAATAAAACCAGTTTTAGAAAATGTCACTATATTCTATTTAATGTGAATTTTTCTAACAATTGTCTTTAATGGTGTTTTGTGTTCAGTAAAGTGTGTTGATTTAAAATTCATGTGAAGACAGAAAACAGGGATTCAGACAGAGTCTACAAAATGTCCCAAATGAGTGCATGAGAGTGATTGTAAATGAACATTGTGTCTTCTGTCATTCCTGTAAAATTCACCTCAGCTTCTTCTTAAAGTCTGCACTTAAATATAAATGTAGAACAAGAACTAAATGACACAGTAGTGTTCGTTATTTAAAAAAGCTCCTGTGATTGGATAAGAGCAGTGATGTGATGGGTAAATATCTGCTCATTATCCTGTTAGAACTTGTGGAAGTTCTCATTTGTTCTAGCTAAATGTTAGAACACAGATGTTAGTAAGAATGAAGAAATGTTGAATGATTAATTATAAACAGGAGATGATGATGTTTCTCTTGGAGCAGAGATGATTACATGATGTTGATCATGAAGTACCACAGTCCACTTTGTGCTGATTAATTCACATCTTTTTTCCTTTATATTCAGGCTGTAATGAATATCTGTGTGTGATGAAGACTCCAGTGTTCCTGCATGTTGGGGAATAGAGAAGATGTTTAGAAACACATCAGTCATTTAGTTCTAACACATTAAACAGATTCAGAGAAGTGAGAAGTGTGTGTTCATCATGCAGAGTGAATCAGACTGTACACAATTCTACACTGAGTGTATAACAACCTCTGATCCCTGGATAAAATTCCCTGGATCTCAATCCCATAAAAACCTGAAGGATTATTTAGAACAGCATGTGAAAAACCACACAAACTCGAGCTGAACCCAGTCAGTGGAAGAGAGAAATAAAATGGACAGGAACAGTTTAAGGACATTGGTGGAATTCTCACCTGATAGAATTGGAGTTTATCTGATGAGTTCATCTGAGGAGTTCAATTCAATTCAATTTATTTGTATAGCGCCTTTTACAATGGACATTGTCTCATATCAGCTTTTACAAAAGAAGAGAACAAAAAAGGAGAGAAAAAAAATATTAAATTAAATTATTCTATTTTATCCCTAATGAGAAGCCTGTGGTGACGGTGGCAAGGAACAACTCTCTGATATGATATGAGGAAGAAACCTTGAGAGGAACCAGGCTCAGAAGGGAACCCATCCTCATTTGGGTGACACTAAACAGTAAATAATGTAACTGTAACTGATTAATGTCCTTTCTTCAACAGCAGTCAATGACCCATGAGGAACTATTAGGTCAGTGTAGTTTCTATGGTCATTATAGACACTAATTCCTTGCTGTCACAAGCTGACAGATGAAATGGCAGATCTGTGATGGTGTGAAAGTCCCCAAGTGTCTCTGTCCACGGCTGTCTCCTGGGTCACAGGCTGTCCACACAGATCCATCCACACCATCAGTGAGCACCACCAAGTGACCAGACTCTGACCAGGGGTAGAGGCAGTGGTCACACTGGAAACTCAGAACACTGGGAGCTCAAGATTGGGATGTATAGCTCCACAGAGAGAGAAGGGGAGAGAGAGTGAGAGAGAGAGAAGGATATTATGTATGCATGCTTGTGATCATGTGATGTTTAAAGACAATGTAGAATTAAGTGTAAAGTGCAGGCAGGGACTCCGGCAAGACTAGCTATGACATCATAACTAAGATGGAGAGCCAGAAGGTCACAGACATGAAGGCTTCCCGGGACATAAAGCATCCAACCACTTCAGTCAGTGACCTGAGTGACTTGTGAGGGTGGTAAGATGACAGCATCCAACACATCCCAGTCACCAAACACTCTATGACCATGAACCTTCCAGATCTGCTCCTTTACCTAAGAAAACTATACATTAAAAGCTCGACTAAACAAATGTGTCTTCAGCCTAGACTTAAACATTGAGACTGTGTCTGAATCCCCAACACTAATTGGAAGGCTGTTCCATAACTGTGGGGCTTTGAAAG
This sequence comes from Hemibagrus wyckioides, assembly GCF_019097595.1. Classification (NCBI taxonomy): domain Eukaryota; kingdom Metazoa; phylum Chordata; class Actinopteri; order Siluriformes; family Bagridae; genus Hemibagrus; species Hemibagrus wyckioides. The sequence continues at coordinate 880,260 of NC_080728.1, forward strand.
AGAAAGCTCCGCCCCCTGCTGTAGCCTTTGCTACTTGAGGTACTACCAAGTAACCAGCACCCTTTGATCGGAGTAGGTGTGGCGGATCATAAAAGATCGCTCAGGTACTGCAGCACAAGACCATTTAGTGCTTTATAGGTTAGTAACAGTATTTTATAATCAGTGCAAAATTTGACTGGGAGCCAATGTAGTGTGGCTAATGTAGCGGTATTACATAGGGTCTGGGCTGAAATAACCCAACAACCTTTCTTCCCAAAATTAAATTTGAGCTATTGCTGAATATAACCGACTATGCCATCCCGGGGGCCTATTACCGGGGACTCACCCTTCACTTAAGTTCACAGGACACACAGGTTTAGTTACGGCTGAGTCAGGTATCAGACGGAGTTGACAACACAATAAATTTTATTTCAGATAGCAGATAAAATCAGTTTACATAAAACAACCAGAAAATCGCCATTTTTACCTCTCCAGAATTGGGTGCTGGTCTCCCTAAGCCAGAGGACACCAACTCATGTGCACCCCAACACCACAGCACATACACAACACCACTGTGAGCACTGCAGCTGTCAGATACACCACCACCACCATCTTTGGCCACCCCTACTCTGAAGGGAAAGATAGCACATTTCAGTTTTCAGACATTTACACACACACACACCATTCATTCCCAAACCAAAAAAAAGTTTACAATTATTAGCATGACAGGTACCATGAACAAAAAAAAAAGGAAAGGAAAACAGAAACCAGTAGCAAACTGAAAATTATTTTCACACAGTCCAGCATCCTAATAGTCACACAAGCGGACGCCAAAGCAACTTTCTCAGATGGGCATACAAACACGAAAGCCTGCTGCAACGTCGTTAAGCCAGCCGTTAGCTGGGTAGCTACAAAATTAAAAGATTGCTAATTAAAGGATTTAAACAAATCTTTATTAAAAATAATGACATACCTGATAACTGTCAGTTTAACCCACTTGAGGATGCTCTTTAGCCTTGACCAATACAAGCATCCCGTCTGGCTCCTCGGTGTACACTAAAAATAAAGCAGTCTCAAGTTACCCTGCATAACAAACAGTCCACCATACAAATGTACCAAACAATTCTTACCTCACTGGAAATCCGGAAATGAGGCAATGCTAGGTAGGGGTGCTTCCCAGTGATGTCACTTCTGCCAATTTTATCGCCTCGGAACAAAAGCCCAATATCTGCCCTGATCACTCTTAAAGCGACAGTACTGCTACACTAAGATAGGAGTGATGTGTCCATATCTTCTGCTTCTAGTTAGGACTCTAGCTGCTGCGTTACATTGTTCATCTGAGGAGTTCAGCTGAGGAGGTCTACTTGTTTGGCTGAAGTCAGAGATTTTGAAACAGTTATATCTGAGAGACCTCTCCTTTTCTCTATAGACATAGATCTCATATTAATCGAGTTCAGTTCCTCATTACTCAGTCCATCTTGTATTGTGGGCGGTGGGGAGAACAGTGAATATAAAGGCAGCAGAAAGAACAGATATTGCTGCTGGTAAGTTGGGCGGTCTGCAATAAAAGTTAAGATTCATTTTTTATTGAATTTAATATATGTATATAATTCATAGCGATTGTAAAATATCCTACCTGCTGTATAACTCGCATTTTATAGAAATTCATGCTTATTTATAACTTTTATTTCCTTATATTGTTTGTACCCTGTGTAGTTAATTATTGATGTTTCATAATTTGTTCATTGTCTTAAGAATTTACATGCATAACCACGGCTAACATGTTGTAGAATGAAGTGACTAGCATGGCCATTGTCAATTTATAGTTTAAGATAAAGTACAGGGTTTTTAACTACTAGAGTGTAGAGGTTACTGCTATATTATTATTTTTCCTTTAATATGAATAAAAAGGGTAAAACCTGTTTATTATCTGTATCCTGTCTGGTGGTTGTTTTTTTTTTTTTGCTGTATTTGAATGTTTTTATTATTTGACTACATACATAATAATATGGGCCCACTATATGGTTAGAATATAGGAATTTCCAGGTATTTAGGTATGAATTGGAAATGAAACTAATTTACTTTGTCATGTATCATACTATATCCCCCAGTGGACAGTGGAGCTGAGACATTCATAACACATGGACAAATCGATTGAATTGTCTGTCATATGCCGAAACCCATCTACTTAACTCAGTGAATAATTATTTCAGCTTAGATTACCAAGAACTGAGGCATGCTGGAGGGTCTTCTGGGAAACCTGAAACCATCAAGAGCAAAGTCTGGAGTAATATATCAACATTTCAGTTCCATGTGCTCGAGGTGTTCCCAAAATGTTTGTGTATTTGTTCTATCGCTCCATGGAGACAGATGGACAGTGGGTTTTTGTGTATATATGTTATTGCTGTTTATGACTAATACACGGTGTTTGAGTGAACATCTATCTTGGTTTTGACTATTTTATTTGTTATTTCATGCTGTTACCTGACCCGTAGCAAGTTGTAGCCAGGGCCTCTAGGAGGCGAGCGTTACAACACACACACACACGCACTATTTATCCTAGAAAACTGGTGTCTGTATATTTAATTTTTATACTGGATACTTGATAAGACTGTAACACATTGATAAAGACTGAAATCTACAAACTGTAGGTAGCTTAGACTCGTTATATTATATTAATAATGGTGTGTGTGTGTCCTGACCTTCCTGGACATGTTCCTGTAGGCAGTCTTCTCTGAGCTGTGGGATTCAAAAGTGTCCCTGATGACCTCAGGCTCATCTCAGAGGAGACACACTCTTGCTGCACAGGAGCATCACACACACACACACACTCTCTCTCTCTCTCACACACACACTCTCTCTCAATACAGAGCCAAAACCTAATCACACAGTTGTCATGGATCATTTGGTCCACAGCACTACTACTAATCATAGTAAAGTGGGCGTGTCCTTACAGCAAGTGCCTCTGCCAGTTTCCAGTGTGGGAGTTTATTCTCCTGTTGGGGAATATTCTCCGACAATCCCAATACAGAGAATATTAACTTTTCTTTATTATTATTTTTCATCACTTTAATTTCAACTGCATCGTTACAGTCACCTGACCATGTATCAGATACTTAACTGAACTAGAGAGTGTGTGCTTGTGTGGGTGTGAGGTTATTTATTCACCCAGGAGCTGGACTTTTCTGAGATTTGGTCATGAATTGGAGATCTCATGTTGTCTGAGTCAAAAATTGCCTCCATTTTCAATAAAAATCTAAGTCTAAATTTTACTCTCTCACTCCGTTTGACTGATTTTGATTCGCAGGTTTGCGCAAACGCTGACACTTCTGGAAAAGGCGTGACCTGAGTTTGTAAGCACCGCCCACAAAAGGCTTGTTAGGAAAAGAAACGAGCGGCAAAACTACTACTTTTTATTTTAAAAAAGTATGTAACTAATAAAATAACAGTGTTTTTGCTGTGGTGTTGCAGATTATTGATTATATTTTTGTTTTACCTTTTTTTCTTATAAACACAGTTTAATTCTGCTTTCTACAGTATTTTTTTTTTTTTTTTTCAAAAAATGTTGGGTTAAAAATAACCCAACTAGTAACCCAACAGTGGGTTGGTCTAGCACCTTCCCATCTGAGGGTTATTTTAACCCAGTGAATTGGGTTAAAAGTTTCCTAACAGTTGAGTGAATTATTTATATTAATTCACATCAGTATTTTTTATTAATAAAAATACTTACTAAAATACATTATGAAACTACTTTGTTGTAAAATACAGATTTTGTTTATTAAAATATGCAAATATGTCTATGTTGGGTGCACCATTTTTCCATTTGTGAGGTATGGCACAGAGGGCAGGATGGTGGGAAGGGTTTTAAAGGCAATTTCTCAGTGGTGGACCTTCAGGGTCAGTAAGTCCTTCTCTGCTGGCCTAAACAGCAGTGATCTGAATCACTGACTTGCATTTTAATATATTTAATATATTTTTCCATGAATGTGTATTAAATTATTCCCAATAGTCTATTCTTTACATTTCATAGCTTTTCTCTCAGTTGCGCTGCTTCCAGTAGTGTATATTTATGATAAGATAAATAATATCGCCAACAATTTAAACCTGGCGTAATGGTATATGGTGATTTCAGTAACATACTTAAGTAGACCTATATACATTTCACCACACATTACTAACATTATGTTACTGTAATACACCTCTAAACAGTTTCACTACAGTGACCTAACTGGGAAAGCTATTCATTTATAAATGAGCTCATTCTCCGGAGTACAATACACTGACTAAAGGGAACCCAGCGGGCACGTTGATATCAATTTGACATCAAATATAAGTCAAGACTTGATCAAGATACTGTATAAAATCATTTTCAATTCAGTTTGGAAGGTAATTTCTTCCAGTGGTAATTGGTTTAAAATAGGAAGTTAATTCTACACTGAAATTGGTTTATTATATATGTAGGCCAAAATGTTTGACATTCAATTTACATGAAATCAGTGTCATGTGTTAGTCGTGAAATTGATGTCTTATTGACATCAATAATTCAGCTGTATAAATAGCACTTTTTTTATAAGGCCTCATCATTTTGGAATCTATTACAGCTGACTTTCTCTTTAATCTCAGTCATTTAAAACACAACAAAAAATATTTCTATATAACTATATAATCAGTGGTGTATAAAGTACCCAAAAGCCACACTTGAGTAAAAGTACAGGTATTTTGTTAGAAAATGACTCGAGTAAAAATTAAAGTCAACCATTATAATTCTACTTGAGTAAAAGTCTTAAAGTATCTGAAATAAACTGTACTTAAGTATCAAAAGTAGTAGTTTCATGAATGTTCTCAAGTATGGAAAGTAAAAGTAGAAGTAAATTAATAAAAAAAAAGCAAGACTGTAAGAATTATGAATTTTTATTCTGTTTTGCTTTCTTTCTTAAACTTCTTAATAAGTGACCACCAAAAAAATAAGACTTGTATGAAAGAAAGAAGAGGCCTTTAGAACTGTATTGTAATGAAGTGTACAGTATGAGTGTTTCCATACATGTGCACTTGGCCTTAGTTACATGTCCACTCATACCCGGGGATTTTTAAGAAGGGAGATTTTTCTCTGTGTTTTGACCTTTCGTCCACATGATAATGCAGTTTGAGGTCGGTGAAAACGAAGCTTTTGGAAAACTCCTTCCAAAGTGAAGATTTTCCAAAACTCCGTTTTCAGTGGTGTTGTATGGACGGGGGAAACGGAGATTCTGACGAATTGACCTCATTGTCTGTGAGCCGGTCTCCTTGATTATGAAGATATTTTGTGCAATAGCAGACTTGTGTAAACTAGTGACTGTGTTAACGTATCTTACTGGACTTTTTCCATCTCTGTAAAAAGTCTCAGTTTTTAAAAATCCCCAGCTCCGTGTGGACATGGCCTAAAGTCATCACTAACCACAAACTTCCGTTACTGCAAATTTGGACGCAGGTTTTTTTTGTAGAAAGTAACAAAAATGCCGAATAGAAAATGTATCGGAGTAAAAGTATAGAATTTGTTTAAAAAAAAGTAGTGAAGTAAAAGTTGACAGAAATATAAAAACTCAAGTAAAGTACAAAAACTCTCAAAAAATACTTAAGTACTGTAACGAAGTCATATTACTTCATTACTTTACACCACTGTATATACTGGTTATTATTTTTTAGTGATACCATAATGCTGTGCAATTACAATACATCTGCTGAAATTACTATATTTTTTGTAATGTTTTTGTAATAAAAATAACAGACAACCCTACAAATGTGAAATTAATCTAATATTTATTTATTTATTTTCCTGAAATTATTCCTTTTCGCATTGAGAAATTTCTTCTCTGCTGTTTACCACCACACCTGTAGATGGCGCTTTGCAATGGGGGAAGGGTTACGAGATCCAGTCGAAGACTCCAGAATCAATCCTACCTTCCCTTTCACATTAACGTGAACTTGTGTCAGGCTCGTTGACTTGCTCTGTGTCTTTCTATCAGGTGCGTAAATGTGTTGACAACTCTGTAGAACATAAATTATGTTTGGCAACTTTTAACACCTAGAAGAAAATGTTTAAATGAAATATGACTTTGTGCAAGGACGTTTGGTACTTTTTGTGTCTGCTATTTCCCCACCATTTTTATAGCCTGTATTAGTTAGCTTGCTGTGTGTAAGTGCTGAAAATGTTTGTTTTTTATTTTGTATTGTGATTTTGTACTTCCGGGTTTTTGGTCACATGGGTGGTACAGGTGGATATTTAACTGATGGTGTTTCCTGTTTGGTTAGTGAGTAGAGAGGGGGTGAGTAGAGAGGGGGTGAGTAGTGGGGGGTGTGTAGAGAGGGGGTGAGTAGAGAGGGGGTGAGTAGTGGGGGGGTGAGTAGAGAGGGGGTGAGTAGTGGGGGGGTGAGTAGAGAGGGGGTGAGTAGAGAGGGGGTGAGTAGTGGGGGGGTGAGTAGTGGGGGGGTGAGTAGAGAGGGGGTGAGTAGTGGGGGGGTGAGTAGTGGGGGGGGTGAGTAGAGAGGGGGTGAGTAGTGGGGGGGTGAGTAGAGAGGGGGTGAGTAGAGAGGGGGTGAGTAGAGAGGGGGTGAGTAGTGGGGGGGTGAGTAGAGAGGGGGTGAGTAGTGGGGGGGTGAGTAGAGAGGGGGTGAGTAGAGAGGGGGTGAGTAGTGGGGGGGTGAGTAGTGGGGGGGTGAGTAGAGAGGGGGTGAGTAGTGGGGGGGTGAGTAGTGGGGGGGTGAGTAGAGAGGGGGTGAGTAGTGGGGGGGTGAGTAGAGAGGGGGTGAGTAGAGAGGGGTGAGTAGTGGGGGGGTGAGTAGTGGGGGGTGAGTAGTGGGGGGGTGAGTAGTGGGAATGCTCACTTTCTGTTGACCGTTTTATCACATTCTACGTTCTGTCATGCTCTAACTGTCCTTAATCGAGCATTTCTTTGTTGCATCATGCTAATAAATCTTCAGTGAAAATGCAAATGAATGGGATCGTGTCACAGAGGTATTCCTTCTACTTAGCCTCTCAATGGCTATAGGCTGCCGCTATACTATCTCATATATGAATAGTGGAATTCTCTTTGTTAAGCTGGTTTTTCATGTCAAAGGGTTAATGTTAATTTTGATGTCATTTTAATTTTACCTTTTGTGTTCAGACTAAGAAAGTGTTGGCTCCTGCATTTTAGATTATTTGAACCGCTTTCTCCATCTTAGATTATAATTGCTATCCTGCTGCCTCCACGGCAGTCCGGTATGAAAAATTATAACACTGGAGTGTACGTTTTTCATTCAGTAAATAAACAAAATGTATTATGAAATGGAAAAACAAATATAATAAAAATACAAATTAAAGAGCATATTGCAAGTTAGATTTTTTTCAAGATGAATATGTAACATATGAAAATACCATATGAAAAGTTAATGCAGGATTTAAAATGTTTTACAATCTCAGAGGGCAAAAATTTAGTAGAAAAAGTGACAGTTTCTTTGACAGCTCTCAAAAAACGTTTTTTTTTTTTTAAATCACGTCATTTTACGTCATGAGAGGGAGATATTTTGCTGCGCTCTGTGTTCACACAGTGCAGAGCGGCCGTGAGGACTATCTTCTGTGACAGGGTGTGTTTTGTGCAGGTGAAGAGACGGGATTTCACTTCTGCATTGACAAACGTGGTGGTTTTGTTATTATTTAGTGCTATATAAAAATAAAACTGAATTATTGTGTGTTTGGGTTGTATGTTATAAGATATGTGGAAGCACAATCAAAACATAACGTTTGATTGACAAAAACGTTGGCTTATTTTTTTAACCCAACAAATGGGTTACACGTATTGGGTCCATATATTTTTCCATGAATGTGTATTAAATTATTCCCAGTAGTCTATTCTCTACATTTCATAGCTTTTCTCTTGTTTGCGCTGCTTCCAGTAGTGTATATTTATGATAAGAGTATTTATAGTATTTATTGCTCTGTATAGGAGCATCTGCCAAATGCCAGAAATGTTATCCAATCATATTTCAGACAGTGGCTGACATCATGTGTCGCCCGGCCGTAAGGCCTCCAGAATTAATAGTGCAGGCGCCCGGAGCTTAAAATAAGTGGCAATGAAACTGTTCCATTAACCAATCAGATTTGGAGTTTGTGTGACTGAGGCCATCTAGCAGGAGTACGATTACATCAGCAATTTCCCGTCCTTTGATTGGATAATTGGAGTAGTCAGAGGCAGTGACCCGCCCATATACAGTGTTTCTATATTCGCTGCGTCTCGTTTCGGATGCTGCGTCCTCCGGAGATTGCAGTTTGCTGCATACGGCATCAAGAATGTCTTTATAGAGAAAAGTAACCGTAATAAAATGGACTATTCCTTGTGAGGTGTGAAATACTTTAGAATAATTTCTTTTTTACTTTGTTATTTAATGGGAGAGTAGTATTTATTGCCGTGGCATCCAGGGGTGATTCTAGAATTTTCATTTAAGGGGGGTTCAGCCCCCAATGAGGGTATAATAGTAAAAAATAAATATAATAAAGGTTTGACTAACAGGGTAGGACGGTAAACTTGCAGCATTCCACTGTATTGCACAGGTGTGTATAACATTTGAGTACTGAACAAACCAAATACGAGTCTTCATGATCGATCACTCAAACACACACGTCCTCTGATCCTCGCTCTGTGACGCCGTGGTCTGCAGATTGAAGAACAAGCTGAAAGATGGGGAGAAGCCGAAGAGCCGCCGTGTTCATATGAAATTTAAAGGGGACTGAGATGATCACTTATTTGTGTAGAGTTTATGGAGAATCGCAGAATTTTAGGAGGGCTGAGTAGATAATGGCCTGGCCACGCCCATGGTGGTGTCATAATGATGGTATAGAGGTGGATTAATTCAGGAAGGACACCAGTGAAGGCCTAGGTGTGAAATACACGGCCCGCCACTGATATGCATGTATGTGTGTGTATATATATAAAAAAAAATATATATATATATATACACACACACACATACATACACTTGTATAGAGAGAGAGAGAGCGCTGGAAAAAAAAATAAGAGCCCACTGCAAAATAATGTTTCTTCTGTTTTTTTCTTCCAGGGTCATGTATTGGTGGGATGAACAGTTTTGTTTCATTTTTTGTGAACTGTGACAATATTTCTCCTAAATTCAAAATATAACTATTGTTATTTAGAGTGTATATTTAAAGGAAATGACATCACATCAAAATAACCCAAGATCATGCAGTATTTGCAGAGCTTTAATAACTCAAATAAAATGCAAATCATTTGTAAACAGATTGTGTTAATGCTTTGTGTAAATAACATTAAGAGATCAGTATTTGGTGGAATAACCCCGATCTGCATGGGTTTTGGCTCCATGATCTCCACCAGTTTCTCACACTGCTGTTGGGGAACTTTATACCACTCTTTTTGCAAAAAAGCAAACAGCTCAGCTTTACTTGATGGTTTGTGATCATTCATCTTCCTCTTGATGACATTCCAGAGGTTTTCAATAGCTGAAGCATTAAGAGTTCCTTTCACTGAAACTAAGGGGCGGAGCCCAACCCCTGAAAAACACCACCTGAATTTGGTGATTTTGAGGGGTGTCCCAAATTTCAATAAATGTCACTAAATTATATTTGAATTATATGAAATTAGTATGGTTTACATCAGGGCTGGGCAATTCATTTCTACAGGGGGCTGCTGGTAATCAGAAGAATAAGGATATTCTGTAAATATTTATGTAAATTTATGAATTGTTGTGTAGGTCAAAAAGGAAAATAATCCTATAGAAGTAATAAACAGTTTAAAACAAAAGCAATCATTGCATTACTGTTTCATTTTTTTAACTTGATAAAAATAGGGGTATGTTCTCAAATGCCCCCTTTTTCTCTGGGCATATCAGGGCAGCAGAGTCCACCATACACTCCTTAATAAACTCTCCATCAGAAAACACTTTATTTTTCTAGTGATTTTGTGAGATATGACATGACTTGTCTTGACAGCTGCGTCTCTGGGTGTGTGAAGTTTTGTAAAAAGTCCTTGTCGGGTTTGCAGCGTGGCCACAGCCTCCGACTCTGTGTGCTCTTCATCAGTTCTTGTATTTCTCCTCGTGTTTGGTCACGTAGTGGCGATTCAGATTGTGATCTTTGAACACAGGGACCTGTGTACCACAAACTAAGCACACGCTTTACTTTGGATTTCTGTAAATAAATATTTTGCAGTCCATGTCTTGTTGAAAACGCGGCATTCGGAATCAACTTTTCTTTTTATAACAGGAGCTGACATTGTTAGGGGTATCTGACCAGCATTAACGTGCAGCATCACCTGTTACTGTTCAGACACACACACACACGTCCATACGGAAATAATAAAACTCCAGGCTTTTCCAAATAAAAGAAACAGTTGTATTGCATACACAGCATAAATACTTCACTTATGTTTATGACTGACTTAACGCAGGCCGATTTGTGACCTGCGGGCCGCAAAATGCCCAGGTCTGGTTTACATGATTAGTGCCAAGCTTCAGATTGGCTACAGCATTAACAGATTAGCAGCACAAGCTGACCTCTATTTTCTTGCAATCTTCAATTAATTCATAATGTCTCTATAGACATTTAATGGTAGGTCTTTTAAGACAGTATATGAAGAAAACAGTTATAAGCCAAGGAACTCATTACCGGAAACAATTTATGATTGAATTAAAATTCAGTAACTTAAATTTGTGAAAGTTAAACTGTTGTACATTCCACAGAAGATATTTTACTTTGGTTATTTAGCTTTGGATCAATTAGTCAAAACATTTTGAAGCTATTTTCCCTAAATAAAATGGCTTAGTGTTTAGCATGTTCGCCTTACCTTAGACCTCCAGCATCCCGGGTTCGAGTCTCGCTCCCGCTCACTGTGTGTGTGGAGTTTGCATGTTCTCTCTGTGCTTGGTGGGTTTCCTCCCACAGTGCAAAGACATGCTTCTAGGCTGATTGGAGTCTCTAAATTGCCCGTAGTGTGTGTATGCCCTGTGATGGGATGGCACTCCATCCAGGGTGTGTCCTGCCTTCATGCCCATGACCTGATGATAGATCGGATAAGCAGTACAGACAATGAAAAAAAAATTATATTAGAAGCAATTTCTATCAATCAGTAAATAAAATTTAAAAAATCTGTTTTACTCTCTAAACAAACAGTGTAGTATTTCCTACAGAAGAGACTCATAATATTGGAAAAAAAAAAAAAAAGTTGTTTTGGATCAATAGGATAACCATATAAAAGCTGTTTTTTAAACCACAAATGAAGCCAGCTGCTTAAATCAATTACTAGGAAAAATAAATAGTAGTATGCAAGTTACATGATCAGATGTAGCTGATGGGTTTTCAATAATTTACATGTTTATACACTGTAAAGTCATTTTGTGGGTTTGTAGATTTCACCAAATTTAATATGTAAACTAACAATTCATTTTGATTTTTTTAATTAAAATTAATTTAAAAATGAGCAAAATAAAATCTACTCAATTATTTTGTTAAGGATTTAGCTATTATTTTTGAACAATTCCAAAAAGAACAGAATATTGAATGAATTGAGCATGATGACAATGAGCTGTATTCAATTTCCTGTTACAACAGGCGGTTTAAATCAGCTCATGAGCACGAGGCACGCATGCACTGGGCTGACAACTTGAGACATGAAGAGGGACTGCTGCAGCCTGGGACACTTCCTTCAGGTCTAGCAGTTCCTTCATGGCAGTCATGAGTCTATGGGTGGATACTAGACTTCAGTAGGTGTTTGCTGTTCACATTCTCCACCAGTGTGACGCTCAAGGCAGCAAGAGGAACACAGAGTTGGGAATCAAAAGGTGTTGGCAAGACAAAAGGTTTATTGAACAGCAAGTTATTAATTGAACTGTCTTCAGGATGTTCTTCAGGAGTTCTTCAGTGTGCAGATGGTAACAGCTTTCAGAACATGGCTGATACTCTCTCAAACAAATGATACTCACTCATCAGTTTCTTGGAGAGTGAACCCAGAAACGGTAGTGACTGCGCGCTGGGGCTGAGAATAGAACAGGGAGTGCTGAGAGAATCCAAAACAGGAGAGGACTCCCAAAATGGTGGACAGGAGGGAGATACACTATATTGCCAAAAGTATTCGCTCACCTGCCTTGACTCGCATATGAACTTAAGTGACATCCCATTCCTAATCCATAGGGTTCAATATGACATCGGTCCACCCTTTGCAGCTATAACAGCTTCAACTCTTCTGGGAAGGCTGTCCACAAGGTTTAGGAGTGTGTTTATGGGAATTTTTGACCATTCTTCCAGAAGCGCATTTGTGAGGTCACACACTGATGTTGGACGAGAAGGCCTGGCTCTCAGTCTCCGCTCTAATTCATCCCAAAGGTGTTCTATCAGGTTGAGGTCAGGACTCTGTGCAGGCCAGTCAAGTTCATCCACACCAGACTCTGTCATCCATGTCTTTATGGACCTTGCTTTGTGCACTGGTGCACAGTCATGTTGGAAGAGGAAGGGGCCAGCTCCAAACTGTTCCCACAAAGTTGGGAGCATGGAATTGTCTAAAATGTCTTGGTATGCTGAAGCATTCAGGGGCCACGCCCAGCTCCTGAAAAACAACCCCACACCATAATCCCCCCTCCACCAAACTTTACACTTGGCACAATGCAGTCAGACAAGTACCGTTCTCCTGGCAACCGCCAAACCCAGACTCGTCCATCAGATTGCCAGATGGAGAAGCGCGATTTGTCACTCCAGAGAACGCGTCTCCACTGCTCTAGAGTCCAGTGGCGGCGTGCTTTACACCACTGCATCCGACGCTTTGCATTGCACTTGGTGATGTATGGTTTGGATGCAGCTGCTCGGCCATGGAAACCCATTCCATCAAGCTCTCTGCGCACTGTTCTTGAGCTAATCTGAAGGCCACATGAAGTTTGGAGGTCTGTAGCGATTGACTCTGCAGAAAGTTGGCGACCTCTTCGCACTATGCGCCTCGGCATCCGCTGACCCCGCTCCGTCAGTTTACGTGGCCTACCACTTCGTGGCTGAGTTGCTGTCGTTCCCAAACACTTCCACGTTCTTATAATACAGCTGACAGTTGACTGTGGAATATTTAGGAGCGAGGAAATTTCACGACTGGATTTGTTGCACAGGTGGCATCCTATCACAGTTCCACGCTGGAATTCACTGAGCTCCTGAGAGTGACCCATTCTTTCACAAATGTTTGTAAAAACAGTCTGCATGCCTAGGTGCTTGATTTTATACACCTGTGGCCATGGAAGTGATTGGAACACCTGATTCTGATTATTTGGATGGGTGAGCGAATACTTTTGGCAATATAGTGTATATTCTGATGGCTAGGGTAACAGAGAGGCAGGCAGAATACAGGCAGACAGAATCCAGGTTTGATAATACTGGCTGGGGTCAGAACCAGGTATCAGACAAAGCAGGCTTTCAGGTTATAAATAGAATCCAAGTCTTAATTCAGAAAAAGTTCCAGGGTTTAATCAGGTACCCATGGCTGGCAGAGATCAGGTAGAAGATAGGTCAGAAATATAGCAGGATTCAGAAGCGCATGGCTTCGGGTGGCTGGAAGATGTTGGGTCTCAGGCACAACACACAATCTGGCAGAGAAACAGGTCTAGAGAAGCTGCTTATATAGGAGAGAGCATGCACAGGTGAAAGTCATTAGGTAATTACAGTGGCAGAGTGAGCAGACAGGTGAGGGAGGGGAGAGAGAGCGCAGGTGAAAACCAGGAACTGGAGTAGCAGGATCTGGGTGAGGCAGCGGAGCAGGGGTCATGACAATCTCCCTCCTCCCATCCCGACTGTGTTTTACAGAGGGACCATCAAGAGCATCCCGAGCAGCTGCATCACTGCCCACTGTCTCGATGAGAACATCATTGCTGTTTTTCTCCCCTCTGTCATGGATATTTACACCACCCATATTCTTACTGTTCACATGATATTTTTTTGCACATGTACACAATTGCTGCTCTTGCTGTTTTGCAAACATTTCAAACTGCCACCAACTGCTTGTATACAGAAGTGTAAATGTTTACAAGAACCCTCTGATGACTCGTGTGATATAAGTAAAACTGGCAAACAGTCCATCTTTGTAATCGGAGGCTTTATTGAACGTGTAAGCACATCACACGACAACTGCATAACAACACACCGCTATCTTCCGGAGGGGAGGGGGTGTGGCCAGGTAGAGAGAGACCTTGTGATCACATGCGATAGTGATGTCACATGTATTGCTGTACTACATCCCCTTTTCTAAGCATGGTATTAAACATAAAACAGGATTAGACTCATTAATATCAAAATTCCTCATAATGAACATTGAGTCAACCTTTTGTTACTTCACTAGAACAACGAAAGTCATATTAAGCAATGACTGAAAAGTAACTATTGTGTGCTGTGAACAGACGAATAAAGTTTATTGCACAATAACAAAATCTGTATCGTTATATTAGATAAACAATGGAACAAAAATGTGCAATTCAGCATCATATCAAACACTTCAGTCCATGTATTTTGGGTTAGGGTTAACAGTGCGTCCAGATCATGTCACATAAGGACTGGCTCTCAATTGTGTGCGTGTGTGAGAAGTTCATTGGCCTGTGGTTGTTTGAATGAGTACTTCAGGTATCTTTGGAACTGGATCATTCACTTTTGTTGGAGCACAGATTACCTGATAGCCATCATCATTATCATCCTGACCTGGCCTTGGCTCTTCCACAGATAGGAGATGTCTGCGGTTTCTCCTATACTCCTTTCCTCCCGACAGGACAATGTAAGATCTTGGTTCACTGCAGAATTCCTCTGCTGTCATAACCATGAGGAGTTTGCATCCTCACTACTTGACCTTCTGAGAGTGTGCTCAGTTGTTTGCTTCTTTTGTCATAGTTGTTCTTTTGACGCTATCTTTTTTTTGTCAGCTGTGCATGAATCTCTTTAGAGGCCAGAGGAGAAGGTTCTAGCAAGGAGCTGTGCAATGGCAAAGTGGTGCAGGTTTGTCTGGACATTAGTCTCTGAGCTGGAGAGCCAAGCTTTGGATCTCGTGGAATACTTCGCAGATTCAGTAAGTTGAGATAGAGGTCAGTGCCATCTCACTTGGACTTTTCCATGAGTTGTTTAGCATTACGGACTGCGCGCTCTGCTAGGCCATTTGACTGAGGGACTACTGGTCTTATGAACAAAGTCCCAGGCCCTAGCGAAATCTTTGAACTCATTGCTCACAAACTGTCTCCCATTGTCTGTGATGAGGGTTTGAGGTGATCCATGAACAGAAAAGTGTCTTTTTAGCTTTTTGATGACACTCGCTGAGGTCAAATTCTGGAGCTGGTCAATCTCATACCAGCCTGAATACGAATCAACAAGCACCATGTAGTGGTGACCATTCATTCGAAGATATCAGCTGCTACTGTTGACCATGGTAGGCTGGGAACTGTATGCAGCTGGAGGGGCTCCTTTTGCTGGTGGGGCTTGGTGCTGTTGCATGTGGCACAAGATGTGATGTAAGCAGCAATGTCCTTTGTCATGGTAGGCCAAAAGAATATGCCACATGCATGTTGTTTTGTGGATTCAGCTCCAGGGTGACCTCTATGCACAATTTGCATTTATTCCAGATGAAGTGTTTCTGGGATAACCACTTTGTGTCCCTTCCACACAAGTCCATCATCTGTGATCAATTTGTGTCTGTAAGGGTGAAATGGCCGCATTGCTGGGGGAAGACTGTGCAGTTTGTTTGGCCATCCTTGTCGAATTGTATTCACGAGCATTTGTAGAGTGGTGTCATCTACTGTGTGGTGTTTGAGTTCATCCATGCGTGACGATGAGATATTGCAAACATTCATCACCTTAAAGGTGTTTTGTTCCATGGATTGTTCATGTGTGGAAGTCTGTGGGGCTCGTGACAAAGTGTCTGCTATGTACATGTGCTTTCCTTTTTTGTAGACTAGGGTGATGCTGTATCTTTGAAGCTGAAGCAGCATTCTTGAAGTCAAGCAGGAGTGCTGTGGATTGGACAGTGATGGTCCACCAAAGGCTGATGGTCAGTCTCAGTGGTCACTGGCTTGCCATAAATGTAATCATTGAACTTGGTACAAGCAAAGACTACAGCAAGGAGCTCTTTTTCAATTTGCGCATAGCGCATTTCAGTGTCTGTGAGGACCCGTGAGGCATAAGCGATAAGTTTATTGTCCTGTAGGCACTCTGCTCCTAAACCAAACTGTGAGGAGTCACATGTTAAGGTGACAGGCTTGTTGACATTGTAGTAAGGCAAGACAGGAGGGCTGGCAAGGCATTTTTGTTAAAGTGTTGAAAGCTTCCTGGTGCTGCTGCAGCCAACACCATATGTGTCTTTGTGTGTTAGCTGGCGAAGTGGGGCAGATACACTATATTGCCAAAAGTATTCGCTCACCTGCCTTGACTCGCATATGAACTTAAGTGACATCCCATTCCTAATCCATAGGGTTCAATATGACGTCGGTCCACCCTTTGTAGCTATAACAGCTTCAACTCTTCTGGGAAGGCTGTCCACAAGGTTTAGGAGTGTGTTTATAGGAATTTTTGACCATTCTTCCAGAAGCGCATTTGTGAGGTCACACACTGATGTTGGACGAGAAGGCCTGGCTCTCAGTCTCCGCTCTAATTCATCCCAAAGGTGTTCTATGGGGTTGAGGTCAGGACTCTGTGCAGGCCAGTCAAGTTCATCCACACCAAACTCACTCATCCATGTCTTTATGGACCTTGCTTTGGTCACTGGTGCACAGTCATGTTGGAAGAGGAAGGGGCCAGCTCCAAACTGTTCCCACAAAGTTGGGAGCATGGAATTGTCCAAAATGTCTTGGTATGCTGAAGCATTCAGAGTTCCTTTCACTGGAACTAAGGGGCCAAGCCCAGCTCCTGAAAAACAACCCCACACCATAATCCCCCCTCCACCAAACTTTACACTTGGCACAATGCAGTCAGACAAGTACCGTTCTCCTGGCAACCGCCAAACCCAGACTCGTCCATCAGATTGCCAGATGGTGAAGCGCGATTCGTCACTCCAGAGAACGCGTCTCCACTGCTCTAGAGTCCAGTGGCGGCGTGCTTTACACCACTGCATCCGACGCTTTGCATTGCACTTGGTGATGTATGGCTTGGATGCAGCTGCTCGGCCATGGAAACCCATTCCATGAAGCTCTCTGCGCACTGTTCTTGAGCTAATCTGAAGGCCACATGAAGTTTGGAGGTCTGTAGCGATTGACTCTGCAGAAAGTTGGCGACCTCTTCGCACTATGCGCCTCAGCATCCGCTGACCCCGCTCCGTCAGTTTACGTGGCCTACCACTTCGTGGCTGAGTTGCTGTCGTTCCCAAACACTTCCACGTTCTTATAATACAGCTGACAGTTGACTGTGGAATATTTAGGAGCGAGGAAATTTCACGACTGGATTTGTTGCACAGGTGGCATCCTATCACAGTTCCACGCTGGAATTCACTGAGCTCCTGAGAGTGACCCATTCTTTCACAAATGTTTGTAAAAACAGTCTGCATGCCTAGGTGCTTGATTTTATACACCTGTGGCCATGGAAGTGATTGGAACACCTGATTCTGATTATTTGGATGGGTGAGGGAATACTTTTGGCAATATAGTATATCTGTAATGTCGCGGGTGCCTGCTTAGGCAAATCCGCGGTTACTGGCGTGCCTCTTTATAGTGCTCAGCCCAGCACAGGCAATTAGGGCTAATGCGATATTTAATAATCTAAAGAACATATAGAAAGTTATTTACTGGTGTTGCAGGCTGAGAATCAGCCCACTGACACTTCCTATTTATTAAGCCAGACCCCGACTCGGTGAGGGAACTGCTTAAACGGCCAAAGCTTGCCGTGACAAGCAGGCGCTCCCCCTTGCCTTGTGGCGTCTGTGTGCGCTGTCTGACGCGTTCCCAACCCACCTTTAATACACCAATCCACATTTAGGTTACACGGCCTGATAGCGTAGTGGGGAGGGTGTTGGGAAGTCCACTGTGGCGTTGAACTGGTTCACGCCCCACTTCGGACAGTTTCTTAGGTTTGTATTTTTGTTTGCCTATTTCTGCTCATTATTCTGCCCGGCTCCCTGAATTTTCCACCTGCTTTCATCCATTTGGGTAACGGGTCTAGCTCAGTGCTCACCCCCTCACTTAGTGCTGAGCCCTTCATCCCCGTAACAATATCAAGTCTAAAATCATAAGCAGCACAGATTTATCTGCAGGTACCAAATGCCCAATTATAAGTGAAAGTAATCTTAACAGACACCAATTGTCATGTGCATTGCCACCAATTGCTTTCTTACTCCAAAGTTTTGAGAGCATGCAAAAGAGGCTGCAAGACTTTCTCAAATCCACAAGTCTTCATGTCTTCAGTCTTGCATAAAATGGGGAGATAAATTGACAATAAATTTATCAAACAATAAATTTATCAAACAAATTGATAATAAATTAACATGCAAATCACCCTGCGCCTAGCAGTTTTACTGCCGTTAAAATTCAACAAGAATTCCCTAATCTAAACCAAATCAATGCCTTGACCGGGGGATGACCAAAGTTCTGACTGAAGACACACACACACACATACACACACACACACACACACACCCAAAGCGTCTGGAAACGCCTAACACACCTGTATATGTATTCCCCTTTTGCCTTTATATTTTTATGGTTGTATTACCACTCATGACCTGTTGTTCTGTGTTTTCATGAAATAGAACATGTTTTATAAGATAAGAATGTATGTTTTATTTACCTATACCCAGTTTCCTTTCCTCTCATACTGTTTCTTTCGTGTCTACTATCAAAATGATCCGCTTTTACTTTTATAAGCAATAGTGTAGGCCATGTGGTCACCCAAGTACATAATATGAGCCTACGATACTTTAATTGAATCTTTATCCATTCCTGACTTCACCATAAAGTATGCAAATGAGTGACCGAGTGGAGACAAAGAAACTTTTCACTGGGCACGACCAAGGGATGAATAAAAACCCTAAGCACCCATCTATCGAAGCTTTTTTTTTTTGCTCAGCTTTTTGCTCGGCTTTGTGCTCAGCTTTTTGCTCTGCTCAGCTCGGTTCGGCTCAGCTCAGCTTGGCCCCACGGGGTCCAACCTCCTCTCCGCTCTGCGGTCTTCTTCCCGGCACGATCTCTTCTATCGTCACCCGACTTGACGCCGATCTTTCTTTGGGACAAGACTTTCACTTTCTCCTGAGACTTTGCCGGCAGCTTCAATCGAAGAACTTTGCCCCACCGAAACCTTTTTCGCTCCAGCAGAATCTCTCGCTTACTCCGAGGACTTCGAATCTCCGAACCTCCTTGATCCACTACATCAGGACTCTTATCAACGAACCAATGCAAGTAAATTAAGCTACTAATTATTTTAGATCCGCAATTTTAAGTTGAAGCCCCTTTATTAAGGCGAATCCTAATTACCTTGACGATTCTCACACATGGTAATCAAAACTCGATCTGAAACTTGCCACATTTGATCTCTTCTCTAGTTCCTTATCTCTCTCTCTCACTCTCTCTCTCATTCTGATTTCCTCCGTATTCCCTTCCTTAATCTCAATCTCTCTTTGCCTACTTATCCCCTCTCTATAATTCTTATCCTGTCTTTTATGTACGTGTGTCGTAGTTAGTATGTGTTGTGTGTTTTTGTTTTATTAAATGCATTTTATTCACAAGTGATTGTCTCTGTGCTTTGCTCACAGTTTCGGGGTCCCTGAACATTGCTCTTGCTACGTGCTAAATTACAGCTAGTACTTTATAAAGTAGTTATTCTTTCTTGGCCAGGAAGATAACTTTCCCTGGAATTAATACATAATTATACTGTCTGTTCGCTGGATGAACAAATCAAATAACTGTGTTATTGATTCTCTGACAGTTAGTTCTAAGAACCCCCATTTGAATATTTATAATTAATTATAACCAGTTATAATTACACTTAAATATTTAAATTTTGAGCTAAATTCGCTACACATGACTTAGGTGAACAATGGACCAGAACAGAGGAAGACCTGCCAGTAAAGAGTTGCAGTAGTCCAGTCTTGAAATAACCAGAGAATGAACAAGCACTTGAGTAGCCTGTGTGGATAGAAATGGTCGAATTCTTCTGATGTTGTACAGAAGAAACCGACATGAGCATGTCACAATGGCAACATGGGAGGAAAAGGACAGTTGATTGTCCATGGTTACCCCAAGGCTGTGAGCAGTGGCTGAAGGGGAGATCATTGAGTTGTTCAGAGATAACGCAAGATCCTGGGCTGGGGATGAATCACCTAGGATGACCAGCAGTTCAGTTTTGCTGGGATTAAGTTTCAGCTGATGAGCTGTCATCCAGGATGAAATGTCCGCCAGACATGCTGATATCCGAGCAGAAGCTGTGGTATCTGAGGGAGGGATGGAGAAGATAAGTTGGGTGTCATCAGCATAGCAGTGGTATGAAAAACAGTGTGATGTGTGACTTGCCAAGAGTGTGGGTGTCGAGGGAGAAAAGGAGAGGACCAAGTACTGAGCCTTGTGGGACACAAGGCTCAGTAGAGAGTCTGCGTGGGGCAGATGTCAATCCCTTCCATGATACCTGATATGAGCGACCATCCAGGTAGGAAGCAAACCATTCCCATGCTGTTCCACAAATTCCTGAGGGTGGACAAGAGAGTCTTGTGGTTTACTGTACTTTATTGTAATTTATTGATATCAGAGGGATCCAAAGCAGGTTTCTTCAGTATAGGGATAACCCTTGCTTGCTTAAAGGCAGTTGATACCTGTTCTGATCTTATGGATCCATTGATGACTGTGGTGATGGTCAGGTGAGATGGTCTGGAGCATAGTGGAAGGGATTGGATCCAGTGGGCAGGTGGTGGGATTGCAGGAGTGAATGATCTGCAAAACCTCTTCTGCTGCTATGGTTGAGAGATGCTTCAGTGAAGGAGTAGCTGAGTCCTGGGTCTGTAATGTAGATGAAGTTGGGGCAGACGTGAATGTCTGGCAGATCTTCTCAATCTTCTCTGTGTAAAAAGTGGCAAAATCTTCAGCGGTCAGGGAGGATGGAGCAGGTGGAGTCGGTGGGTTGAGTAGTGCAGAGAAGATGTTGTGGAGCTTTCGGGGATCTTGTGCAGAAAAGACAGGAAAGAAAATGTCTATAGCTGAGTCTAGGGGTAGGGAGGAAAAGGAGTCATAGGGAGAGATGAAAGAGTGTAGGAAGCTACAGAGGAAGAAGAGATAAAGTGAAGGTTCCGGCGGATGAGAGAGGGATGCTGGGAGTTACGTTTGGGTAGGACAGAGAGAATGATAGTGAAAGATACCAAGTGATGATCTGAGATGTGAAGTGGGGTACCAGTCATGTCTGTAGCTGGGGAAGGGCAAGTGAACACCAAGTCCAGGACGTTTTCTCCCCTGTGTGTTGGAGGGCAGCTGTTAAATGACAAGGAGAACGAATTCAAATGAGTCAGAAAGCCAGAAGTCTGAAGCTTCTTGGATGGGAGGTTGAAATCTCCAAAGACCGCCAGAGGGGTGCCGTCAGAAGGGAGGACACTGAGGAGTGTGTCCATTTCTTCCATGAAGTCTCCAAGGGGACCAGGAGGGCGGTAGATGACAATGATGGAGAGGTTGATTGTAGATGTAACTGAAACTGCATGGAATTCAAAAGAAGAGATGGTTAGATGAGACAAGGGGAGAGGTGTGAAACACCATCTCCGGGACAACAGCAGACCTGTACCACCACCCCTGCCTGATTCTCATGGTGAGTGAGAGAAAGCATAGGCAGAGGATAGAGCAGTCGGTGTAGCAGTGTTCTGTGGGGATATCCAGGTCTCGGTTAGTGCCAGAAAATCAAAGGAATAGTGGGAAGCTAAAGCTGAGATGAAATCAGCCTTCCTTACAGCAGACTGGCAGTTCCAGAGCCCACCTACCACCGCTGTTTGAGACTGAGACAACAGGGGAGGGTAGATGAGATTGCTGGATACATGACCTCTGCTTTGTGGGTGATAATGCCTGTGTCTGTAAGAGGTAAGAACAGAGATGGGTTTGAGGCACATGTCTGTGGTTTGGTCAAAGTGAGGTTAAGTACGAGTTAAAAATGTAACAGGACAAGAAAGTATGATAGTAGACACTTACTATTAACAGGTCTTGACCGGGCTAGATGCAAACCGCTACAGAGAGCCTTCAATATAAATTAGTAAGCCCTGCCCACAATTCACACCTTAAGGGAGACTGAAACTACTCTTGATTAATCACCTGAGACAACTAAGAAGCATAGACCAACACTAAAGGATCAACGAGCTATACCATATAACAGTTCAAATAACTCTAGAACCAACCAAGTTAAACAAATAGTACAAAAAAGTCAGAATCCTACCTTACCAGATGGAATAGATACAGATGAAGAGCTAAAGCACACACTGAAGTGTTTTGCACAGCTTGTTAAAAACACTCAGTTTTTGCACTGGCTCTTAAATCTTATTACCTTCATTACCTTTAGATTTTTAGTATTTAGTATTTTTTAGTACTTATTCCATGCATTTTAACTATGTTTCTGGATACTGCTGGAAGTTCTAAATTTCCCATTGGGAAGAATAAAGAATATCTATCTATCTATCTATCTATCTATCTATCTATCTATCTATCTGTCTATCTGTCTGTCTGTCTGTGTCTATCTATCTATCTATCTATCTATCAGTATTTTTAATTTTTTTTACAGATTGCGACATGTGCAAGCGGTGGTACCACAGGATATGCATTCAAATGCAAACAGAGGCATATGCATGTGCAAAAAAAGAAATTTGGAAATGTGTTCTCTGTTCTTTAAATCCTTTTTACATATTTAAATATTTGTGTGAGAGGGTAAATTAAAAAAAATTGTAAAACAGCATATGTTGGGCTTGCTGATTGTGAACGCTCAGAACTCAAAATTACTGATCACTTGAATTACAACCAAAAAACAAAAGAAATTGCTGATTATGCAGCCAAAAATGAAATATGCAATATGGAATAAAAGAAATATGTAAAAATAAGTGATTCAGTTTTATCAACTAGAAATTTGAAATATGCATTTTACAATGGATAAAGTGTCCTGGAGCAACTATATTGGCAGAGACGGTGATTTTGAAGGGAAATTAAAAAGAAATTCCACAGTAAAATTGTATGATCTTTATTGAGAGCATAGAGTAGGTCCTGCTGAAGTGACCTGATGGGTATTAATGAACTAACATTTTGAAATATCTAGTTTATAATGGATTAAAAAGTGCCATTTGGTGCAATTATATTAGCAGATATGGTGACTTTGAAGAGGAATTATTAAAAAAAAAAAATAAACTGCTTTCTGGATATATTACAATAAAGACATAGTGACTTTTGAAGATGAATACCTTCGTAATTCTACAGTTAAATAAATTTCTCTTTTTCTGGCTTAATACAATTTCGTGTCTCTTAAATCTTATTTTCCCCATTCTTAAAATGAGAAGGGTTATAAAAAATCTTTCATCGCTATTACCGCTAAGTATCTAAAAGCCGCACCCCTTCAATATACGTGCGGCTAGTTTCACCGTGCTTTCAGAAAGAGCGGCTGGCTTAACCGCGGTGGTTCCTCAGTCTTTTCCTTAGCATGCTTAGAAAATTCACATCTTAATTAATTCAGAAAATGTTGAAAAACTCGTATCTCAGCTCCGGTGAAGTAATGTCTTCATCTTTAAGTGTTTAAAAAAAGGAAAGACTGTGTTTAATTGCTAGTCGAGGAGCCTGATATCAGGAATCTCGATCTGCTGTATCCCGCTCTCTCCCTGTGTCATCCCCGAAATGTGCTCAGATTTTTTTTTGCGCATCAGCTCCCAAATGATCCGATTTAATGAGTCGAGTCGACTCATTTCCAAACGACTCATCATCTGTAATGACTCTTCCTTCTTAAAGTGAAAGAGTTTCTCACTCAGACTCGACTCCATTTATTGGAGTGTTCGGAGAATTAAAAACAAAAAAACAGAAACGGTGATTAATGTCATGTTATAAATGACTTTACATAAGAAGAATCCGGAGATATTGTAAATAAAACTCGTGTAAAATCAGCAGTAGGAAATCTGCGGCGGTGAGGTACAGGTACAACCTTACCTGTAAAACAGGTTTATATCGGGTATGTACTCTTACAGGCTTCTCGGTTTCCTCTCTTTAATTTCTCATGAATTAAATATTCAGAAAGTTTGGAGATTATAGTTTTATCAGTGTGGAACAAACATAATGTGTTTCAAAAATATATATTTCGTCACATTTCTGTCGGTTGCAGTATGGAAGCAGTAGTTATGGTGTGTCTGTAAGACTGAAATTCAGCGGAACCTGAACATGAATCTGTAACGTTTGTGGTGGAAAAACTATTAAAATCAAGCTCTCTATGATAAACATTCGAAAGAAGTAAACATCCGGGATTCCTGGGGGGGGGGTTCTGTGATTCTGGCCAATCACAACACACCTGTGAGCTAATGGAGGCGGGGCTTAATTTATTGGTCATATTGTATGGTGAAGCATGGTGTCCATCAGAGGAGCAGCTCAGTGGAGTTTACACAGGTTTAAATTGTTGTGCTGCTTTTTCTTGATACTAAATTAAATGACAGTGTAACTTGTTTAATCGATGAATTAAGATAAGAGCTCAGTCAACCCAAATGCAGTACAAACCTATGAGATGGGTTCTTTCTTTTTTCAAATTTCTTTTCCGTTTTGGTACATAAGATGTTTTAATATAAAACACAGATTTAAACTTGGTTCAGTTGGTCAGATTAGGGCATTTATCAGGGTGAAGCCCATGGGCTGTGTGTGTAAGTGCTGTATCTATTACATGTAGCTGAATGCAAAATACACTGTTGTGTGTGTGTGTGTGTGTGTGTGTGTGTGTGTGTGTGTGTGTGTGTGTTTTCTAGGAGTGTGATCTATTCCAGTAGAAGAGATCAGACTCTTCAGGACTCAGCTGTGTGTTTGTAGAAACTTTACTAATATTCAGAGATGGAGACTCCTGATCTGGACACAGATAATATTTCCCCACCATCAAACAACTGGTAACCTACAACATCCTGGTGTTCTAGTCATTAAACATTCATATCTAAATTGTTTACTGAGTACATGTAAAACAAATATTTTAACTCATGATTTCCTAACATCTAACAGATCTAACTAATCTAACAGATTTCAGATTTATTGTAGGTAAAATTAAATCATTACTAAATAAAGAAGTGAGTTAAAAACAGTAAAGAGTGCATATAAATGAGTAAAGCACTGTGTATTATGTTGTACAGTAAACTCCAGGGAGAGAGATCAGAATCACCAGCACCCAGCTGTATCTCCATGAAGAGTGATCAGTCTATGGATCCTCCTCAGAGGTTTAAAAATGGAGACTCCTCACTTCTACACAGGTAACGTCTCCTCACTGTTAACGTCACTGATAAAGTCAAGAAGCTTTTATTGTCAGTTCAATCACATATGGCTGATGCAGTACACAGTGAAATAAAACAATGTTTCTCCAGGACCCTGGTGCTACACAAACAACATACAACAAATAATAAAGAAGTTTGTCCTAGCTACATAAAGTGCAACTAGTTCCAAACAGTACAAAGACAAGACAGTGCAAAAACAGGAATACAAAAAAACAAAATGGAGTGTGCAAACTAGAAAAAACTGTATCCACCAGGTATCTAATAACATATGTTTGTAAACATGTATAAAGCAGCATGACAGTATGGATTGTGCAAAAATGCAGTAGCAGCGGTTGAAGTAGAGCAAATAAAATGAAAACGTTAAACATTATATTGTGAGTCTGTTCACACTGTGTGTGTGTGTGTGTGTGTGTGTGTGTGAGAGAGAGAGAGTTTTGTACAGTTCAGTCCTGGGTGTTGAGGAGCCTGTTGGCTTGAGGAACGAAACTGTTCAACAGTCTGGTTGTGAGTCCCGAATGCTCCGGTACCTCTTTCCAGATCAAATTCAAATTTTATTGGTCACATATGAAATCATACACAGTACGTCATGTAGGGAAATGCTTTTTACGACTGTCTTACATAAAAAAGAAAGAGTAAAAAAGAAAAATTTAAAGTGTGGACATGAAAAATAGGGGATATAGTTAAGAATATATAGGGAAAAGTAGGGAAAATTAAATGGTAGAAATCACAAACGAAAATAACTTGAAAGTCAAGTGTCAGATCTGCATATGCAAATATATGTATGTGTATATATATATATATATATATATATAATGTATGTATATGTAGTATCAATATAGCAGTAAATATTATAAATAATGAAAAATAAAATAAAAATAATAATAAAAATAGTAATGTAATATATAATGTAGAGAAATATAAAACTGCTATATAAAACTAAATATAAAAAAACAAATATAAAAACAAAAATATAATACACTAATATAATACAGTACAATATAGTGTATATATATAGTATATGTGAAAAATAAAACAATATAAATAAATATATGTGTGTAGACTCTATAATATATAGAAGGTACAGTATATGCATATATGTAGATAAAAGGGTCAACTTTGAAATGGTGTAGCAAATGAATACATTAAGTACAGTGTGCATATGTAAGATAAATATATAAATATATATGTAGATGTATATATAAGGCAAATATAAATGAATTGAACGGGGAGTAAAGTGTCAGTGCAGTGTGCACACAGATGTACAGAAAAAGATGTACAGTGAGAGTGTTATTGTGTGTACAGAGTAGTGCAGAGTACAAAGTAGTGCAAGTATTACATGGCAGGGTGAAGAGTGTGTGTGTGTGTGTGAGAGAGAGAGAGAGTTTTGTACAGTTCAGTCCTGGGTGTTGAGGAGCCTGATGGCTTGAGGAAAGAAACTGTTACACAGTCTGTAACACAGAGACATTCGGGTCCACAGGGACTTGGACCCGAATGCTCCGGTACCTCTTTCCAGATGGCAGGAGGGTGAAGAGTGTGTGTGAGGGGTGTGTGGGGTGTGTAAGAGTGTGTGTGAGGGGTGTGTAAGAGTGTGTGTGAGGGGTGTGTAAGAGTGTGTGTGAGGGGTGTGTGGGGTGTGTAAGAGTGTGTGTGAGGGGTGTGTAAGAGTGTGTGTGAGGGGTGTGTGGGGTGTGTAAGAGTTTGTGTGAGGGGTGTGTGGGGTGTGTAAGAGTGTGTGTGAGGGGTGTGTGGGGTGTGTAAGGGTGTGTGTGAGAGGTGTGTAAGGGTGTGTGGGGTGTGTAAGAGTGTGTGTGAGGGGTGTGTGGGGTGTGTAAGAGTGTGTGTGAGGGGTGTGTGGGGTGTGTAAGAGTGGGTGTGTGGGGTGTGTAAGAGTGTGTGTGTGGGGTGTGTAAGAGTGTGTGTGTGGGGTGTGTGGGGTGTGTAAGAGTGTGTGTGTGGGGTGTGTGGGGTGTGTAAGAGTGTGTGTGAGGGGTGTGTAAGAGTGTGTGTGAGGGGTGTGTGGGGTGTGTAAGAGTGTGTGTGAGGGGTGTGTGGGGTGTGTAAGAGTGTGTGTGAGGGGTGTGTGGGGTGTGTAAGAGTGTGTGTGAGGGGTGTGTGGGGTGTGTAAGAGTGTGTGTGTGGGGTGTGTAAGAGTGTGTGTGAGGGGTGTGTGGGGTGTGAGGGGTGTGTAAGAGTGTGTGTGAGGGGTGTGTGGGGTGTGTAAGAGTGTGTGTGAGGGGTGTGTGGGGTGTGTAAGAGTGTGTGTGAGGGGTGTGTGGGGTGTGTAAGAGTGTGTGTGAGGGGTGTGTGGGGTGTGTAAGAGTGTGTGTGAGGGGTGTGTGGGGTGTGTAAGAGTGTGTGTGGGGTGTGTAAGAGTGTGTGTGAGGGGTGTGTGGGGTGTGTAAGGGTGTGTGGGGTGTGTAAGAGTGTGTGTGGGGTGTGTAAGAGTGTGTGTGTGGGGTGTGTGGGGTGTGTAAGAGTGTGTGTGGGGTGTGTAAGAGTGTGTGTGTGGGGTGTGTGGGGTGTGTAAGAGTGTGTGTGGGGTGTGTAAGAGTGTGTGTGTGGGGTGTGTGGGGTGTGTAAGAGTGTGTGTGTGGGGTGTGTGGGGTGTGTAAGAGTGTGTGTGTGGGGGGTGTGGGGTGTGTAAGAGTGTGTGTGAGGGGTGTGTGGGGTGTGTAAGAGTGTGTGTGAGGGGTGTGTGGGGTGTGTAAGAGTGTGTGTGAGGGGTGTGTGGGGTGTGTAAGAGTGTGTGTGAGGGGTGTGTGGGGTGTGTAAGAGTGTGTGTGAGGGGTGTGTGGGGTGTGTAAGAGTGTGTGTGAGGGGTGTGTGGGGTGTGTAAGAGTGTGTGTGAGGGGTGTGTGGGGTGTGTAAGAGTGTGTGTGAGGGGTGTGTGGGGTGTGTAAGAGTGTGTGTGAGGGGTGTGTGGGGTGTGTAAGAGTGTGTGTGAGGGGTGTGTGGGGTGTGTAAGAGTGTGTGTGAGGGGTGTGTGGGGTGTGTAAGAGTGTGTGTGAGGGGTGTGTGGGGTGTGTAAGAGTGTGTGTGAGGGGTGTGTGGGGTGTGTAAGAGTGTGTGTGTGAGGGGTGTGTGGGGTGTGTAAGAGTGTGTGTGTGAGGGGTGTGTGGGGTGTGTAAGAGTGTGTGTGTGAGGGGTGTGTGGGGTGTGTAAGAGTGTGTGTGAGGGGTGTGTGGGGTGTGTAAGAGTGTGTGTGAGGGGTGTGTGGGGTGTGTAAGAGTGTGTGTGTGAGGGGTGTGTGGGGTGTGTAAGAGTGTGTGTGTGAGGGGTGTGTGGGGTGTGTAAGAGTGTGTGTGAGGGGTGTGTGGGGTGTGTAAGAGTGTGTGTGAGGGGTGTGTGGGGTGTGTAAGAGTGTGTGTGAGGGGTGTGTGGGGTGTGTAAGAGTGTGTGTGAGGGGTGTGTGGGGTGTGTAAGAGTGTGTGTGAGGGGTGTGAGGGGTGTGTAAGAGTGTGTGTGAGGGGTGTGTGGGGTGTGTAAGAGTGTGTGTGAGGGGTGTGTGGGGTGTGTAAGAGTGTGTGTGAGGGGTGTGTGGGGTGTGTAAGAGTGTGTGTGTGGGGTGTGTAAGAGTGTGTGTGAGGGGTGTGTGGGGTGTGTAAGAGTGTGTGTGAGGGGTGTGTGGGGTGTGTAAGAGTGTGTGTGAGGGGTGTGTGGGGTGTGTAAGAGTGTGTGTGAGGGGTGTGTGGGGTGTGTAAGAGTGTGTGTGAGGGGTGTGAGGGGTGTGTAAGAGTGTGTGTGAGGGGTGTGTGGGGTGTGTAAGAGTGTGTGTGAGGGGTGTGTGGGGTGTGTAAGAGTGTGTGTGAGGGGTGTGTGGGGTGTGTAAGAGTGTGTGTGAGGGGTGTGTGGGGTGTGTAAGAGTGTGTGTGAGGGGTGTGTGGGGTGTGTAAGAGTGTGTGTGAGGGGTGTGTGGGGTGTGTAAGAGTGTGTGTGAGGGGTGTGTGGGGTGTGTAAGAGTGTGTGTGAGGGGTGTGTGGGGTGTGTAAGAGTGTGTGTGAGGGGTGTGTGGGGTGTGTAAGAGTGTGTGTGAGGGGTGTGTGGGGTGTGTAAGAGTGTGTGTGAGGGGTGTGTGGGGTGTGTAAGAGTGTGTGTGAGGGGTGTGTGGGGTGTGTAAGAGTGTGTGTGAGGGGTGTGTGGGGTGTGTAAGAGTGTGTGTGAGGGGTGTGAGGGGTGTGTAAGAGTGTGTGTGAGGGGTGTGTGGGGTGTGTAAGAGTGTGTGTGAGGGGTGTGTGGGGTGTGTAAGAGTGTGTGTGAGGGGTGTGTGGGGTCATCCACAACACTGTTAGCTTTGCGGATGCAGTGTGTAGTGTAAATGTCATTGAAAGAGGGGAGAGAGACTCCGATGATCTTTTCAGCTGTCCTCACTATCCGCTGCAGGGTCTTGTGCTTTTGATGATGAAGTCACACTTAAATGGAAATTTAAGTGCATGAACAGGAAGGCAAATAAATACTAAAACACTGTAACTGTGAGATTACCGTTGGTTGGTGGTATTTCCATGAAGAGTTATGTGTTTATGATTAATTGGCTAAAATAAAAAAAAATCTAACATATAGACACAGGAAATTTTTCTTAAATTCTCTACCAGACATTATATGTTCTATATTGTTTCCTATTTTCCTCTATATCTTTTACCTATATCCCTATATTTTTTCATGTCCACACACTTTAATTTTACTCTTTTTTCTTTCTTCATATGTAGGACAGTCGTAAAAAGCATTTCACTGCATGTCATACTGTGTATGATTTTCGTATGTGACCAATAAAATTTGAATTTTCAAAGTTTTATAGCATAGACTTCATCCTTTAATCTGAGACTTAATACTGAGACAGAGAAAAGCACTGAATAAAAATTTCCGAAGTCACACAGAAAGATAATGAAAGTATCTGCAGACTGACAGAAATGTGTTTTTATTATTTAATTATTATTATTATAAGTATTTATTATTTAACGTTATTTTGATGAAATACAAGTTGCTCCCTCACAGCTCCAGGGTCTCCAGTGTCTTTCTGTGTGGAGTTTCACATGTTCTCCCCTTGTCCATGTAGGTTTCCATCAGGCGTCGGTGCACAGCCACAGATCTCTCCAGAGATGTTCCATCGGGTTCAAGTCTTTGCTCTGGCTGTGCCACTCAAAGACATCCACAGAGTTGTCCTGTAGCCATCTTGGCTGTGTGCTTACAGTCATTGTCCAATTGGAAGATGAACCATCGCACCCAGTCTGAGGTCCAGAGCACTCTGGAGCAGGATTTATCAAGGATGTCTCTGTACATTTCTGCATTCATCTTTCTTTCGAC
Organism: Hemibagrus wyckioides; assembly: GCF_019097595.1. NCBI lineage: Eukaryota > Metazoa > Chordata > Actinopteri > Siluriformes > Bagridae > Hemibagrus > Hemibagrus wyckioides. Next base: position 910,955 of record NC_080728.1, read on the forward strand.
CCTGACTTGTCTTCCAGTTCCTGCCACTAAAAAACATCCCCACAGTATGATGCTGTGTGGATGTTGAATATATTTCTCATGGTCTGAAAGTCCTTCAGGTGTTTTTTGGCAAACTCCAGGTAGACTGTCATGTGCCTTTTACTGAGGAGTGTCTTCCTACTCTACCATACAAGCCTGATTGGTGGAGTGCTGCAGAAATAGATGTTCTTCTAGAAGGTTCTCCTGTTTCCACAGAGAAATGCTGGACCTCTTTCAGAGTGACCATTGGGTTCTTGGTCACCTCCTTGACTAAGGCCCTTCTCCCCCGATCACTTGGTTTGGCCAGGGGCTCGCTCTAGGAAGTGTCCTGGTGGTTCCAGACTTATTCATTTATGGATGATGGAGGCCAACGTGCTCACTGGGACCTTCAATGCTGTTCCCTTTCCCAGATCTGTGCCTCAATACAATCCTGTCTCGGCGGTCTACAGACAATTCCTTCTTTATGGCTTGGTTTGTGCTCTGACATGCACTGTTAACTGTGGGACCTATATATAGACATGTGTGCCTTTCTATCATGTCCAATCAACTGAATCTACCACAGGTGGACTCCCCTCAAGAAACATCTCAAGGATGATCAGTGGAAACAGGATGGACAAGAGCTGAATTTTGAGTGTTATGGCAAAGGCTGTGAATACTTATGTACATGTAATTTTTTTTTTTTTTTTTTAAATAAATTTGCAAAAAAATGCTTCTTTCACACTGTCATTATGGGGTATTGTTTGAAGAAATTTAAGGAAAATAATGAACTTAATCCATTTTGAAATAAGACTGTAACATAAAAAATTGGGAAAAAGTGAAGCTGTGAATACTTTCTGGATTCACCATATGTTGCCCCATGTGTGAGGGACTGGTGTCACATCCAGGCTGTAGTATTATACTGGCTATAGTTAGGGATTTTATACCTGTGAACCTTTCTGACATGATTTCTTACAAACCCCATCTGTTTTTCTATCTGTTTAAAATACATTACCTGTTCATTCAGAGTGATGTATTCAGTTACATCCCTAACAGCCACACAGAAATAAATCTAGAATTACTAGAATGAAAATACTGTAGGACTAGTGTTTTATCTCCAGTATCGTAATGTTCCTTAATCATGTGACATTTAAAGCTGTGTAAATTTTTTGTTCACAGTGTTCTGCAGGAGGCAGGAGACAGAACAGAGGTGGTCATTACAGATACAGGGTAAGATCCAAACCAACATGACTGTGACACTGACACACTGGTGTTATAAACCTCTCTGCTGTTATTAACTACAGAGTGATTAGATTATAGAAAACATACAGTAGATGAAGACAAACACATAGTGAGAAGATCATAAAGAACTATCTGTGGTAACCAGTCAGAAAAAAGTGATCTTAAAGTCTAATAATTAAAGCCCATGTCTCACCACATCTTCCTGCTTCACCATATCACAGGAACCACCCAGAATCTGCTGCTGTAAATGAAGTCCAGAAAAAGTTCAGATTAAATCTGATGAAGAAGTTTCAGTGTTTGAATGGAGTGATGATAAACCTGGGAACCCAAACACTCCTGAATGACATCTACACAGAGCTCTACATCACAGAGGGAGACAGTGGAGAAGTCAATAATGAACATGAGGTGAGACAGATGGAGGCAGCGTCCAGGAGAACAACAACAGAGGAAACACCAATCAAATGTAATGACATCTTTAAGCCTTTATCTGAACAAGACAAACCCATCAGAACTGTTCTGACAAAGGGAGTCGCTGGCATCGGAAAAACAGTCTCTGTGCAGAAGTTCATTCTGGACTGGGCTGAAGGGAAAGCCAATCAGGACGTCCACCTCATATTTCCACTTCCTTTCAGAGAGCTGAATTTGATGAAGGACCAGAAACTGAGTCTGATGGAGCTCCTTCATGTCTGTTTTAAGGAAACAAAAGAAACAGAAATGTCCAGTTTGGAAAAGGTTCTGTTCATTTTTGACGGATTGGACGAGTGTCGTTTTCCTCTGGATTTCCAGAACACAGTGAAAGTGTGTGATGTAACTGAATCAGCATCAGTGCAGGAGCTGCTGATAAACCTGATCAAAGGGAATCTGCTTCCCTCTGCTCTCATCTGGATCACCTCCCGACCAGCAGCAGCTGATCAAATCCCCTCTGAGTGTGTGCATCGAGTCACAGAGGTACGAGGGTTCAGTGACCCACAGAAGGAGGAGTACTTCAGGAAGAGAATCAGTGACCAGAGCCTGGCCAATAACATCATCACACACCTGAAGTCATTAAGAAGTCTCTACATCATGTGCCACATCCCAGTCTTCTGCTGGATTTCAGCCACTGTTCTAGAGAGAATGTTGGGTGAAGCAGAGAGTGGAGAGATCCCCAAGACTCTGACTCAAATGTACACACACTTCCTCATCATTCAGACAAACATCATAAGAGAAAAATACTCCAAGAAGCTGGAGAGTGATGAAGAAATGCTTCTTAAACTGGGACAACTGGCTTTTCAGCAGCTGAAGAAAGGGAACCTGATCTTCTATGAGGAAGACCTGAGAGAGTGTGACATTGATGTGAGAGAAGCAGCAGTGTACTCAGGTGTGTGTACACAGATCTTCAGAGAGGAGTTTGGGCTTCACCAGAGTAAAGTGTACTGCTTTGTTCATCTGACCATTCAGGAGCATCTCGCAGCTCTGTATGTGCACCTGACCTTCATGAAGGAGAAGAGAAATGTTCTGATACAGAATTGTGTCTCCACACAGAAGACAGAAGAAATTATGATCTTCAATTTAAACAAGAGTGCTGTAGATCAGACTTTAGAAAGTCAGACTGCACATCTGGATCTTTTCCTTCGCTTTCTTCTGGGTCTCTCACTGGAGTCCAATCAAAAACTCTTACATGCTTTAGTAACACAGACAGGAAGTATCTCCCAGACCATAGAGGAAACAGTTCAGTACATTAAGAAGAAGATCAGTGAAGATCTTCCTACAGAGAAATCCATCAATCTGTTCCACTGTCTGAATGAACTGGGTGATGATTCTCTAGTGGAGGAAATCCAACACTACCTGAAATCTGGAAAACAAAGTGACCTCTCTTCTTCACAGTGGTCTGCTCTGGTGTTTGTGTTACTGACATCAGCACAGGAGCTGGAAGAATTTGACCTAAGTAAATATTTCAGTACAGATAAGATAACAGAAACTGTTGTTCTGAAGATGATGCCTGTGATTGCAGCATCCAGAAAAGCAATGTAAGTAAAGCTGAATATAACTGTTCTACTGTTACAGTGTTAGAAAGAGAGAAACTGAAAACACTCTGACATGGACTTTGGGATGTTTTGACCTGAAGGTCAGATTTAGGGTCGAGTTAATCTCATGAATTTTGGTCTTTTCTAGTTTTATATTTAACATTATTGGACAGACTCTTACTTCAGTTCAAATCATCTCTTACTGTAAACTACTATTACAGCATTTAAAGGGAAATTCTTGTGTTTCACATGGTATTTCTGTTGGTCATTTTCTTAAGAACTGTGTGACTGAATCTCCATAACCATGACAACGATGACTCTGACATACAAGCTCTCACGGCATGTGGACATGTGGAAGTGTATGAAATGAAGTAACATAACAAATAATATCACATATTAACTCAATAAGAGACACAGTGTTTTATTTTTAACACTAATCCCACATTCTATAGGACGGGAGGAAACCCTACTCTTCTTAGCTGTAGTTATCTACTAACTTTATTTTAATGGCATCAGCAAATAGGCTGCAGTGTCCCTTTTATTGTCTTTTTATTGGCATATTGTCTAACTGGTGTTTGAAATTTCAGCATTTTGAGGGTGTGTTTGATCATTTGCACTAGTGTGAGTTCATTATGTTTTATTTTATTTCCTTCAGTATCAGCTGTGATTCACTTGGAGTGAAGAGTTGTTCAGCTCTGGACTCAGCACTCAGATCAGAAACCTCCAATCTGAGAGAACTGCATCTGACTGTGAAAACACTGGATCTGTCTGGGAATAATCTAGGAGACTCAGGAGTGAAGAGTCTCTCTGCTGGACTGGAGAATCCTCACTGTAAAGTGGAGACACTGAGGTAAGATCATCTCTCTGAGAGTCACAATAACTCACTAAAAGCAGTGTTGTTTTTCACCTGAAACTTTCTGTAACAATACAACATGCAGAACAAATAAGTGATAATGATTTCTCTCCAGAATCACATATGCATTAAAGAAAAAAACGAGAGAAACTATTAAATCCAGAAATATTTTTGTAGCTCAGTGGAATTTAATATCTTCTTCTTCTTTCGGCTTCAGCGGTATCCACAGCGAATCGTCTCTCTCCACCTATCCCTATCTTCTGCATCCTCAACACTTACACCCACTAGCTTCATATCCTCATTTATGACATCCATATACCTCCTCTTTGGCCTTCCTCTTTTCCTCCTACCGTGTCACTCCCAAAAGGAACCTCAACATCTTCAGCTCTGCTACCTCCAGCTCTGACTCCTGTTTCTGTCTCAGTGACACTGTCTCTAAACCATACAGCATGGCTGGTCTCACCACTGTCCTGTACACCTTCCCTTTGATTCTCGCTGATATTTTTCTATCACACAGAACTCCTGACACCTTTCTCCACCCATTCCAACCTGCCTGCACTCGCTTCTTTACCTCTTTCCCACACTCTCCATTACTCTGGACTGTTGACCCCAAGTACTTAAACTCCTGTACCTTCTTCACCTCTTCACCCTGTAATCTTACTGTTCCACTTCCCTCCCTTTCATTCACACACATGTACTCAGTCTTACTACCACTGACTTTCATTCCTCTTCGCCCCAGCACAAACCTCCACCTCTCCAGGTTTTCCTCCACCTGCTCCCTGCTCTCACTACAGATCACAATGTCTTCTGCAAACATCATTGTCCAAGGAGTCTCCTGTCTGACCTCCTCTGACAACTGGTCCATCACCATAGCAAACAGGAAGGGGCTCAGAGCCGATCCCTGATGCAGTCCCACCTCCACTCTGAACTCCTCTGTCTGACCTACAGCACACCTCACCACTGTCCTGCTCCTCTCATACATGTCCTGCACCACTCTGACATACTTCTCTGCTACTCCTGACTTCCTCATACAGTACCACAGCTCTTCTCTTGGCACCCTGTCATACGCTTTCTCCAAGTCTACAAACACACAGTGCAGCTCTCTCTGACCATCCCTATACTTCTCCATCAACATTCTCAGAGCAAAAATTGCATCTGTTGTGCTCTTTCTGGGCATGAAGCCATACTGCTGCTCACAAATTTCCACTACCTTCCTTAACCTAGCTTCCACTACTCTTTCCCAGAGCTTCATTGTATGGCTCATCAACTTTATCCCCCTATAGTTGCTGCAACTCTGCACATCACCCTTATTCTTAAAGATCGGCACTAATACACTTCTTCTCCATTCCTCAGGCATCTTCTCACTCTCTAAAACCCTGTTAAACAGACTAGTTAAAAATTCCACTGCTGCCTCTCCTAGACACTTCCAGACCTCCACCAGGATGTCGTCAGGACCAACTGCCTTTCGACTTTTCATCCTCTTCAAAGCCTTCCTGACTTCATCCTTTCTAATCTTATCTACTTTCTGTTCCACAGAGTTCACCCCTTCTACTCTTTTTTTTTTCCCTCACATTTTCCTCATTCATCAGCTCTTCAAAGTTCTCCTTCCATCTCCTCTGTACACTCTCCTCACTTGTGAGCACCTTCCCATCTCGATCCCTCTGCCTATCTAACCTGTACAAGTCCTTCTGTCCTTCTCTAGTGTCTAACCTAGTGTACAACTTATCATATGCCTTCTGCTTAGACCCCTCCCTCTTCACTCTGTGCTGTAACTCCTTGTATTCCTGTCTATTCTCTTCAGTCCTGTCCATGTCCCACTTCTTCTTGACTAACCTCTTCCTCTGAATACTATCCTGAACTTCCTCATTCCACCACCAAGTCTCCTTATCTTCTTTCCTCCTTCCAGATGACACACCCAGCACCTTTCTTCCTGTCTCCCTGATCACTTCTGCTGTAGTTTCCCAGTCATCTGGCAGCACTACCTGCCCACCCAGAGCCTGCCTCAACTTCTGTCTAAATTTCTCACAACATTCCTCCTTTTTCAGCTTCTACCACTTGGTTTTCTTCTCCATCTCTATCTTTGACCTCTGCTTACAGACCATCAGATTCATCCTACACACCACCATCCTATGCTGTCTGGCTACACTCTCTCCCACTACCACTTTACAGTCACTAATCTCTTTCAGATTGCCTCTTCTACATAGGATGTAGTCTACCTGTGTGCTCCTACCTCCACTCTTGTAAGTCACTCTATGCTCCTCCCTCTTCTGAAAATAAGTGTTAACCACAGCCATGTCCATCCTCTTAGCAAAGTCCACTACCATCTGTCCTTCAAGGTTCCTTTCCTTAACTCCAAACTTGCCCATCACCTCCTCATCACCTGTGTTCCCCTCACCAACATGTCCATTTAAATCTGCTCCTATCACCACTCTCTCCCCCGTGGGAATACTCTCTATCACCTCATCTAATTCACTCCAGAATCTCTCTTTCTCCTCTAACTCACAACCTACCTGTGGGGCATAACCACTAACAACATTCAACATCACCCCTTCAACCTCCAACTTCAGACTCATCACCCTGTCTGACAATCTCATCACCTCCAGAACATTCCTCACAAACTCCTCCTTCAGGACCACACCTACCCCATTTCTCTTACTATCCATACCATAATAAAACAGCTTGAATCCTGCTCCTATACTACGAGCCTTGCTATCCTTCCACCTGGTCTCCTGTACACACAGTATATCCAAATGTAATTTAATATCAAAAATTCTAAATAACAGCAGCCCTACAGGGGCCCGGGCCCACACACTTGGAGTCCTGGCTCACCCAAATAAGCTCTGTTATAATGTTTTGAAAACCCCAGTTTTCATTCTCTGGGAGCTGCTGCTTTAAGAAGCTGCATTGAATCACGTTGCTCAGTAACATTTTTGTGTGGTGTGTAGCCGTGTAGCGGACTAGTTCAATAAAGAGTTTATCTTCTCTGAAACAGAGGCCACACCATGTCTTTCCCCTGAAAGTCCTACACTGTAATCAGAGGATATAATAAGATGTAATGTGTTTCAGTTTGTGTTAATACTGGAGCACACTTAAATTATGGACCTATGGATCTATGGTTTGATTTCTTTGCATGTATAATTTTTCTTCCTAACATTTGGTGAGATTTGAAAAAGATCACTGATCAAATTTAGAGAACATGCTTTATAACTCCCAGTTATTGGTGTTAATCTTGCACCTGGTGCTAATTTCTCAGTCAGTCAGTGAAAGGTGGAGGGGGAAGTGTCATGGTTTGGGGGATATTTTCTGCAGCAGGAGTTGGGCCTCTTGTACAGCTGCATGGCAGAGTGAATGCAAATATTTATTAGACGCTTCTTCGACAACATGCAGTTCCTTCCCTTCATTCATCACCCAATCAGCCAGCAATTTTCATGCATGATGCACCCTGTCACACAGCAAAATGGGTAAAGAAGTTCCTTGAAGCTGAAAACATTGAAATAATGAAATGGCCAGTCCTGATAGACCCAATAGAAAACCTCTGGAAAATCATTGGTGACAAAGTTTAGGCCAACAATCCCACTACAGTCACTGAATTGTTGGAGAGACTGGAAGAAGAGTGAACCAAAATCACACCAGAGGAGTGTGAGAGACTACTCCTATGGCCTCAGATGTGCTGAGGTCATTTCAAAGCAAGGAACTTCCTACTAATTGTTGACTGTTGTAACCTTCAGAAATTTAGTTGTAATCCATGCATTCTCTAATTTTGATCATTGTGTTTCTACAAAATAAAGTTTTTTTGTTGAAGTTCCTTGGTTATTTTGTAAAACACTGTTCTGTTAGCATGGTATAGCCACAACAAAAATTCCTTCAAATGTTGAGCAATGAAGATTACATTATTCCTGAAAAATGAATCTAATTGTCTGCACAAAAGAAATCTACCTTTGGTCACTAATCAGAAAATGTATCAGTTGTAGAAAATCCTTATTACACATAATGCTCAGTTGATTAATGTTAGTAATGAAAATACGTAAGCATCATATTTCTGTGTTTTTTGACTGAGATACTATGTTCTTTTCCTCATTTTTGGGAGAAATACGCATGTTTAAATATAAATGTGGTGAGAGAACAAAAACTATTTGAAATAACTTTTTGGATACTCAGAGTAATTCAGAGGATGAGTTAATCTTAGGTGGCGATTTTAATTACACTGAACATGTACTAAACAGGAACCTTGTTGAGTCTCATGTCATAATATTAGTGACTCATTGAATAAATGAAATCCCATAAAGAATTTTTTATGGAAAAGATCATTTCTTTAGCTGAACTGCTGGATAAAGTTACACAAGGTGCTCTTGGCAGGTTACACATTTAGACCCTCTAAATTGTTCTTTAACTGGAGAAAAAGAATGTTCTGCATGATAACAGTTAAAATGATCAAAGCAATTATTTTGCTCCTAATTTGAATCACAATTGATTAAATTGAATCATGTATATTTTCACATCAGAAATATATTTTTAGATCTGACATTTATTTTTATAAACACAAAAAAGGTCTCTGTATTTAAAAATAATAAACAAAATAAAATAAAAGTAGGCCTGTGATACATGATACCAACTGTGGAAAAGAAAATGATTCAGTAGTGAATACACAAAACCTACACTAGTGGACCATATCAAACAAATGAGAAAAAAAATCTTATACTTAAGATCTTATACTTTATTTATTCAGGAAAATGATCCAATATTACATATCTGTGAGTGGCAAAAGTATTTGAACCTTGGATTAGCAGTTAATTTGAAGGCCCAATTAAACTCCATTTGTTTTAAATCAATAAGATTACAACAAGGTGTCACTGAGTGTCTTGCTTTATTTAGAACAGAGATCTGAACAGAGAACACTGAACAACTTTGGTGTACATGTCAGAGCAATAAGCCTTGCTAAAGATTATGTGGACAAGTCAGAGGACTACTGGAAAAATGATTGTTGACCAAAATAGGAATAACTTTTGGTTTAAATAAGAAGTTTTATCTTTAGAGAAAGAACGTCACTGCATTCCAGTATAAGAACCTTATACTTTCTGTGAAACATGGTGGTTGTATCATGGTTGAGGCCTGTTTTGCTGCATCTGGGCCAGGACAGCTTGTCATCACTGATGGAACAATGAAAATTGGTCATGCAGCAAGACAACGACCATAAGCGCCTAAGTCATTCTACCAAAGAATGACTAAAGAGGAACAGTTAATGTTTTGGATTGGAAGTCCTGACCTTAATCCAGTAGAAATGGGATCACAGCAGATACTGAAAGCAAAGGTTCTCATACTTTTGCCACTCACAGAGATGTAATATTGGAGCATGATGGTTCAGTAGAGCAAAAAATCTTGTGATTACGATTTGTTTAGTAGAGTAAGTCTTTTACTTATATAATAAAACACAGTTAATGATAATAAAGTATTTAATTTACTTACAGTGTTTAAGTAATTATAATAAATTATTTTTGAAATTCACCTCTCTCTATCATCTTTAAAGTAAGTCTAGATAAAAAATAAAAGATAAAAAATCTGTTGATGAAGAGTGTGTCATTGTGTCTCTCTACAGGTTGTGGGATTGTGATGTCTCAGATGAAGGCTGTGCTGCTCTGACTTCAGCTCTGAGATCAAACCCCTCACACCTGAGATACCTGGATCTGTCTGAGAATAATCTAGGAGACTCAGGAGTAAAGAGTCTCTCTGCTGTACTGGAGAATCCTCACTGTAAACTGGAGAAACTGGGGTAAGATAATCTCTCTGATGTTTATTCTTTTGGTCAGATGGAGTCTATGGGTCAGACGTCTTTCACACCATCACAGATCTGCCATTTCATCCGTCAGCTTGTGACAGCAAGGAATAAGTGTCTATAATGAACTCAGAAACTAAAATGACCTAATAGTCCCTCATCGGCCATTGATTGCTGTTATAGAAAGGTCAGTTACAGTTACATTATTTACTGTTTAGTGTCACCCAAATGAGGATGGGTTCTGAGCCTGATTCCTCTCAAGGTTTCCTTATTCCATCCCAGGGAGTTTTTCCTTGCCAAAGTCGCCACAGACTTGCTCATTTGGGATAAAATAAATTAAGGATAAAATAGTTTAATAATTTAATTTAATAATTTATTTTTATTTCTAGTTATTTAGTTATTTTTTTCTTTTCATTTTTTCCCTCCACTTTCTCTGTTTCTCTTCTTTTGTAAAGCTGCTTTGAGACAATGTTCATTGTAAAAGGTGCTATACAAATAAATTGAATTTAATTTAATTGAATGTTGAATGTAAGAAGCTACAGTGCAAAATTTAACTTGATGTGTCTGAAATGAAAATGCAGTGAAATGAAATGAAAATTATTTCAGTGACAGAATTTGAAAACTTTAATGTTATTGATATCACAATTATTGTGCTCCAATCTTTAATAACAATTAGTAATCTCAATTAGCCTGTCAGTTAAGAACTTGACATGACTGTAGTGGCTTAAAAGTTCATGAACTCTTTAGTGTTTTTATGTCTCTGTTGTCAATTCACCGAAGCAGACCAGGGGACTAGGAAGTGGTGTTCAGCAGGAATGTTTTATTGTAGAGCAGAACACACTGCAGTGGTACTATAGTCTCCAAGTCCACTGAAAAGAAACTTGTGTTACAGTTTTTAAGGCCTTGAGTGGGCAGGCCTTGAAGATGTGACAATACAAAAGCCTTGAGGTGATACCCCTCTCATTCCAAATTCTATATGCTGATGGAATGTAGGGAGCACTGTTCTGAGATTTGCATTGTTGAAATTTCTAGTGATAATAAACAGACCATCAGGGTGAGCATTCTGCAGATAAATGTGGAGTAGAGATTCTATCCAATTCTGCCCCAAGGAGTTCACATAGTGCCTGCTTAGCATTAGTGCTGGGTGGAATGTACTCTCTGATAACAAATACAATGGTGAATTGGCCTGCATCTAATAGTCACAAACTCCACTAGCAATGAACAGTTCTTGCACAGTTCCATGTTGATGTGAACACACATACCAACACCGTGAGTCTTACCGAATAGAGCTGCATTCCTGTCAGCACGAAAGAAGGTGAGCTTGTCTAGCTGAATGGTGGCTTCTGGAACTCTGACGCTGAGCCGTGAAAATAAAGACGAAGAAGTCTCTGAACTCTCGCTATATGGTCCGCTGGAGTTTGATATAGTCCAGTTTATTGTACAGTGAGCAAAGGTTTGGAAGAATAATGGACAGGAGAGCCGGCCAGCTACGGTTTGTTTTTAGCCTAGCACGGACACCTGGCCGCTTTCCTCGCTTCCCCTTCCTCGAGCACCACTTCCGACATCCCCTATCCTGGCCACCAGCATCAGACAATGCTGAGGACTTGGAGGCCTGGTCTTCGCAGCAAGCTGAGTTCATCACATCATCATACAAGTTGTTTGTTGCATGATTTCTGAACTGTAATAGCATCTGGCAGACATATACATGAACACCACTGTCCCTGGTGTCCATATACTTTGAGAAGTTGGGCTAAATATGCAAATAGCACCATTTTGGATCTGGAGTGGCCGCTGCATGCTACTGCAGTGCTCCCATATTGGAAGAAGTGTCTTTATGTCTACAAAATGAGAACAGATAAGGTTAAGCATTTATGTTTCTTGTATCCTTATTCATATTCTTATATTATGTATATTATATTCTGCACCTGTGAGGGCCTGTGTATAATTGCAGTCATCATGATGACATGCATTCAGCAGATTGGGCACAATAGCCTGGTTAAGCTTCCATGTCTGTGGCAGTGGTCTTGTGTCCAGCATTGGGCTGGTGAGCTGGTGTACCTGTGGGGTTTCAGGTTTTCCTTGAGACTTGGTTTGTTTGCTGGATCTCGGTTGTTGTAGTAGACTGTGTGGTAGGCTGTATAGGCTCTGCTCTGGCTGTTGCTATATCAACATAGTTTGTTTTGGTCTGAAGTAGTGACTCGGTTCTTTCTTGAGGTGGACACTGTCATTGAGGGTGTATGCACAGAGGGATGGGTGATGAGCTATGTGCAGATTGGACTTGAGGGCGCAGTCTCTTGAGATACTGGCATTGATATGGTTTATGGTTTTAGGGTGAAAGTACAGTCTTGGCAGTAGAGTGGATATAAATGATTCTTGCATCAGTAAAAGTGAGGCTGACTAAGAATCTCAGACTTTTAAGATATGGCCACCCATTTTTGTTGCGTTCTCAGTTCATTGGTTCCATTATGAATTATAATTCAATTCAATTCAATTTTATTTGTATAGCGCTTTTAACAAAGTGCATTCTCTCAAAGCAGCTTTACATGAGAAACCACATAAGAAAACAACAAACATGAACAGACAGACAGACAAACAGTCCTAGATGTTATCCCAAGTGAGCAAGCCTGAGGTGACTGAGGCGACTGTGGCAAAGAAAAACTCCCTTAGATGGTATGAGGAAGAAACCTTTAGAGGAACCAGACTCAAAAGGGAACCCATCCTCATTTGGGTGACAGCAGAGAGTGTGATTATATTGTGCATTTGTGTGTACTCAATTGTGTGATGCAGATACAGCATGTGTAGAATGTTATGTAAATCAATAAGGGGTTGTTGTCATCCACATAAGATTGGCAGCTTTGCTTTGAATATCCCAATCCTCCCAAAGCAGAACCCGGCTGGAGCTGGTCCATCTCCGGATGCCACTGGAGCCGGCACAGTCTCTGTATGACTCGGGATGGGTAGAAGAAGGGAAACAATGGAACAGCATTAGCGTAGCTGCTGTTCATAATATTAGCAGCACTAGATGATAATGTGCATTTAATCAGATGTACTGGAGCACAAGGTTATGGGATGTGTTAGATGTTTGCCAGGATAAAGAGATAAGTCTTTAATCTACATTTAAACTGGGAGACTGTGTCTGAGCCCCGAACACTGTCAGGAAGACTATTCCAAAGTTTAGGAGCTAAATATGAAAACGCTCTACCCCCTTTTGTGGACTTTGATGGGAACTACTAGGAGTCCGGAGTTTTGTGATCTTAAAGAGCGTGGTGGATTGTAACGTGTTAGAAGACTGGAGAGATAGGTGGGAGCTAAACCAATTAGAGCCTTGTACGTAAGTAGAGCTAATTTATAGTCAATTCTATAGCCAGGTAGCCAGTGCAGGGATGATAATATTGGGGTTATATGATCATATTTTCTTGATCTGGTAAGAACTCTGGCGGCTGCATTCTGGACTAACTGTAGCTTGTTTATTGAAGATGCAGGACAAACACCTAGTAATGCATTACAGTAGTCCAGTCTGGAGGTCAGGAATGCATGAACTAGCTTTTCTGCATCAGATACAGATAAAATGTTCTTAAGCTTGGCAATATTTCTAAGATGGAAGAAGGCTGTTTTTGTAATATTGGAAATATGATTTTCAAAGGATAAGTTGCTGTCTAATATTACACCCAGGTCTTTCACTGTTGAGCGAGTAGTAACAGTACATCCTTCTAGATGTAAGCTGAATTGCGAGAGCTTCTGTGTACTGGGTTTTGTACCAATAAGTAATATCTCTGTCTTATCAGAATTTAGTAATAGAAAATTATCGGTCATCCAATCTTTAATATCTTTAACACACTCAGTTAGTCTAGACAAATTAGATATTTCATCTGGTTTTGATGAGATATATAACTGGGTATCATCGGCATAACAATGGAAACTAATCCCATGCCTTCTAATGATGTCACCCAATGGAAGCATGTATACCGAGAAAAGCAGAGGTCCTAAAACTGACCCTTGTGGAACCCCGTATTTCACTGGCACTACACTGGACAGTTCTCCATTTAAATCTACAAAGTGGTATGGATCAGACAGGTAGGATCTAAACCATTTTAATGCCTGTCCCTGTGATTTTGTAAGCGATCTAAGAGAATGTTATCATCTATTGTGTCGAATGCAGCACTAAGATCAAGCAGGACTAAAATGGAGATGCAGCCTTGGTCCGAAGCTAAAATGTTGCTTGGGGTACCAAGGTTTTCCTTAGACAGGTCAAGGGCTTTATTAGTAGATGGACACCATACTTTTGTTGTTTGAATTGGGCTATGGTGGGAATTGTTCTGCACCTAGGGAACTCTGTGTTATCTGTAGGGCTGGTTCTGGTGGTGCTTGTGGGTTAAGTAGCATCAGGGATTCAGGCTTTGGTGTTGTTTGTACTGCTTTCTATGGAACTCATTTTTCACTTCAGAACCAAAGAAAATGAGTTGATAGTCAGATGGGGGTGGGCAGTGGGGTAGGGGCAAACACTTTTTGATTGACTCATGTTTAAGGGTTAATTAAAATACCAGATTAATTCAGGACAGTTTTTTTTAGATATGTTGCTGGTAGGTCTCTGGTGAGGGCTGATTTAAACGGTTACATTTAAAAAGAGTGTGAAACGGAGCAGGTAGGTAAAGTCATGGACTATATTAGCTAATTAATATCCAGTACCTTTAGAGAAGCGTGCTTTTTTTACTTTTTGTTTCTGGTTGTCTTTAGAATTAATCTAAATCTCGGTATTTTACTTCATTTAACTGGTAAAAAATCTAAGAGGTCTTACAAGTCATATGCTTTCTCTTTCTCTAATTAAATTTGGTGGTCAGCCTGCAGTTTTCTGTTCACCTTCAGCTGTTTATAGTTTAATATCACACACAATACATAGGAGAATATAAATCTAACACTAAGTGTGATCATTTTAATGACATTGTTAATTAAAATAAACACATAATATTAAATCCTTGTGTCATTCTGAATAATAAATTCATTTACAAACAAAACGCATCTGCAAAGTAAGTCTTAAATATCTGTTGATAAAGAGTGTGTCATTGTGTCTCTCTACAGGTTTTGGGATTGTGGTGTCTTAGATAAGGGCTGTGCTGCTCTGACCTCAGCTCTGAGATCAAACCCCTCACACCTGAGATACCTGGATCTGTCTGAGAATAATCTAGGAGACTCAGGAGTGAAGAGTCTCTCTGCTGTACTGGAGAATCCTCACTGTAAACTGGAGACACTGGAGTAAGATCATATTTTTAATCATTAATGATAAATCACAGTGGCGGACCGTGCGTTTCGCACCTAGGCCTTCACTGGTGTCCTTCCTGAATTGATCCACTTCTATACCATCATTATGACGCCACTGCAATAGATACTAATCAACCGTTAAATAGCAAAGTAAAAAAGAAATTAGTCTACAGTATTTCACATCTCTCAAGGAACAGTCCATTTTATTACAGTCCACCTTGAAAATGCATTTGTAAGGATGTCTGCAACCAAATCGATTTCTTCTCCTCTGTCAGCCATTGTGAGTTAAAATATATATATTTTATTTAGTTTGTGCGGTTCACTTCCTCTGACTACTCCAATTATCCAATCAAAGGACGGGAAATTGCTGACATAATCATATGCCTGCTAGATGGCATCAACTCGAAATCTGATTGGTTAAAGTAACAGTTTCATTGCCACTTATTTTAAGCTCCGGGCGCCTGCACTATTGATTCTAAAGGCCTTAAGGCTGGGCAACACATGATGTCAGCCACTAGCTAAAATATGATTGGATAAATACTCTTATCATAAATATACACTACTGGAAGCAGCGCAACCGAGAGAAAAGCTATGAAATGTAGAGAATAGACTACTGGGAATAATTTAATACACATTCAAGTCATTGATTCAGATCACTTCTGTTTAGGCCAGCAGAGAAGGACTTGCTGGCCCTGACGGTCCACCATCCAGGTCATAATAATAGATAAAGACATTCTGACACACCAATGATCTAACAACTTCTTCAAAAACTAATTAGAGTCTAATCATGTTTTAGGTCTGATTACTGACAGTCTGATCTTCTCAAGAAAGATCTGTTCATGTGAACACTGATTAAAAACAGATATTTTGTTGAGATGTGAAGCAGGGAAAAGTTACTGAAAATATTTACATTCAAATTTTATTTCTCCCATATAAAACTGTATATACAGTATGACATGTTGTGAAGTACTTTTGTAAAATTCTTGTGTTGCCTGTGCTCTAGTACTGATCAAACTCTAGAAACATCCCTGTGTACAACCAGTGAAGAGTGTCATTGTGTCTCTCTACAGGTTGTGGGATTGTGGAGTCTCAGATGAAGGCTGTGCTGCTCTGACTTCAGCTCTGAGATCAAACCCCTCACACCTGAGATACCTGAATCTGTCTGATAATAAACTAGGAGACTCAGGAGTGAAGAGTCTCTCTGCTGTACTGGAGAATCCTCACTGTAAACTGGAGATATTGAGGTAAGATCATCTCTCTGAGAGTCACATGACCTGCTCCTCAGTAAGACACATGCTCTAATAGTGAGACTGGAGCAGAGGTTTAAGGTTCATCATCAATGTCCTGAGGAGGAAGATTGTTTCTTTTCACTGCACACTGATGATGTTTCACAGACTTTCATGTAAAACCATGCCATTTTTCTCTATAGTTCTTTTTCTAAGGTCCTAAAATGGACTAGTATTATTCCACATTTTGTGATAAATAATGTCTATGAGTAAAACCACTTTCTTCAATTATGTGAGAAATACACCTCTATTCTCTAAATATTAATGTGACAAGGTAGAACAAAAAACTATTTGAAATAACTTTTTGGATACTCAGAGTAATTCAGAGGATGATGAGTTAATCTTAGGTGGGGATTTTAATTACACTGAACATGTACTAAACAGGAACCTTGTTGAGCCTCATGTCATAATATTAGTGACTCACTGAATAAATGAAATCTCATGAGATTGTTGCTGTGTGCAGTGAAAATATTAGAAAGTTAATTAATAGAAATATAAGACATTGCTGAAATCACTAGAGTTTTGACCCAAAATGAAAGTCTTAAGGACTTTCTTTAGCTGAGCTGCTGGATATAGTTACACAAGGTCAGGTCACACTTTCAGAATATAGAACTGATTGATGACCCTCTAAATTTTTCTTTATTTGGAGAAAAAGTATGGGCACTGCATGACAATGGTTAAAATGATCATCATAATTATTTTTCTCGTAATTTTTGTAATCACATTTAATAATCCAATTAATATCAGTTACATTTTTAAATTTCACTTGAGCATATTAATTACCCTTTTTTTTTCTTTTTTTTTTTTTACAGCCAAATCAATGAAATGTTATAAACAGAACAGAAATGTGGTTGGTCTCTGTATTTAAAAATATAAAATATATATAAGAAAATATAAAGTTTTGTTCAAATATAAAAAAAAATGGGCTTGTTTTATATAAATGTTAATAAAAAACTAAATGATAATAAGATTCCACTGTGGAAAATAAAATGTATTAAGTAATGAATACACAAAACCTTCAAATCATCTCTCTCCACCTATTCACCTAAAATTCAGTGTATGTAAATTTGACAGTAACTGATGAAATACAGTGATATGAATATAAAATGGCTGTTACAAATATTGTTAATTAATAAGATATATAAAAACATTGTAATAAAATTTACTAACACTCAGTGTGCTCATTTTAATGACATTGTTCATTAGAATAATAATAATACAATTAATAATAAAATCAAATGAATAATAAAATCATTTACACAAACATCATCTTTAAAGTAAGTCTTAAACTAAGATAATCTGGTGATGAAGAGTGTGTCATTGTGTCTCTATACAGGTTGCGTAGTTGTGGAGTCTCAGATGAAGGCTGTGCTGCTCTGACTTCAGCTCTGAGATCAAACCCCTCACACCTGAGAGAACTGAATCTGACCTGGAATAATCTAGGAGACTCAGGAGTGAAGAGTCTCTCTGCTGTACTGGAGAATCCTCACTGTAAACTGGAGAAACTGGTGTAAGATCATATTTTAAAACATTAATGATAAATCATGGTCTAATCTTCATCCAGGTCATAATAATAGATAAAGACATTCTGTATAAATAACAGTCACAGTTGTTCTTGTCAATACTGAATAAACCATTTACACTTTCACAGTCTGGGTTTAAAAAATACACCAATGAACTAACAACTTCTCCAAAAACTAATTAGAGTCTGACCCTGTTTTAGGTCTGATTACTGACAGTCTGATCTTCTCATGCAAGATCTGTTCATGTGAACACTGAACACAACTTTTGTTGAGATGTAATGTCACTGTGCATGCAGGTCCAGACCACCAGAGGGAGCCCTCGCCTGAATATTGACTGTGTAAACCTGGTTTCCGGTTTCTAGGGCTTTTAAGCAGCATGCTCCCTCGATTGTACACGAAGTATCGTTTCCTTGCGTCACATACAAAGCCTTGCATATTGCCTGATTTATCTTTGATGTGTATGATCCTTGCCTGTCTGCCTAGATGACGAGTTTCGGTTTCTGTTTATGTTTTGATTGCCTAGTGTTTTGCTTTTCCGGTTTTGACCCTTTGCCTGCTTACCTGTTTATGATTCTGCCCGCTGTCATCAATAAACATCCGCTTATGGATTCATGCTTCCAGCGAGTCCTTACATGTAAAAAGTTACTGAAAACATTTAAATTAAAATGTTATTAATCACATACACAGCAATGCATAGTACAACATGTGGTTAAATGCTTTTTAACTGTCCATGATTTAAAAGTAGAATAAAATAAAATGAAAAGAATAAAAAATTCCACAATACGACATTTTAGCTGAGGACTGTGAAACCACCACACTAACACGTATTTCTGTGTTAAAATACTAAATACAAAAATACTAGTTGTGGATTTAAGGGATTCTGTTGATTTATTCTTTTAACTGTGTCAGCTATAAAAGTTTAAAAATATTTTACAGTGAATTTAAATGTAAAATTTAACTAATGAAATGCCTCACATTATATTTTACATAGCATATAATTGACACATTGCCATTGTGTCTCTCTACAGGTTGTGGGGTTGTGGAGTCTCAGATGAAGGCTGTGCTGCTCTGACTTCAGCTCTGAGATCAAACCCCTCACACCTGAGATACCTGAATCTGTCCAGGAATAATCTAGGAGACTTGGGAAAGAAGCTGCTCTCTGATCTTAAGGATGATGAACATTACAAACTACAGACTCTGATGTGAGTAATGACCTTTTAATAAAAGTTCAGCCTCATTATCATTAGTTGTACATTTCTCTTTATTTCCAATAAATATCAGATTATCAGGTTAGGAAATAAAACCAGTTTTAGAAAATGTCACTATATTCTATTTAATGTGAATTTTTCTAACAATTGTCTTTAATGGTGTTTTGTGTTCAGTAAAGTGTGTTGATTTAAAATTCATGTGAAGACAGAAAACAGGGATTCAGACAGAGTCTACAAAATGTCCCAAATGAGTGCATGAGAGTGATTGTAAATGAACATTGTGTCTTCTGTCATTCCTGTAAAATTCACCTCAGCTTCTTCTTAAAGTCTGCACTTAAATATAAATGTAGAACAAGAACTAAATGACACAGTAGTGTTCGTTATTTAAAAAAGCTCCTGTGATTGGATAAGAGCAGTGATGTGATGGGTAAATATCTGCTCATTATCCTGTTAGAACTTGTGGAAGTTCTCATTTGTTCTAGCTAAATGTTAGAACACAGATGTTAGTAAGAATGAAGAAATGTTGAATGATTAATTATAAACAGGAGATGATGATGTTTCTCTTGGAGCAGAGATGATTACATGATGTTGATCATGAAGTACCACAGTCCACTTTGTGCTGATTAATTCACATCTTTTTTCCTTTATATTCAGGCTGTAATGAATATCTGTGTGTGATGAAGAATCCAGTGTTCCTGCATGTTGGGGAATAGAGAAGATGTTTATAAACACATCAGTCATTTAGTTATAACACATTAAACAGATTCAGAGAAGTGAGAAGTGTGTGTTCATCATGCAGAGTGAATCAGACTGTACACAATTCTACACTGAGTGTATAACAACCTCTGATCCCTGGATAAAATTCCCTGGATCTCAATCCCATAAAAACCTGAAGGATTATTTAGAACAGCATGTGAAAAACCACACAAACTCGAGCTGAACCCAGTCAGTGGAAGAGAGAAATAAAATGGACAGGAACAGTTTAAGGACATTGGTGGAATTCTCACCTGATAGAATTGGAGTTTATCTGATGAGTTCATCTGAGCAGTTCATCAAAGGCAGTTTGCCAGAGAAATTACCACCTTTTCTGTTCCTCTCCCAATGAGGATCAGGATTTGCATCACAGGGAAGTTTAACTGCACAGTGAGGAGATATTTGATTGTGTTAGAAAATCTGTCGGCCTTTTTATTGTCATCCTTTCTATCTGTCCAAACAGACTGCCATGTGAATACATTTGACATCCTTTTTGAATAGTAATGATTGCATTGTGGGTAAACGGCAGCAGAAAGAACAGATATTGCTGCTGGTAAGTTGGGCGGTCTGCAATAAAATTTATTAAGATTCTGTTTTTATTGAATTGCAATATATGTATATAATTCATAACTATTGTAAAGTATCCTACTTGTTGTATAACTGGCGTTTTATAGAAATTTATGCTTATTTATAACTTTTATTTCCTTACATTGTTTTGTAGCCTGTGCAGTTAATTATTGATGTTTCATAATTTGTTCTTTGTCTTAAGAATTTACATGCATAACCACGGATAACGTGTTGTAGAATAAAGTTGAAGATGAATAACAGGGTTTTTAACTATGATGGTGTAGAGGTTACTGCTGTATTATTATTTTTCCTTTAATATGAATTAAAAGGGGTGGCAGCGTGGCTTAGTGGTTAGCATGTTTGCCTTATACCTCCAGCGTCCTGGGTTCAAGTCTTGCTCCCTCTCACTGTGTGTGTGGAGTTTGCATGTTCTCCCCGTGCTTGGACAGTTTCCTCCCACAGTCCAAAGACATGCTTCTAGGCTGACTGGAGTCTCTAAAGTGAATGTGTGTGTGCTCAGCAATGGGTTGGCACACTGTCCAGGGTGTATCCTGCCTTGAGGCTCCCCGTGACCTGTGGATAGTTCGGATAAACGGTACAATGAAATGAATAAAAAGGGTGAAACCTGTTTATTATCTGTATCCAGTCTGGTTGTTTTTGTTTTTGTTTTTTGCTGTATTTGAATGTTTTTATTTTTTGACTCCTAGGAATTCCTAGGTATTTAGGTTTGTATTGGAAATGAAACAAATTTACATTGAACATTGCTAAAATGAAAGGCAGCGAATCAGGTAATGACTGACAGTGCTCTGATCCAATGGCGTTGGGCATTGTCAGATTGTAGAGTGTGGGGCAGTTGCTATCATATTTCAAGGGAAGCCGGCACCTCAGTCCTGAACCCTGAGGACCTGCGTATACCCTGCACTACACCACTGACTACATCCACCACAACACAGATAACTGTAGAGCCATGACTCCCATGACAGTGAAGCTGAGACATTCATAACACATGGACAAATCGATTGAATCATGTCATATATCATATATCGAAACCCATCTACTGAACTCAGTGAATGATTATTTCAGCTTAGATTACCAAGCACTAAGGCATTGAGAACAGCAGGAGGGTCTTCTGGGAAACCTGAAACAACCAAGAGCAAAGACTGGAGTAATATATTAATGTATATATTGTATTACCTTCTATTGCCCATTGTACAGGGAAGGAGTTGATTACATTCTCAGACAAAAGCTCAAGGTGTTCCCAAAATGTATGTGTATTTGTTCTATTGCTCCATGGAGACAGACAGGCGGACAGGCAGGCACATAGGCTCCTCGGACAATAACAGGAATCTATGGCACAGACACTCAAATCTGAAAGGGTGAATAGGGCTATGCTTTTCTATTCTTCAACTGACTAACACAAGCAGAAATATTCTTTACAAAGGTTTTATAATGATAGATTTTGTTGTATTTGGCTGAGCAGTCATTTGTATTAGGTTTCTCTAATACATTAAATAAGTAAGCTTGACCAGAGTTCTTGTGGGGAAAAGAATTTATTGAAGGTAGCAGTGTAGCAGGTCTTCAACAACTATGTTAGCTTATCAGTCTTCAAAATATCTTAACCCAAAGATCTGTCTGTGAGACAGATCTTTATACAAGAATACAGAACTGTAAGGACCCCCTATGCAGGGTCCTCAGTACACAAAACTGAATGTCCTTTGTGTGTGTCATCTGGCCCACACCCATCTCCTGTATGGGCCATCTTGATGAAACCCTCGCAGACACAGTTGAGTGCATCTGTGAGGCAGTCACAATGTAAATGTATTTGATTAATAAAACACATAATCTTTAGTTTAATATTTCAGGTCCTGGTACTGAGTCTCTCTCTTCGTTCAGCCACTGAAGCTCATGCTCGTTCTGCACCTTCATCTTCTCCAGGTGTGTCTGTGTCATGCTGAGATACAAACCTGTCCACCAACTCCTACACACACACACACACACACATATATATATATATATATACACCTCTCACATTTTTGTAAATATTTGATATCTTTTCATGTGACAACACTGAAGAAATGCCCCTCTGCTCCAATGTAAAGTAGTGAGTGTCCAGCCTGTATAACAGTGTAAATTTGCTGTCCCCTCAAAATAACTCAACACACAGCCATTAATGTCTAAACCGTTGGCAACAAAAGTGACTACACCCCTAAGTGGAAATGTCCAAATTGGGCCCAAAGTGTCAATATTTTGTGTGGCCACCATTATTTTCCAGCACTGCCTTAACCCTCTTGGGCATGGAGTTCACCAGAGCTTCACAGGTTGCCACTGGAGTCCTCTTCCACTCCTCCATGATGACATCACAGAGCTGGTGGAGGTTAGAGACCTTGCGCTCCCCCACCTTCTATTTGAGGATGCCCCACAGATGCTCAATAGGGTTTAGGTCTGGAGACATGCTTGGCCAGTCCATCACCTTTACCCTCAGCTTCTTTAGCAAGGCAGTGGTGGTCTTTGAGGTGTGTTTGGGGTCGTTATAATGTTGGAATACTGCCCTGTGTCCCAGTCTCTGAAAGGCGGGGATCATGCTCTGCTTCAGTATGTCACAGTACATGTTGGCATTCATGGTTCCCTCAATGAACTGTAGCTCCCCAGTGCCGGCAGCACTCATGCAGGCCCAGACCAGGACACTCCCACCACCATGCTTGACTGTAGGCAAGACACACTTGTCTTTGTACTCCTCACCTGGTTGCCACCACACACGCTTGACACCATCTGAACCAAATAAGTTTATCTTGGTCTCATTGGACCACAGGACATGGTTCCAGTATTCCATGTCCTTAGTCTGCTTGTCTTCAGTAAACTGTATGCGGGCTTTCTTGTGCATCATCTTTAGTAGAGGCTTCCTTCTGGGACGACAGCCATGCAGACCAATTTGATGCAGTGTGTGGCGTATGGTCTGAGCACTGACCGGCTGACCCCCCTGTCCCCAGTGAGGGGTGTACTCACTTTTGTGAGATACTGTATGTATGTATATATATATATATATATATATACATACTGTATATATATATATATATATATATATATATATATATATATATATATATAT
This sequence comes from Hemibagrus wyckioides, assembly GCF_019097595.1. Taxonomy (NCBI): domain Eukaryota; kingdom Metazoa; phylum Chordata; class Actinopteri; order Siluriformes; family Bagridae; genus Hemibagrus; species Hemibagrus wyckioides. The sequence continues at coordinate 934,516 of NC_080728.1, forward strand.
ATATATATATATATATATATATATATATACAGTATCTCACAAAAGTGATTACACCCCTCACTGGGGACAGGGGGGTTAGCCTGTCGGTGCTCAGACCAGAGCTTAGAGTGTCACAGACTGTCATCAGCAGGTTGCGACAGAGATACAGAGAGACTGGAAGAGTCACAGAAAGGCATAGAAGTGGACGTCCTTTGGCCACATCCCACGTTGATGACTGCTTCATTGTGAACAGTGCTCTGCAGAACCGGATGATGAATGCCACTCAACTCCAGACACATTTAAGGGAGGTGAGAGGAACCCAAGTGTCACGTCAGACCATTCGATACCATTTACATCAGTGTGGTCTGCGTGCTAGACGACCTGCAAGGGTACCTGACCACACCACCAGGCACAGGCGTCGGGCCAGGGAGCATTTACGCTGGAAGAGGGACCGGTGGGCCTCAGTGCTGTTCTCTGATGAAAGTCGATTCACGTTGAGCAGAAATGATGGCTGCAATGAGGTTGGAGATGTCAAGGAGAGCGCTATGCATCAGCCACTGTTGTGGTGGTGTTACAGTCTGGACAGGTGTGTCCACTCAATACAGAACTGACCTACATCTTGTGAATGGTACAGTGACAAGCCAATACTACCTGAATAACATCATTAATCCAGTCATTGTGCCCCTGCATGAACAACACAGGCCTAATTTCATCTTCATGGACGACAATGCTCCAGCTCATTGAGGTCGCATCATTAGGGAACGGCTGCTGGAGGCTGGGGTACCTCAAATGGAGTGGCCTGCACTTTCTCCAGACCTGAATCCCATAGAAAACTTATGGGATCAGCCGAGTCGCCGTGTAGAGGCTCGTAACCCCGCACCCCAGAACCTCAATGACCTGAGGGCCGCCCTTCAAGAAGAGTGGAATGCCATGCCTCAGCAGACAATAAGTCGACTCGTGAACAGCATGAGACGTCGTTGTCAAGCTGTAATTGATGGTCAAGGGCACATGACAGATTATTGAGATATTGAGATTTTTTGTTGTGGTATACCCACCACTGTTGTTGGCTTTTGTTTCAATAAATTGTTTGAGATGAGGAAATCACCATTGCAGCTTCTACTTAAATGCCCTACTTTCATTTATTTATCTATTTAATTATTTATTTATTTAAATGTGTCTGTGTGTTACCTGCAGGAGCTCCTTTAGTTTTTAGTAGCTGCTTATGATGTGTTCAGTCTCCTGACATTTCAGTTTCTCTAACCCAGGGGTGTCAAACCGGATCCACAAAGGGCCGGTGTGGGGGCAGGTTTTCATTCCAACCGAGCAGAAGCCACACCTGAGTCTACTGAAAGCCAAGATCAGTTGATTAAACAGGTGGAATCAGGTGTGGCTTCTGCTCGGTTGGAATGAAAACCTGCACCCACACGGCCCTTTGTGGATCTGGTTTGACACCTATGCTCTAACCGGTTCTCCAACACACACAGCGTCTGCAAACACACACACAAACACACACGAACTCTCATACTGCGTGCTTCTCTGCCTTCTAGTGGACACACAGAGGAACAACATGCCATCACTTTATCAATTCCAGATAATCAGGGAGAAAACAAAACTAACAAACAGAAAATAAAGCAAAATGTGCTTCAACCATTTGAATATTAGTATAATATTAGTATATTATTATAATGTAGTTTTAGTAAGGCAGCAGATTAGAACACAGCCCGACAATCCCAATACAGAAAATATAAACTTTTTTATTATTATTTCCATCACTTTAATTTCTACTGCATTGTTACAGTCATGTGACCATGTATCAGATACTTAACTGAACTAGAGCATGTGTGTTATTGTGTGTGTGTGTGTGGGGGGGGGTATTTACTCCCCCAGAAGCTGGATTTTTCTCTGTAACTCTGAGATCTCATGTTGTCCGAGTCAAAAATTGTCTCCATTTTCAATAAAAGTTGGATAGTTTCTGTCACTTTCCTGTCGCTCGTAGTCTAGAGTTTTTTGAGTCCGGAAAAGGGGTGACCAGAGACTGTAAGCCCCACCCACAAACAACTTGTTAGGAAAACGAACAAGCGGCAAAATGTGATGAAGCAAATAAAACACAGTGTTGGTGTTCATGTGAATTATATTTTTGTTGTTTTACTTTTTTCTTATAAACACCATTTAATTCTGCTTTCTACAGTATTTTTTTTTATTTTCAAGTAGTTATTTATACAATAATTATTTCTTCTCACTAAAACATGTTGCATTAAAAATAACCCAACTTGTAACCCAACTGTGGGTTGGTCTAGCACCTTCCCATCTGAGGGTTATTTTAACCGAGTGAACTGGGTTAAAATCCATTTGGGTTAAAAGTTACCCAACAGTTGAGTTAATTATTTATATTAATTCACATCAGTATTTTTTATTTAAAAAATACCTAATAAAACTACATTATTAACTACTTTGTTGAAAAATACATATTTTTTTAATTAAAATATGCAAATAATACATTTTTAACAAATTTATTCTGAAATATTTTATTTAAATTTACAAGAATGTGTAAAAATATTTCATTCAAAACACACAAATGTGCACATACAATTGACATTTTCAAGATGTACACTGAATTCAAAACCAACAAATGTGTGTCACTATAGATTCATTCATATTAAAAAAAACATACACAAATGTGCACATACAGTTCACAAATAAACATTTAATAAAACAAAACTAACTATAAACTTATAAACACTAGTAATAAACATAAGTAACAAAAAATTTTTTAAATCTGCTGGCTGCTGGACCTACAGATGATCAGTAAATTAAAGAAGATTTTTACTGATCACTAAATACAAAGTTTTTAAGAAGGAGGCAGTGTGCAGAAGGAACTCCTCCTGGAATATTAAAGACTGAGAGGGCTTTGGATAGTTGATGTCATACACAAAGAAAAGTTTGAAACACTGATCCACTGCTTGTAGTAATGTCTCCTGTTCCATCACCTACCTGGATGTGATGAATATGATGGAGGAAGTCTGCATGAATAATACTCAGTCCAGATCGGTTAATAGGAAAAAGAGCAACCTACACTATATTGCCAAAAGTATTCGCTCACCTGCCTTGACTCGCATATGAACTTAAGTGACATCCCATTCCTAATCCATAGGGTTCAATATGACGTCGGTCCACCCTTTGCAGCTATTACAGCTTCAACTCTTTGGGAAGGCTGTCCACAAGGTTTAGGAGTGTGTTTATGGGAATTTTTGATCATTCTTCCAGAAGCGCATTTGTGAGGTCACACACTGATGTTGGACGAGAAGGTCTGGCTCTCAGTCTCCGCTCTAATTCATCCCAAAGGTGTTCTATCGGGTTGAGGTCAGGACTCTGTGCAGGCCAGTCAAGTTCATCCACACCAGACTCTGTCATCCATGTCTTTATGGACCTTGCTTTGTGCACTGGTGCACAGTCATGTTGGAAGAGGAAGGGGCCAGCTCCAAACTGTTCCCACAAAGTTGGGAGCATGGAATTGTCCAAAATGTCTTGGTATGCTGAAGCATTCAGAGTTCCTTTCACTGGAACTAAGGGGCCAAGCCCAGCTCCTGAAAAACAACCCCACACCATAATCCCCCCTCCACCAAACTTTACACTTGGCACAATGCAGTCAGACAAGTACCGTTCTCCTGGCAACCGCCAAACCCAGACTCGTCCATCAGATTGCCAGATGGAGAAGCGTGATTCGTCACTCCAGAGAACGCGTCTCCACTGCTCTAGAGTCCAGTGGCGGCGTGCTTTACACCACTGCATCCGACGCTTTGCATTGCACTTGGTGATGTATGACTTGGATGCAGCTGCTCGGCCATGGAAACCCATTCCATGAAGCTCTCTGCGCACTGTTCTTGAGCTAATCTGAAGGCCACATGAAGTTTGGAGGTCTGTAGCGATTGACTCTGCAGAAAGTTGGCGACCTCTTCGCACTATGCGCCTCAGCATCCGCTGACCCCGCTCCGTCAGTTTACGTGGCCACCACTTCGTGGCTGAGTTGCTGTCGTTCCCAAACACTTCCACATTCTTATAATACAGCTGACAGTTGACTGTGGAATATTTAGGAGCGAGGAAATTTCATGACTGGATTTGTTGCACAGGTGGCATCCTATCACAGTTCCACGCTGGAATTCACTGAGCTCCTGAGAGCGACCCATTCTTTCACAAATGTTTGTAAAAACAGTCTGCATGCCTAGGTGCTTGATTTTATACACCTGTGGCCATGGAAGTGATTGGAACACCTGATTCTGATTATTTGGATGGGTGAGCGAATACTTTTGGCAATATAGTGTACCTCGATTCCAAGCCCCTTAAATTCTGCTCTGTCACACTGCATAGATAACAGACTGTGCTTTCAGTATTTTTCACTTGACCACATGAAAAACAGATGTCCAGACACAGGAAGGAGTGCTTTGTTCAGGAGAGGACCACATTGAGCTAAAGAGTGAGCCTTTATGTCAGTTGTCCAGTACTGATATTTCCTCAGATAAGACGATCATTTTTTAAAATACCTAGTTTCAACATTTTCACAGTAGCTTCAATTGAGAATGGACTCACATTTTAAACCCTTACTGATAGTGGATCCGTGGAATGTTTAATTAGTGAGGCCACTTGTGAGAGACCATGCAGTGCACTCCATCTAGCTATGAAGTACTGTGAAATAAATAAATACTTAAAGAAATTACCGCCGGTGTCTTATTTTTAAATGAATATACATAAATACAAAAGCAATTAAATGAACAAAAGACAAAATAGAGATGCAAAATGAGGAGTGAATGTGTATGTGTGCATGTGTGTATATGTAGATGTACAGGTGTAGATGCAAGAGCACATTACTGATCAATGTGTGGGACATCACACACTCCTCCTCTTTGGGAATGTCACTGGCACAGTGGGAAAGATAGTCTGCAGTCAAATTCTCCTTGCCAGGGAAATGTTGGATTGAGAAGCGAAAAGGCTGGGCAACTTCTACAATATTGGGTTATTTCTTCCATCAAGCCAGGCCAAGGAATCAAATGACCCAGGATTAGAATGACCTCACGGACACATTGGGGTACCACCAACTGTGTCACTGACCCAAGATGACGATAGAGTATCCCTTGTTGCAGGAAGTATCTCTCCTTTGTGTTACCACCGTCAACCTCATTCCCTTCACCTTCCAACTTTGCCCTGTCCAGGAGAGGGGTGAGACTGGCATCTTCCTGTTGTAACTGAGCCATGTTAGTAAATGAGAGGTCTTTATATCTGCATCAAAGAAAGGTAGTGTCACAGAATGCCAGAAAGGAACAAACAAGGACGTTTAAACCCCGGGAGGAGTATGTTTATTTTGCTTGACTGAGAACGGGTGGAGATAGGAAAGTGGAGAATACTCAGCTTCTAGAGCACAGCAACAACCAGAGCAGGAAGGAGGAAATGTTAGGTTGTCTGCTACACCCACATCTGAGCAGTAAGTTTGTTCCTTTACCTTAATGTACAGGAAGCAGCTTTTCATCACTATGAACACAACGTATAGACTTCTGATCACTGAATCGGAGTAAAGTAGATGGAACATACTTCTGATGAACCAATGTTTGATCACTACTTGTATCAAGAAGGGCCTACAACTTCCATTTACATCCACTGTCATGACCTGTGGCAACCATTCTGACTTAACTGGTGGGGTCCTGCAACTGCTGGGCAGATAACACAGGTGAATAGTTTTGCCAGCACTTTTAGGGCATATTGGTTTGGTATGTCCCTCCTGACCACATAAATAACAAATTGGCATTTTTCTTGAACCCTTAAGAGATCTTAGAGATTCAGGACCTCCTCCAGGAGGCTTACCAAAAGGGGTTTGTTTGGAAAGGTTTAGTTTGACAGCGTCTCCGGTGGCTTTCTGAAACTATGGCTGACCCTTCTTCCATGCAGCCAAGAACATATCAGCAAGTGCTGCAACTTGTGAGGCAGTTTTGGGATCATGTTCCCGGATCCAAACCTAAAGCTCAGGAGAAAGCATTCATAAATATTGTTCAAGTATTATGATTTCACCAGGTTGAATCCTTTTCTCTTACAGTTCTTTTAGCCGCACATATAGCTCTTTGGGGCTCTCCAGTGGTTCAACCTCCAGAGAATTAAACCTTTGTCTGTACGTTTCTCGATTGATGTCATATTTTCTTAAGATGACAGATTTAACTTCCTCATACTCAAGAGAATCATCCACATCAATGTGAACATAAGCAGCTCTGGCCTCAGGTAATTAAAAAATGCTCAATGTCATCAGTTTCAGACAACTTTACAAGTTTAGGGTCTTTAAATTGGCACTGACCTGCAGATCGAGTTTTAGAGCAATCCTTCCCATATGTAGTGGACTGAGACTGTGGGAGGCTAGCGGCAGCCTCCTCATCATCATTCTCTGGACTTTCTGAGAGGTCTCCCACAGTCAGCAATGGATCAGGAGTTGGAGGTGTGCGAGCCTGCACTTCCAGGTGCAACAGACTAAACTGGTGTTTTAAAGCTTTGAAGAGATGCTCCTGCTGGGCATACTCTTGAATCCTCTGGGCTTCCCTGGCATCCAATTTTGCCATATGAGCCCAAAACAACCCAGTCAAGTCAGCAAGTGTCAGCTCCCTACTTTCAGTCTCTAGCTCACCAACCACCTGTGTTCCATCCTCGGTCAGCCCTTGGAAAACTCCCTCAGGTGGCCTGGAGTTTTTACACCCATCTTCTTTCTTCCCCGACTCATGGCTCATGGAGTAGGATGACAAAATAAACTAAATTATGGTTTGAAACATCTATGCCCCTTACAGGCTATCCCACTTCTGACACCACTTGTGAGGGGCCAATGTGTGGCAAGCCATCACAGCACTGAAGTTAACTTACATAAGTACAGTCTAGATATTGTGAAGCAATCAACTGTAGACATTGTCATTATTGGCTGTGGAGGCCATTGTGTCAATCCAACTGCTATTTACATCCTGCAAGGCATCGTATATGGCTATTCCATGACTGTCCACTTTAGTTGTGACTGACTAGACAAAGGAGATCATCCTGGGCACCAACACTATCAAGTGACTTTTGATGCACCTGAAAGAAATGAGAATATCTACACCCAGTCATAAACAAAGTGAACCAGAGTTTTGTCCCTTTTCTCTAACACTCAAAGGTTGAGAGGTGAGTCTGTGTTAGGGAAAGTAGGCACTGTAAAGCTCCAGAGCATGACACTGAAGCTGCAAACAGAGCATCTGGTTTGGGGTAGTCTTTCCAGGTCTTAAATCCTGTCTGTGGGCAGCACAGTCATTGTTGACCCAACCAAGTCGAGGTCAGAGTAGATCATGATGGGCAAAGTAATCACACCACTTTGGGGAAATGGTTCTATCTCATCTATCCCGCAGCATGCTGAGAATGCTAGCCCCTCTGGTATACCCAGATCTAGTAAAGAGATGAGTGAAGAGATGACCTAATTCCAGGCAGCATTGACATATAGTCTATAGTGGTCTCAGTGCACTCGAAAAACAAGTTGCTTCAATGAGAAGTGTGAGTAAATCCTCTCCAGAGACAAAATGGGCTGTTGGGAAACCAGATGTTACATCCACTGCATTCATTTGACTGATAACAGACCTTTCTGCCTGCCAAACAGATGAATACCACTAAGCCAATATGCTAACCTAAGAACTGTTATGAATGAGCTGGACGTGAAAGGTATCATCTGCAAGTTACACAGTGATTATGCATCTCCCCTTATATTGGTTTGGGAAAAGAATGGTGACTTAAGGATCTGCGCTGACTTCAGGTGGCTAAATGCACAGACAGTCAGAGACACCTATCCATTTCCCTACCAGTCTGATGTATTAGATGTTCTCTGTGGAAGCGCCCTTTGTCTCCACTGTGGACCTGACATCAGGTCATTACAGTGTTCCTCTAAAAGAAAAGCACAAGAAAGCCTTCTCTTCTCCATTTGACCTAAATGAGGACTTCCTCGGGGTCTCTACAACAGTCCTGCCACATTTATGAAGATGATGATATCCATCTTTGGAAATGAGAATTTCAGTAGTGTTTTGTGTTACCTGGAGGACCTCATAGTGTTTGCCACTTTTGAGTCAGTGGTCATTAAATGCCTATAAATGAACTTTTGCCATCTGTCCAGACATAACTTAAAATTGCCCCCAAAGAAATGTTTCTTTTTCAAAAATATGTAAAGTTTCTCAGTCATATCATTAGTGAGCAAGGCATTCACACTGATCCAGGGAATTAACAAAGTCCAAAGAGTGGATTTAATAGAGCCAGATGGAAAACACACTGTCCAAAGAAGATCAGGTCATTCTTAGGTATTGTTCTATATTACAGAACATTTATTAAAAGATAAAAGCTAAGCCACTATTACATCTGACGGCTGGGTCCAGCAATCAGTCTACCATAAGGAAAGGGCAAAAACCTACAGCTTCAATCTGAAGTATGTTCCTAGCCCTAGGAATGTTGTTGCTGATGCCTTGAGAAGGAAACATTTGTCAAGTCCTGCATAAGCCATCACCACACAGAGCCATATATCCCTTTTGAAGAAAGCCAGTTGTGTTGCTGATGACACAATACAAAACACCTTCAAGTACACCAACAACCACCAGATAGTACTGAGATCTGCAAGAAGTAACACATTGAGTGATGAAGCTTTAACCACTGGTTCAGTCTGAGCCCAAGAGATTTCAGTTGTGTTTGATGCACACTCGACTGGCAGTGTGAGTGAAGTCATTGGAACAAGCCCAGCTGTCCCTCAACTGCAGAATGTTGACTCCCCCATTCTGCACAGTAGCCTTCTATACCAGAAGGGACAAGATAGTTCCATTAGCAGAGTCCTGTACTACTGTGATAGAAATCAACTAACATCTAAATGTAAATGAACAGGTGAGTTTTCCAATATATGTCAGCTCCTGAAATTCTGGAACAAGCTGGTTATTCACGATGGTGTGCTATGCAAGGTGAGAAGAGACCTCAACATGAACAGATGACTTTATCATGGTGCCTAATTCTCTAAAAGCACAAGTCCTCAATGTTACATGGTGCAGCAGTTCATCAAGGGAGGGCCCAGTCACTGTCTCTGCCAAGGCAAATATTCTTTTGTGTTGGAATGAAGAGAGATATTGATGACCATGTCAAGAATTGTTAACACTGTATATTAAGACACCAAAACTCTATGCATGTGCTCCTTTGGATACAGCTGATGGAGCTGGTCTGCATCAACTTTTGGTCTGCAGAAGTCAATGATGGGAGGTCTGTGGATGTACTGTTCATAACCAATCACTTTTCCAAAATAGCCCATGCGGTCCTATGTAAGAATCAGTCTGCCAAGCAGGTAGCTCAAAGGCTTCTTCTGTTCTTCCTGATTTATGCCTTTCCCCCAAATATTTTTTTACTAATTTTGAAAGCAAGCTAATCAAGGAACTGTTGACCCTAGCGGGTGTTGAAAAGTCACACACAACACCTTACCACCCCATGTGAAATGGCATTGCTAAAAGATTCAAAAGAACCCTTGGCACCATTATTAAAACATTGCCTCCTAAGTCAAAAGCAAAGTGGCCTAAGATGCTACAGCTGCTTACCCTCATTTTCCAGTTGACCTCCTCTTTCAGCATGAACTGTCTGATGATGTACTGGTGGCCAACAAAGTGTTTGTGATTTGTCTGAGAAAAGATCTGTGGGAGTTAGATTTGAAGTGAAAATTAAGCTTGTTTACTTAGACACTCTTAGTCATGTATCATACTGTATCTCCTTTGTATTATTTATTTTGTTCAGTTTTATTATTTTACTGTTTCATACTTTTTTCCTTTATTATTCTAATTACTGGTGGACAATTTCTTGTGGACAATTTCAGGGTTTGTTTTGTCTCACTGAACCCTGTGCAGAGTGTGAATAAACTACACCATCCACCATCAACCCAAGTGCTCAATGTGTTCTGCATAAGGTCTAGCCAGCTACTACTTCTAGCAAACACAACACAGATAACAGTAGAGCCATGACTCCCATGACAGTATAACCAAAACATTCACAATACATGGACAAATTGATTGAATTGTCTGTCATATACCAAACTCAGTGAACCAATATCGCTGCTCAGGTCACCAAGCTCTGAGGCACTGACAACAGCAGGATGGTCTTCTCGAAAAACTGAAACAATTGAGGACAAAGTCTGGAGTAATATATAAACTTTTCATTTCCATGTTGCCTCCTAATTTTCTGCACAGGGCAAGAGTTGATTACATTCTCAGACAAAATCAAAAAGTGTTCTCAAAATGTATGTGCATTTGCTCTATCGCTCTGTGGCTGCATGCAAAAAACATGGCTTAAATAACACAACAGCCCAAATCCCTCACCTGCTTATCAGCCTAAACATGGAGGTAATGAGCTACATTTTGGGCTATTAACTAAAGTAGCCAGCTACGCCTATTACCGAGGACACCAAACTCATGTGCACCCCAACAACACAGAACATACACAACACCACTGTGAGCACTGCAGCTGTCAGATACACCACCACCAACACGCAGAAAGGCACACAATGTTGCTATAGCTGGCTGCCCCAACAAAATGTTTACAAATATCAGCATGTCGCATGCCAATAACAAAAAAAAAAAAAAAAACATGAAACCAGTAACAAACTGAATTGAATTCACTCGTCAGAAAAAATTACAAACTAAAACACATAACTTCTTAAGAAAACACAAAAAAAACAGATAAACAAAAAAAGAAAAAAATAGAGACAAAACAGAAATTCAAATGACAAAACAAAATGGTGATGCCTTGTGTGCTGGTTGAACACACCAACATTCCCAACTCCTGGCTTCAATTTAATGTTACACCTTCAAACATTTAAACTGCAGGATTATAAAGCACCAAACACTATTACTAGTCAGTCCAGTTCCACAAATCTTGCAAGCTAGAACAAAAGAATCAAAAGAGCACCCAATGCACAGATTCAGTGGTGAATCCACTAAATACTGCCACCCAGATGGCAGGTTCAATCAGACAGCCACACCAGTCTCATGTTGTCCTGATGATCGGTTATGAAGAGAAGATAAGTCTCTTTCATGCAGTCTGGCGTCCTAGTAGTTTACCACAAGTGGATGTGAACAAAAATCTCCTAGCCAGTCATACAGAACCCAAAAGCCTGAAACCTGCTGCAATGTCTCTTAGCAAACCATTTGCTTGGTAGATACAAACACACAAACAAATTAAATGTTGCCAATTAATCTATTCAAAACAAACCGTTATTAAAAATGATGGCATACCTGTTAACTGGCAATTTATCCCACATGATGATGTCCCCTAAAGCCATTACAAGTATCCTGCCAGGCTTCTCAGCCCACATTAGAAATAAAGCAGACTTAAATGAACTGTGCATAGCAAACAATCCACCAAACAAATGCAACAAACAATTCAAAGGCTGTATGATGTACCTGACGAACCTTACCCAGGTTGCTCATAGGGGCCACTGTATACACATTATGGGGAGAACCACCATTATAGGGAGCTTTATCCACCTGATACACAGTAGGACTCCACAGATCATGGATCTTGTGGCGACCCCAAACCCTACAGTCTTGCAGGTAGACCAGTTAAACCTCTCTTAATGGCAATTCCCTTACCTGCTGATCAGCAGATTGCTGCCACCGGCAGCCGTCCTTGAGCACCCTCTATGGCAACCTGTAACCGTGCCTGATGCTCGGCCATTTATTGGTGGACTGTACCTGCCACAAGCTCTTGGACTTGACCCAGCAGGAAGTCTATGGACATCCTTGGTTCTTGCCCAAACATTAAAAAGAAAGGAGACTCACCAATGGCCTGAAGTGGTGTCATGTTATAACAAAACAACATCTGCATCACGACTTCTAAATCAAGTTACACTCAAAGTTACAGCCCCAGTCAGAATTAATTATCTCATAGACCCCAAAATTAAAGAACCACTCTTCCCGCAAAACACAGGCCACAGTCTCAGCCCACTGGTCCCAAGTGGTTACTGCCACTGTGAATTTGCTAAATACCTCTGTCATTACTAACACTTTCTCATGCTTGGAATGGGATGGTTCCAACACTGTGAAATCAATGTCCATATGGGTGAGAGGCCAACAAATGCCCCATATAACTATGGGAGACTGGTGCCACATCTTTGGATTAATAACACCACTCACACACTTGAGTACTACAGGCAACATCAGCTGACATACCTTGCCAGTAGTACCGCTGACGTACCAACTCAAGGGTATGTTCAGTGCCTTGGTGTCCACAATGTTGATGTAATTGTGTTAATACCTCAGACTGTAAAGTCACTGGCAGAACCAACTGAAGCACCACTTCACCACCATCAGGACAAAAAACCCTACGATACAATAGGCCCCCACGCTGCACCAACCAATCACATTTCCTGAGAAACGTAGCCACCAACTTAAGTAGAGATTGTTGCTCTTGTGGCGCTGGACATTTAGAACTTTAGGGCTTCCCCTGTGTCTGGGTCCCACTCCTGCAATACGATAAGTTCAGGCACAGAACAACTTGGCAAAGCCTGCAAAGCCAAGGGGTACACCCTGGACAGGTCACCAGTCCATCACAGGGTGCAAATAACTCAATGGATTGTTATTTGTGCATACAATACATTTATGTGCTAACAAGTTCTCACAGAATTTTTCGGGCATGGCCCACTTAAGCGCCAAAAACGCATGGAAATATACCTGGTCATATTGCATTCATCTGGCTAAAGACTATGGCTAGCATAAGCAATAGGTCTGACCTTCCTGTCAACCTCTTGCACAAGCCCAGCTCCAAGCCCTGCATGGCTGGCATCAACTTCAAGTATAAATAGTTGCATTAATTCTGCATATGCTAGGACAGGTGCAGTGGTAAGTTTCTGTTTTAGAGTCTGAAGTGCTTCCTCACATTTCTCTGACCATACTGTTGTCAACTCCTGACTACATTTACCAGATTAGTTCTGCTGCAACTTTGTGCAATGGGGCTGGCAACTTAGCAAACCCAAAAAGGTTCGCAACTCTGACACCATCCTAGGACGGGGCCACTGAGCCACAGCCTCAACCTTACTTGGGTCCATTGCTATGCCCTGGGATGAAATTACATAGCCCATATACCGTACCTCCTCTCAAAAATCTTCAGTCTCTGCAGATGTTGTTGTACCATTCAGGCATAAAATTATGACCACCTGCCTAATATTGTGTTTGTCCCCCTTTTGCTGCCAAAACAGCCCTGACCCATCCTGCACTGTGTATTCCGACCCCTTTCTATCAGAACCAGCATTAACTTCTTCAGCAATTTGAGCAACAGTAGCTCATCTGTTGTATCAGACCACATTTGTCAGGCTTCTCTCCCCATGTGGATCAGTGAGCCTTGGCCATAATCCTGTCGCTGGTTCACCTTTGTTCCTTGTTTGAACCATTTTTAATATACCACTGCAGACCGCGAACACCCCACAAGAGCTGCAGTTTTGGAAATACTCTGATCCAGTTGTCTAGCCATCACAATTTGGCCCTTGTCAAACTTGCTCAGATATATGCAATTTTCGAATATCAGTGATTACCATTTAATTTGCTAATGTTATTCAAAGAGTCATTTTATATGTTTTATGTTTTTCTCTAATTTGATATCATCAGCTGTACCAAAATTAATTCATAGTTAACTCGGGTGTTTCATTTAGTTCTCATTGCACTCTAAAGAGAGACTGTTGTGATTTATAAAATTGTATAGGTCATACAGGCAGCACTTCAAAAGAAGTTTGTCTATTGTTGAAAACTCATGTTTTGTTGATTTGTTTTGGTGATTTATATGCATTAAATATTGTTACTATCAGTGTTAAAATAATTCATATTTTTCAGGCTTATTACATTACAGTAAGACAAGGTTATTAAATTAGCCTGTATATCTAAAATGTGATTTATTGTCACTATTTATTGTGTGGACCAGTTAGATAGCAACTGTGTATCCATTAGTTTATAGGTTTGTTTTGGACATTTATTTATAATTTGCAGACAGATATCTAATGACTGTTTGTTTGTTTGTTTATATTCAGTTTTTTTTGGGGGGGGGGATTAAATCCTTTATAAACATCACTTCCTGAGAGTAAAGTGCATCTGTTCAGCTGGGAATGCTACAAGGCTAGTACAACATAGGTCCTCATAGGTTCATTGGTTGAGAACACACTTTTGGACTCTCTGAGGAGAACCCTTACCTGCACCTGATCGCTGTCTGATAGCCCCCTAAATCAACTGCCTCAATTTGCTCCACCACTGATGCAGCAGAGGCCTCCCAAGAAGATATCTGAGTGTTCACTGATGTAACTTCAGTCAAGCCAACAGGAAGAACCACCAAAATACACTTCCTGCAATTTACCTATAACCATAGTGGGATAGAGGACTTCATCAATGGTACCAACATTGATTACGGGCACCAAAACAGTAGCCCCAGTTACCCACACTAGAGAAGGGGTAGCCAACAGGCCCACTGGCAACCCAGTTTCTAAGGGCGCAAACAACACTGTTTTGCCCATGAACAAAGATGAGCAAGTGGCAATTAAGACAACATGCTGGTCCTGGGGCACTGGGCAATGGAACAGCAAGAGGACATGACTGAGGGCAAGGGGGACATTGTTCACCATTGGCACATTGTTGGCACCACCGGCAAGTCACTGAAGTGGAATAAGGCAAATAACCACATGCAAAAGAGGTGTGATTACAGGCCAAAGTCTGAGTATCTGCTGATCTATCTGCTGTTGTTGCTGATGCACCAGCTCCTACAGAAAAAATAAATAAATGATTAAATTAAATTATTAAACTATTTTATCCTTAATTTATTTTATCCCAAATGAGCAAGCCTGTGGTGACGCTGGCAAGGAAAAACTCCCTGGGATGATATGAGGAAGAAACCTTGAGTTGAACCAGGCTCAGAAGGGAACCCATCCTCATTTGGGTGACACTAAACAGTAAATAATGTAACTGCAATCAATGGCTCAATAGGAACTATTAGGTCAGTGTAGTTTCTATGGTCATTATAGACACTAATTCCTTGCTGTCACAAGCTGACAGATGAAATGGCAGGTCTGTGATGGTGTGAAAGTCCCCAAGTGGCTCTGTCCACGGCTGTCTCCTGGGTCACAGGCTGTCCACACAGATCCATCCACGGCATCAGTGGGCACCACCAAGCGATGAGACTCCAACCAGGGGTAGAGGCAGTGTTTACACTGAAAATTGGCAAACACTGGGAGCTCAGGAGTGGGGTGTATAGCTTGACAGAGAAAGACAGAGAGAGAAAGAGAAAGATATTAAGTTTCTGATCATGAGATGTTTAAGACAATGTAGATTATGTGTAAAGTGCAGACAGGGACTCCGGCAAGACTAGCTATGACATCATAACTAAAAGGGAGAGCCAGAAGGTGATAGACATGAAGGTTTCCTGGGACATAAAGCATCCAACCACTTCACAGTCAGCAAACCTGAGCAACTTGCGAGGGTGGTAAGATGACAGCATCCAACACATCCCAGTCACCAAACACTCTATGACCATGAACCTTCCAGATCTGCTCCTTTACCTAAGAAAACTATACATTAAAAGCTCGACTAAACAAATGTGTCTTCAGCCTAGACTTAAACATTGAGACTGTGTCTGAATCCCGAACACTAATTGGAAGGCTGTTCCATAACTGTGGGGCTTTGAAAGAGAAAGCTCTGCCCCCTGCTGTAGCCTTTAGTATTTGAGGTACTACCAAATAACCTGTACCCTAAGATCGGAGTAGTCAATTGCAGATCATAAAAGACTAAAAGATCGCTCAAGTACTGCGGTGCAAGACTATTTAGGTCATTAACATAATTTTATAATCAATGTGAAATTTGACTGGGAGCCAATGTAGTGTGGCTAAAATAGGAGTGATGTGCTCATATCTTCGGGTTCTAGTTAGGACTCTAGCTGCTGCATTCTGGACTAACTGGAGCTTGTTTCTGCTCCTACTGGAACATCCAGACAGTAAGACATTACAATAATCCAACCTAGAGGTAACAAAAGCATGAACTAATTTTTCTGCATCATGAAGTGACATAATTCTTATCTTGGCAATATTTCTGAGATGAAAGATATTATCTACATGAGCTTCAAACGAGAGACCAGATTCAATAATCACACCAAGATCTTTTACTGCTGGACAAGATGAAACTGAAAGACCATCCACCATTACTTTGTAATCAGAAAGCTTACTTCTAGCTGCATGTGGTCCTAGTACTAGCACCTCTGTCTTGTCAGAATTAAGCAGGAGGAAGTTAGTGGCCATCCAATGTCTAATGTCCTTTACACATTCTTCTATCTTAATAAGCTGGTGTCTCTCATCTGACTTAGCTGAAACATATAGCTGTGTGTCATCAGCATAACAGTGGAAGCTAATACCATGTTTACGAATAATTACACCAAGGGGTAGCATATATAGGGAGAAAAGCAGTGGGCCTAAAACAGAACCTTGTGGAACACCGAACATAACCTTGGATTGCATAGAGAAGTCATAAGACCTGAGCCAGGAGAGGGCTGTTCCTTTAACACCAACAACATGTTCTAGTCTATCAAGTAGAACAGTGTGGTCAATGGTGTCAAAAGCTGCACTAAGTTCGAGTAACACCAGTAAGGAGACACAACCCTGATCAGAAGCCAGTAACAGGTCATTGACCACTTTAACCAGTGCTGTCTCTGTGCTATGATGAGGCCTAAATCCTGACTGATACATTTCAAAAATGTTATTTCTATGCAGGTCTGAACATAACTGCTGTGCTACAGCCTTTTCTAGGATCTTGGAGATAAAGGGCAGGTTTGATATCGGTCTATAGTTAGACAGCTGACAGGGGTCGAGGTCCGGTTTTTTAATCAAGGGTTTCATAACTGCTAGCTTAAAGGATTTAGGCACATAGCCAGTGCTTAGGGAAGAATTAATGATTTTTAGAAGGGGTTCGGTAGCTACTGGTAATATCTGTTTAAGGAAAAATGTGGGTAAAGGATCTAGGATGCAGTTTGAAAGTTTTGAAGAGGAAATTAGAGAAATTAGATCAGGCTCTTGAAGTGGAGTGAAATAGATATATTATCTGAAGAATAATCTATCAAATAATTTGGTTTTAAATTAATAGTCTGAATTTTTTGCCTGATATTGTCAAACCAGATAATGATCTGAGATAGCTTCCGACTGTGGAAGAGTGACTATGTTTTCTAAATTTAATCCGAATGTTAAAATGAGATCCAGAGTGTGACCTCCATTATGAGTGGGTCCTATTACATTTTGTTTAACACCTAATGAATCTAAGATGGACACAACTGCTGTTCTCAGAGGGTCTTCTGGCTTATCAAAATGAATGTTGAAGTCTCCGACTATTAATGTTTTGTCTAAAGAGTATGGCCCTGGGGGTCTGTAAATAACAATTAGTGGAATTGACTCTGTGAACTTATTATTTGTAGTTGCATACGTTAGGTTAGTATAAAGAACTTCAAAAGTGTTGAATTGATGTTTGGGTTTTTGTGTGGCGCTTAGCTTATCATGAATAACTGCGACACCTCCTCCCCTGCCTGTTAGACCGGTTGATGTATATAGCTAAAACCATAAAATGTTATAGTCAGTGCATTGATATTAGTGTAATACGATGTCAACAACGCTAATAATACATTTACATACACAGAAACTAACAAATTATAAAGTATCCAGGTGCAAAAATGGTAACGTGCAAAATGGTAATGAAACTGTTGCTTCTGCTGCTGCTGTTGCTGCCCTCTACTGACTGGAGTGTGGATGTAAATGGAGTGTTTGTATGTAAATCAGTCTCATACAATTTAACTAATTGGATCTTGCTTGTTCCACAGCCAGCTACATTTAAACTATATTCATACATAATAGTTTTCACAATTAACAGATTTAGATTAATTGTAAGGAATCTGACTACATAATTAAAAAAAAATATATTATTTAAATAAAATCAAAAGGATGCAAATACTTAATAATAAACTATGCCATGATTCACTTTTTTGACTGAGGGAGGGGGGTAAAACGGTCGACATTTGAGGGTCAAGAGCTCCAAATTGGGTGTCCAGAAGTGGGTGAGGGGCACAATGCCAGTGCTTTCGGATCCAGCTACTACTCTCCATCAAACACACTCCACCTTACATTGAATTCCCTGACACTATTGTTCTGTCTGTGCGGTAAACCAAGAAAAACTCGGCTGGCTGCTTGGCATGGTCCAACACCTCTGGGTTCAGCCATGTCTCGTTGAAATAGAGGATGTTACAGTCACGAATGTCCCTCTGAAACTTGACCCTTTCTCCTGAGATCATCAAGCTTGCTCGTGTCCCTCAGGAATTCTGCTTGGAGTCCTTTGTTCATCCTCAGAAACTCACTCTGTCAACCTGGATTCAATGATAAAAAGAAAAGATGGTGAGTGAATTGTAAACCAATAGAAATAAGTGTCTCTCTCATATCTGATTGTAGCTGTGGCGAAGGAATGAAGTAAAATTAAAGAAAAAAGGAATTGATGGTCAGAGCTGTCGTGAAGGCAGACTGTCTCAGTGGTGCCATCTTTTCAAATTTTAACCCTTTAAACTCCCAGGACTCTGTGAGGAGTAGAACAGAATAGAAGCCTTTGTTTGTCATGTATACATTACAGCACAGTGAAATTCTTTCTTTACATATTCAAACTATGGAGGTTGGGGTCAGAGCGCAGGTTCAGCCATGATACAGAGCCCCTGGAGCAATGAGAGTTAAGGGCTCAAGGGCCCAATGGTGGCATCTGGCGGTGCTGGGGCTTGAACCCAGATAAACAACCCCAGAGCCTTAACCACTTGAGCCACCAATTATTATGTCATGTCTCACTCACACTATTTACATGTCTTTTGTTCCATGTCCAACAACATCTTCTGGAATCCAGACTAAAGACTAGACTTTTACAGGTATGAACCTCATTTGATGGCATCCCAAATAAGAAAGAGTTCTGAACATGCTGAATAAATAAGCAGAGAGCTGTCAGTGTGTGTATATTGATTGTGGGTGCACAGTAGCAGCATTAGTGAATGGTCCTCTGGGCAGGAACAGGAGAGGTTTCACAGCACAAGCCTGGTGTGTTTCAAGATGGCCGCCTATTGTTTGTTAAATGGTTGACTGCTCTTCACTGCTACAAGCTTAAACACGACAGACAGATGGCATGTGGCATCATATCACCCAGATCTAACCGAAAGCATTACTATAACCTGCACAAAGGCTGGTGGGGGTGGGGGGTTACAAATCATCCAATAAATAACTATCAGAAAGTTCAGAAGTGGAATCGGCCAGGTGAATGAAGAGCAGGAGCTCTAGGACAAGACATCTGAAATAAAGTACTGAGTTAATTCATTTCACTTACATTTTGCAGAAAAAGTTAAAAGACTTAAATATAGTCAGGTTTATTAAGAATGTTGTATTTTAAAATAAAAATAAACCAAATTTAAGACAGTACTGCTCTCTTACACTGACTTCTTCCTGTCTCTGTCAGTGAGTCTCTAAAAGCACAAAACACCCAGAATTCCCGGTAATAATGAAGTATATAATATGAAATCGTAGCCATGTTACTGAAATACATTGAAATGATTTCCTCCTTAGAACATGTTATGTTTATTGATCCACACTGAGACCGATGAGTGTGTGTGTCTGTGTGTGTTTCTTGCTTTAGCAGCAAAAAAAGAAAAACCTTCTTTGAATTGTCTACATATCTAAATAGAGCTGGAATAATGGGTTAAACAGCACTGAAAAAGCTAATGACTGGGTCTGGTCAGCAATACACATACACACACACACATTGTGCGAGTTGTACAACAGCTCCTATAGAGCCAGGACCAGGCTCAGTAGAAGACCATATGCTCACTGCAATTCAGAAAAAGCGAGAGAGAGAGAGAGAGAGAGAGAGAGATCTTTGCATGCTGCTGAGAGTCTTATTTTAGTCACTACATGCACTTGAGAGTGCGACAAATAACTAGCTCAGAGTCGGTGTGGGAATTTGTAGGGTTCATGTTACAGACTCATTCGTACATGAATATCGGCTTTCTCAGTGAGTCGGCTATCACATATCTGAGCTCAGGGTCAGCCATGAAAGGGATAAGGGGGTTGCTTGAGGGCCCAACAGTGACCCCTAACCCCTCTGTGGTACTTGTGGTACTTATGGTACAAAATGACAGAGTGTAAATGCAGTGAGAGATCTAATTTGATGCCCGATTAGTGACTACATACAGATCAGGACGAGGGAAAGTATCATGTGATTATTTTTTCAGAAACTCTTTTCAATGAAAACAAACAGTAGTGGAATAATAGACAGAAAACAGTGAGGGGGAAAATAGCTTCTTTTTATTAGCATAGACAAAAGATTGGTATATAGTATGACCAACACAAAGCTTTCACAAACAGAAGGTAGGTCAAAATGCTGACTGTGTAAAGACTAAAAACTCATTCATGTGGTTGAGGCACTGAAAACACACTGTATGCTAAAGGGTCTGATGTGTTAATATGAATACATTAACTTCATAGTGCTGGGTTTCTCATCTGGCCAGGAGATGTTTAGGCATTTTAAGCACTTCTGTGAATGTGCACACACACACACACACACACACGTATTAACAATTGCAGTTAATTATAGAACAGAATGTTGGACATTTATCTGTTCATTGTTGTGGAAGACTGGAATTAAAAGCATGGAGACGTGAAAACATGAAATCAAATGATTATTTGTTCCCTGGAGTTTGGCTTGTTGTAAAGGGATCATGGGATTTTTGGAGTAACCCATAAAAGGATGTTGAGAGTCAACCCCCATCAGAAAACCCATTTTCAGCAAAAGAACAGAAAGTTGTCTAAAGCCAGCACTCCCAGTCCTCCCAGTGCTCTGTTATGACTCTTTGTTTAATGCATAAATGAAATGTAGCTGCTGCAGCTTTCTCAGTTCCTGCTTTATTGAAATAAATGCACTCAACAAGTAATTGTGTCGATTAAACGGCTTAAACTGAATAAAAAGAGGGCAGTGTTTATGGAGTATAACATGGGATGGGTTTTAATTAAATCCTGTGTGATGGCTAAGGAGCTGCTTGCCCTTTATCATTACCTCTGACTGGGTGTAAATGAGCACTTTTAGTAGTTTTGGTGACTAATTATAACTCGTACATGGATAAATATTACTGGGTTTAGCTACAAGACATAGTTTATAAGAGAACTGAGCTTCCAGTGGCTGGAGGACATGAAGAAAGAAAAACAACTTGATGGCTGAAGAGTTAACTCCAGCTCGCTTCTCCTTTTCCACTCCCCTCTGACCTAGTGATCCTTTACCAGGCAGGAGGGAGTAAGAACAAACACACACACACACACACACAATCCAAACCACCAAATTTGACTGAAGGTCAGAATCAAACACTGCTAATCAGTGTTACATAGAACTGTGTAGAAATGTTTTCTATATCTAAATTGAGTATCACATTCAGTACTAATCTCTTTCTCTGTACTTTCTTGTAAACCTAGGAACAGAAGGAGTAAAGATCAAGCATACCTTTGTAAACAATAATACAAAAGCACAAGTTACTCTTAACATCTCGTGCTTTGTATATTAAAAGTATCATAAACTGTTTCTCACAGTCATGAATGCTTTCTCAATGAAATGGTGACATTGAAGTGTTGGAGGCTGGTGGTAGCGAGAAAATGCCTCTGGTAAATGGTGGTGCAGGCTCCGCCTTTGCAGTACATATGTGTACACATACTGTACTGTGCAAAAGCTTTAGGCAGGTATGATGAAATGTTGTATATTAAGTATATTTTAATTGTTTATTTTTACGAGTGAATAGAAGAAAAATCTGACTCAAATCAATATTTGGTGTGATGAGCCTTTGGCTTCAATCCAGCATCTTGCACACAGTCTGAAAGAAGAACAAAGAGTCCTGGAGGTGTTGCTTTGTCCCCCACAGAGCACTGATCTCAACATTACTGAGTCTGTCTGGGATTACACTTCTATTAGTAGCATACAATCACCTGTCACTTTAGATACACATGATCCCCTGTGATTTTAATACACAACACTCTCACATTATGGTGCAAATAAAACAAAACAAAAAAGAAACACTCGCTGAGCAGCAGTTCTGCAGGCCAATCTTACCTGAGGATTTTCTTATTTCATTTTACTTCCTGATTATTTGATATACCACACTATTTCAAAATCACTCACATTTACTCCTTTTGAGATATTTTAGTTTTGAACCAAATTACACACAAAAGCTTAGTTATACTTTCTTTTCTCAATTACATCAATGTCCAGAAATAACAGCCGAAATATTTAAAACAAACAGTTGCAGACCAGATTCGATGCTTGGGGTCATTAAGACAAAAAACTCAGTGGTCATTTCACTTACACAGGAGCAACAAATAAAATATAGGAACCCTATTCCACATCAGGACGTTATCCAACAATTTCTATTTATCCGTCTGTCTCTGTTTACTAGCAGTAACAATATCCGTGAAGTTGTCTCTTGGCTCCTGAACAGCAACAGTCCGACATGTTGAGCTGGGTTAGCTAGTGATAGCTAAACACTCCGCCCGTTCATGCTGCTACATTCCCCTCGCTGCACTAACGAGTGGGTCTCTGGAACATACACAAAGTGCTCCGAATTTCAAGTTGAAATTCTCTTGCAAAAGTCTGTTCTCGATCAGATTATCTTAATGACAATCTAAAACCTTCCTTACTAAGTCCTTACCAACTTTTCAGGTACACAACGAGAGTATTCACCTCACAACCGCTCCGTTAGCCTGCTAGCATCTCACTCCACTCTTCTCTTCTTTTCGCACCCTCTCTCTTATCGAACCCCAAAGCATCCTGTTAAAAATTAATATAAAATGAAATAAAATAAAAGCCTGCTTCATCAAATACATTTTGGTTAGAAAATGACCACTCTGAAATTAACAGCTTTTATAAAAGAAACAAAAACACATATTTACAATTTTAACATTTTAAGCATTTATCAATTTTAACTTTTTAATCCATGAACTTGACATTTTAAATCACAAAGTGATAGAATAATAAAATAAAATATCTATTTTAACTTTGTTTAACTATTATCTATTAATTTATTTAGTACAACTAACCTGTGCATGTTTTAACTTTGTTAACCCTACCCCTAACCATAAGACTGAGTCTTATTGCTTTGACTCAAAGTGACTTGAAGCGTTGTTATTGCAACTTACATACAACTTACAGGTAGTTGCTGAAATAACATGCAGTAAGTTGAGCTGTTTTACTATATCACTTACTAGGCATTTAAGATTTAGAGGTAACTGAAAAGACTATTGGTTGAACTTATTTTCTCAATAATTCACAACTATAAATATAAGTCTATTTAACATAACATTTATTCTTCAAATTGATGACTGAACTATTTGAGTTTACTTTAAGTCACTTTGCTGAAAAGTTCTGGAAATCTAGCTGTGACCAGATCTACCTAGAAATCAACACAAAATTGCAACCATCAACATTTATTGAAAAATGTTTAAAAAAAACCCTTCCCTAAACACTTCACAATCTCAAGATTCAAGAAGCTTTATTGTCATTTCAACCACATACAGCTGGCGCAGTACATAGTGAAATGAAACAACGTTTCTCCAGGACCTGGTGCTACATAAACATACAACAACAAGTTCAACACAAAACAACAAACAACACCACAGAGCTAGGACAGAAGTTTGTCTTAGCCACGTAAAGTGCACAGTGTGCAGCTAGGTGCAAACAGAGCATAGACAAGACAGTGCAAAAGACAATAAATACAAGAAAGACAACACAAAAGAACACAGGACACTTAGCGCTGAAAAGAAAGAAAAGAACATGTGTAATGGAATGTAAGTGAAATAAAATAGATAAAATGAAATGATGTAAAAAAAAATATTATGCAAAAATACACAGCAGCGGTTGAGGTAGTGCAAATAGAATAAACATAAATATAACTATAGCAGCGGATGACAGGTAGAGGTAGTGCAGTAAGTAATGAACAGTATAAATTATGTGTGTGTGTGTGCGTCCACACAGTCAAGAGAGAGTGTGTGTGTATCTGTGTGTGAGAGAGACAGAGAGTTAATATACAGTTCAGTCCTGAGTGAGAGTGTGTGTGTGTGTGTGTGTGTGTGTGTGTGTGTGTGTGAGAGAGTGTAGAACAGTTCAGTCCCGGGTGTTGAGGAGCCTAATGGCTTGAGGAAAGAAACTGTTACACAGTCTGGTTGTGAGGCCCAAATGCTCCGGTACCTCTTTCCAGATGGCAGGAGGGTGAAGAGTGTGTGTGAGGGGTGTGTGGGGTGTGTAAGAGTGTGTGTGAGGGGTGTGTGGGGTGTGTGGGGTGTGTAAGAGTGTGTGTGAGGGGTGTGTGGGGTGTGTAAGAGTGTGTGTGAGGGGTGTGTGGGGTGTGTAAGAGTGTGTGTGAGGGGTGTGTGGAGTGTGTAAGAGTGTGTGTGAGGGGTGTGTGGGGTGTGTAAGGGTGTGTGTGAGGGGTGTGTGGGGTGTGTAAGAGTGTGTGTGAGGGGTGTGTGGAGTGTGTAAGAGTGTGTGTGAGGGGTGTGTGGGGTGTGTGGGGTGTGTAAGAGTGTGTGTGAGGGGTGTGTGGGGTCAGCCACAATGCTGTTAGCTTTGCGGATGCAGCGTGCGGTGTAAATGTCTGTGATAGAGGGGAGAGAGACTCCGATGATCTTCTCAGCTGTCCTCACTATCCCCTGAAGGGTCTTGTGATCTGAGACGGTGCAGTTCCCAAACCAGGCAGTGATGCAGCTGCTCAGGACGCTCTCCATGGTCCCTCTGTAGAACACAGTCAGGATGGGGGGAGGGAGATGGGCTTTCCTCAGCCTCCTCAGGAAGTAGAGGCACTGTTGGGCTTTCTTGGTGATGGAGCTGGTGTGGAGTGACCAGGTGAAGTTCTCCGCCAGATGAACACCAAGGAATTTGATGCTCTTGACGATCTCCACAGAGGAGCCATCGATGGACAGCGGAGAATGGTCACTCTGTGCTCTCCTGAAGTCAACAACCATCTCTTTGGTCTTGTCAACGTTCAGGGAGAGGTTGTTGGCTCTGCACCAGGCTGTTAGATGTTGCACCTCCTCTCTGTATGCTGACTCGTCGTTCTTGCTGATGAGACCCACCACGATCGTGTCATCAGCGAACTTGACGATGTGGTTGGAGCTGTGCATTGCTGCACAGTCGTGAGTCAGCAGAGTGAACAGCTATGGACTGAGCACACAGCCCTGAGGAGCTCCAGTGCTCAGTGTGGTAGTGCTGGAGATACTGCTCCCGATCCGGACTGACTGAGGTCTCCCAGTCAGGAAATCCAGGATCCAGTTGCAGAGAGAGGTGTTCAGGCCCAGGAGACTCAGCTTCTTAATCAGCTGCTGAGGGATGATTGTGTTGAATGCTGAACTGAAATCTATGAACAGCATTCGAACGTAGGAGTCCTTACAGTCCAGGTGTGTGAGGGACAGGTGGAGGGTTGTGGTGATGGCGTCGTCCGTGGAACGGTTAGGACGATACGCAAACTGCATGGGTCCAGCGAGGGTGGTAGCTGTGACTTGATGTGCCTCGTGACGAGCCTCTCGAAGCATTTCATCACGATTGGTGTGAGTGTGACGGGACAGTATTGAGGCAGGAAACCGTAGACTTCTTTGGCACAGGGACAATGGTCGTTGTCTTGAGGCACGTAGGGATGATGGAGCTGCTCAGCGAGATGTTGAAGATGTCGGTGAAGACATCTGCTTGGTGCTCTGCACACTCCCTGAGAACTCTGCCAGGAATGTTGTCTGGTCCAGCAGACTTCCGTGGGTTAACTCTGCATAGAGTTCTCCTCACGTCAGCCGTGGTGAGACAGAGCACCTGGTCATTAGGAGGAGGGATGGTCTTCCTTGCTGTTGTGTTGTTCTGTGCCTCAAACCGAGCGTAGAAGTCGTTCAGCGCATCTGGAAGGGAGGCATCACTGTCACAGGCAGGTGAAGTTGTCCTGTAGTTGGTGATCACCTGGATGCCCTGCCACATGCGCCGAGAGTCTCTGCTGTTCTGGAAGTGGCCGTGGATTCTCTGGGCGTGTGCACGCTTCGCCTCTCTGATCGCTCGGGACAGTTTGGCCCTTGCTGTTTTTAAGGCCGCCCTGTCCCCTGATCTGAAGGCAGAGTCTCTCGACTTCAGGAGAGCACGCACTTTCGCAGTCATCCACGGCTTCTGGTTGGAGCGTATTGTGATGGTCTTGGAGACGGTCATGTCATCGATGCACTTCCCGATGTAGCCGGTCACTGATGCCGTGTACTCCTCCAAGTCAATAGAGTCACAATCTGTCCCATAATTGAATGTGTACCATGTAAAAGCAGATCTCTGCAGGCACAAAAGCTTCTGAACCTCTCTGAATGTATTTCAGTGTGTTTATGTCAAATTTTGTTGTGGTGTTTGTATTAATTCCTACAATGCAGAAGCTCTCTGCTGACATAAAACAAGAACAAAAATAATCAGAGTCTTTAATTAGAAATCATCCAGAGTGTATTCCATATTTTCACACAGAAGGAAAATGAGGGGAAAAAGTTTAAAATAAACAAAGGAGTTGCTTTAATACAGAGGCTTGTATTTGTGGTGCATGACTCTGATCCGACTGCAGGAGAACAGGCACTGTATAACTTCAATTTCATTGAAAGGAATTTTAATTCCTTTGGATAGTTATGGTTTAATCTGTACACCAGTCCCAAGTTTCAGAAAAAGCATTAGATATGGTACCTCAGGTGACGAATGACCACTTCAATCACCACAGAAACATTGTTGTAGAATGCTGGGAGTGCTTCCTTTACATTTTCCACAAGTGCTAGGATCCCAGTCACCACACCCTTGATCACATCTTCACAGTCACTGTGCTGTATAGAATGTCATTGTCCTTTTCCTTTGGTTTGTTCCCTGTAAAATACAGTACAGTTAGAGAAGCACCTGTTAATGAACTGCAAATGGAAAAGGTATCCAATACATTTCTTACATCCTTGTGCTGTGTTTGTATGTTTTCTACTGGTTTCTCTCTCTGTTTTATTTTCACTTTCTCATACTCCACTATTCACACAACAACAACAACGAAAACATAAAATATAACCTTCAATCACTAACATACAAATCCTAATATATGTAAAAACACTGACATCTTTATTCCAGGCTGTGAAAATAAACAGTGACCTTTAGCTGCTAAGCCTTATAAAGTGTTTCTCATCCTGATCCTGGAGACACCCAACACTACATATATTGATGTCTCACAAGTCAGAGGATAGGAACAACATGCAAGTGAGTAAAAGTGCTTCTGCAGTATTGACATGCTAAAAGTAACTTAAATGCACAATGTTTGTATCCAAATAACATTTACTTACATCAAAAACTTATTTATGCTCATGTTTTCATTCATGTAGATGACATATTCCCATCAGCAGCTGGGTTCCTGAGGAGCTGCTGGTAGAATGTTGGGTTCATGAATATTAATGACCTTGTTTGCTTTCGCCCGATATGAACTGATGAAATCAAAACATAAACAGTGAAAGGGTGAGAACCTGAGCCATTAAATATTGTTCAGGTGAGCACAAGCTAACAGGATTAGCACCTGACCGTTAGTCCCGCCCAATGCCATAGCAAACCCTTTGTTAGAGACTGATTAGTCTTTATTACGTGAGTGATTAGAATTATTTACCTTGAACATTTATTTGTTAAATGTTTAGAAGTATATAGAATAAAATGTGGAAAAATATTTTAATATGACAGAATTAGTATTAATAAATACATAAATGAAGATACACTTACTTATTTCTTCATTCACAGTTTATAAAATGCTTTGAAATCATCCAAACGCTTGTTCCTCAGTCTTTTCCTCAGCATGCTTAGAAAATTCACATCTTCCTAATTAAGCCAGAAAATGTTGAACAACTTGTATCTCAGCTCTGGTGAAGTGTAGATTATTTTGGTACTAGTTTTGGGTCACAGCATCACATGACCTAGAAGCTACTGAAGAAATAGTGTTTTTTTTAAATAAAAATTAAAATAAAAATAAAAGAAGAGATTTTTGGGGATCAAAAGAGGTGTACCCTGTGGCGGTATCCAAATAGATTATTTTAGTACTAGTTTTGGGTCATAGGGTCACATGACCTAGAAGCTATTGAAGAAACAGTGATTTTTTATTAAATAAAAATTAAAAGAAAAATAAAAGAAGAGATTTTTGGGATACAAAGAGGTGTACCTTGTGGGGGTATCCAATTAGATCATTTTGGTACTAGATTGGGGTCACAGGGTCACATGACCTAGAAGCTATTGAAGGAATCGGTTTTTTTTTCTAAACTACCGCTAATGTCTGAATATCAAGCTAACTTCACCACGGTATATTGAATCACATGAACTGAGTAAAAACTTGTCACAAAAAAGAAGTTTGAATTTTTCTGCTTTGTATTTACAAAAAAATAAAATATTCATTATTTTTCAACCTCACAAATTCAGGTGGAAAAAATATGAGCCTTCAAATTCAGGTCTTAACATCCGGGCTATTACAGGAAGAGCAATGGATTGCCGATGTCTCGGGCCCGTGTCTCAGTGCACTTTAAAGTGTACATCCTGCTCCCTGTACAGTTCACTCGGAGGGGAATCACTCTGCCGATTGGAACACGGCTCTGTAAGTATCCTGCAGGAGAAACGGCTCTGAGGAAGAGCGCAGGGATTTCGGGCTGTGAAGACGATGGACCAGGGGGTAAGTTACATTAGATTTATTAATGAGTATGAGTTCTGTTAATCTAATATTAGTCTAAAAAAAGAACCTAACTTCGCTTATTGACTACCATTGTGCCGAAGACCCAAAAAAGAAAAAAAAATTAACAGTACAGTAAAATATCTCATACTGCCCTGTTAATGAATAAAACTAATTTAACTCACCCCTTGGTCCATTGCAGGGGCGTTTCTAGGATTTGTAACTGTTAGATGCAGACCTTTTTATTTACCCCGGGAATTCACCACTACTCTCATTATCGGAGTGTACATTCCACCCAGCGCTAATGCTAAGGAGGCTCTGTGTGAGCTGCAGAATGTTCACCCCGACGGACTGTTTATCATCGCCGGAGATTTCAATCATGCAAATCTCAGAACAGTGCTCCCTAAATTCCATCAGCATGTGGACTTTCCTACGAGAGGGACGAACACGCTGGACGTTGTCTATTCAAACATTCCCGGCGTGTATCGTGCGGAGCCCCGCCCCCACCTCGGCTACTCAGACCACATCTCTGTTATGTTCCAGCATACAGACCTCTCGTCAGACGCTCTAAACCGGTTCTGAAACAGGTTAAAACCTGGCCAGCGGGAGCCATCTCTGCTCTTCAGGACTGTTTTGAGTGCACTGACTGGGACATGTTTAGGGAGGCTTCAACCAACGGCGACTCTATTGACTTGGAGGAGTACACGGCATCAGTGACCGGCTACATCGGGAAGTGCATCGATGACATGACCGTCTCCAAGACCATCACAACACGCTCCAACCAGAAGCCGTGGATGACTGCGAAAGTGCGTGCTCTCCTGAAGTCGAGAGACTCTGCCTTCAGATCAGGGGACAGGGTGGCCTTAAAAATTGCAAGGGTCAAACTGTCCCGAGCGATCAGAGAGGCGAAGCGTGCACACGCCCAGAGAATCCACGGCCACTTCCAGAACAGCAGAGACTCCCGGCGCATGTGGCAGGGCATTCAGGCGATCACCAACTACAGGACAACTTCACCTTCCTGTGACAGTGACGCCTCCCTTCCAGATGCGCTGAACGACTTCTACGCTCAGTTTGAGGCACAGAACAACACAACAGCGAGGAAGACCATCCCTCCTCCTAATGACCAGGTGCTCTGTCTCACCACGGCTGATGTGAGGAGAACTCTATGCAGAGTTAACCCACGGAAGTCTGTCTCAATGACTACCGTCCCGTCGCACTCGCACCAATCGTGATGAAATGCTTCGAGAGGCTCGTCATGAGGCACATCAAGTCACAGCTACCACCCTCGCTGGACCCCTTGCAGTTTGCGTATCATCCTAACCGTTCCATGGAAGACGCCATCACCACAACCCTGCATCTGGCCCTCACACACCTGGACTGCAAAGACTCCTACGTTCGAATGCTGTTCATAGATTTCAGTTCAGCATTCAACACAATCATCCCTCAGCAGCTGATTAAGAAGCTGAGTCTCCTGGGCCTGAACACCTCTCTCTGCAACTGGATCCTGGATTTCCTGACTGGGAGACCTCAGTCAGTCCGGATCGGGAGCAGTATCTCCAGCACCACCACACTGAGCACTGGAGCACCTCAGGGCTGTGTGCTCAGTCCATTGCTGTTCACTCTGCTGACTCACGACTGTGCAGCAATGCACAGATCCAACCACATCATCAAGTTCGCTGATGACACGACCGTGGTGGGTCTCATCAGCAAGAACGACGAGTCAGCATACAGAGAGGAGGTGCAACATCTAACAGCCTGGTGCAGAGCCAACAACCTCTCCCTGAACGTCGACAAGACCAAAGAGATGCTTGTTGACTTCAGGAGAGCACAGTGTGACCATTCTCCGCTGTCCATCGATGGCTCCTCTGTGGAGATCATCAAGAGCATCAAATTCCTTGGTGTCCATCTGGCGGAGAACTTCACCTGGTCACTCAACACCAGCTCCATCACCAAGAAAGCCCAGCAGCGCCTCTACTTCCTGAGGAGGCTGAGTAAAGCCCATCTCCCTTCCCCCATCCTGACTGTGTTCTACAGAGGGACCATGGAGAGCGTCCTGAGCAGCTGCATCACTGCCTGGTTTGGGAACTGCACCGTCTCAGATCACAAGACCCTTCAGCGGATAGTGAGGACAGCTGAGAAGGTCATCGGAGTCTCTCTTCCCTCTATCACAGACATTTACACCGCACGCTGCATCCGCAAATCCAACAGCATTGTGGCTGACCCCACACACCCCTCACACACACTCTTACACACCCCTCACACACACTCTTACACACCCCACACACCCCTCACACACACTCTTACACACCCCTCACACACACTCTTACACACCCCACACACACACTCTTACACACCCCACACACCCCTCACACACACTCTTACACACTCCACACACCCCTCACACACACTCTTACACACCCCACACACCCCTCACACACACTCTTACACACTCCACACACCCCTCACACACACTCTTACACACCCCACACACCCCTCACACACACTCTTACACACTCCACACACCCCTCACACACACTCTTACACACTCCACACACCCCACACACACACTCTTACACACTCCACACACCCCACACACACACTCTTACACACCCCACACACCCCTCACACACACTCTTCACCCTCCTGCCATCTGGAAAGAGGTACCGGAGCATTCGGGCCTCGCAACCAGACTGTGTAACAGTTTCTTTCCTCAAGCCATTAGGCTCCTCAACACCCAGGACTGAACTGTTCTACACTCTCACACACACTCTCACTCAGGACTGAACTGTTCTACACTCTCACACACACTCTCACTCAGGACTGAACTGTTCTACACTCTCTCTCACACACACACACACACACACACACACACACTCTCACTCAGGACTGAACTGTATATTAACTCTCTGTCTCTCTCACACAGATACACACACAGATACACACACACTCTCTCTTGACTGTGTGGACACACACACACACACATAATTTATATTGTTCATTACTTACTGCACTACCTCTACCTGTCATCCGCTGCTATAGTTATATTTATGTTTATTCTATTTGCACTACCTCAACCGCTGCTGTGTATTTTTGCACAATATTTTTGCACAATACTTTTTTTTACATCATTTCATTTTATCTATTTTATTTCACTTACATTCCAGTACACGTTCTTTTATTTCTTTTCAGCGCTAAGTGTCCTGTGTTCTTTTGTGTTGTCTGTCTTGTATTTATTGTCTTTTTTGCACTGTCTTGTCTATGCTCTGTTTGCACCTAGCTGCACACTGTGCACTTTACGTGGCTAAGACAAACTTCTGTCCTAGCTCTGTGGTGTTGTTTGTTGTTTTGTATTGAACTTGTTGTTGTATGTTTCTGTAGCACCAGGTCCTGGAGAAACGTTGTTTCATTTCACTATGTACTGCGCCAGCTGTATGTGGTTGAAATGACAATAAAGCTTCTTGAATCTTGAATCTTGAATCTTTAATAAGGATGTTTAATAATTTTTAATTCCCCATATATATTTTTCCAAAAAGATCTGATTCAAGGAGTCGAGTCGACTCATTTCCAAACGATTCATCTTCTCTAATGACTCCTCCTTCCTAAAGTGAAAGAGTTTCTCAGACTCGACTCCGTTTTATGGGGTGTTTGGAGAATTTAAAACAAAAATCTTTAAATAAAATCTTTAAGGCAGAGACGGTGATTAATGTCACACATCAAGAACTAGTGACTAAAGGTGAATTATTTTCTCTATTATAAATGACTTTACATAAGAAGAATCCGGAGATATTGTAAATAAAACTCGTGTAAAATCAGCAGTAGGAAATCTGCGGCGGTGAGGTACAGGTACAACCTTACCTGTAAAACAGGTTTATATCGGGTATGTACTCTTACAGGCTTCTCGGTTTCCTCTCTTCAATTTTACATGAATTTCTAGAATGTTTGAAGTTCTATCAATGTGGAACAAACACAATGTGTTTCTAAAATATATTCTGTCAGATTTCTCTCGGCTGCAGTATAGAAGCAGTAGTTATGGTGTTGTCTGTAGTCTGTACAGGTGTGTCTGTAGTGTGTACAGGTGTGTCTGTAGTGTGTACAGGTGTGTCTGTAGTGTGTACAGGTGTGTCTGTAGTCTGTACAGGTGTGTCTGTAGTCTGTACAGGTGTGTCTGTAGTGTGTACAGGTGTGTCTGTAGTCTGTACAGGTGTGTCTGTAGTGTGTATAGGTGTTGTCTGTAGTGTGTACAGGTGTGTCTGTAGTGTGTACAGGTGTGTCTGTAGTGTGTATAGGTGTTGTCTGTAGTCTGTACAGGTGTGTCTGTAGTGTGTAGAGGTGTGTCTGTAGTGTGTATAGGTGTTGTCTGTAGTCTGTACAGGTGTTGTCTGTAGTGTGTACAGGTGTTGTCTGTAGTGTGTACAGGTGTGTCTGTAGTGTGTATAGGTGTTGTCTGTAGTCTGTACAGGTGTGTCTGTAGTGTGTATAGGTGTTGTCTGTAGTCTGTACAGGTGTGTCTGTAGTGTGTACAGGTGTTGTCTGTAGTCTGTACAGGTGTGTCTGTAGTGTGTACAGGTGTTGTCTGTAGTCTGTACAGGTGTTGTCTGTAGTCTGTACAGGTGTGTCTGTAGTCTGTACAGGTGTGTCTGTAGTCTGTACAGGTGTTGTCTGTAGTCTGTACAGGTGTGTCTGTAGTCTGTACAGGTGTGTCTGTAGTGTGTAGAGGTGTGTCTGTAGTGTGTACAGGTGTTGTCTGTAGTCTGTACAGGTGTGTCTGTAGTCTGTACAGGTGTGTCTGTAGTCTGTACAGGTGTTGTCTGTAGTCTGTACAGGTGTGTCTGTAGTCTGTACAGGTGTTGTCTGTAGTCTGTACAGGTGTTGTCTGTAGTCTGTACAGGTGTGTCTGTAGTGTGTACAGGTGTGTCTGTAGTGTGTACAGGTGTGTCTGTAGTCTGTACAGGTGTTGTCTGTAGTCTGTACAGGTGTTGTCTGTAGTCTGTACAGGTGTGTCTGTAGTGTGTACAGGTGTTGTCTATAGTCTGTACAGGTGTGTCTGTAGTGTGTACAGGTGTGTCTGTAGTCTGTACAGGTGTTGTCTGTAGTCTGTACAGGTGTGTCTGTAGTGTGTACAGGTGTGTCTGTAGTGTGTAGAGGTGTGTCTGTAGTGTGTACAGGTGTTGTCTGTAGTCTGTACAGGTGTGTCTGTAGTGTGTACAGGTGTTGTATGGAGTGAAATCAGAGTCTGCAGAACCTGAACCTGAATCTGTAATGTTTGTAATGGAAAAGTGCAAATTCACATTTTCAAGAGTTTCAGTTTCACATTCACTGAGTGAAAAAACTAACACGGAGAGATTAAGGCCCTGTCCACATGAACACGGGTATTTTTAATGCGGTTTGTCCGTTCATCCACACGCAGCATCCGGTCACTGAAACCGAACATTTCTAAAAAGTTTTTTTAAAACTCCAGTTTCAGTGTTATCATGTAGACAGAGAAACAGGAGATTTTTGGCTTGTGACGTCAGCGTACGTGCCGTCGGCTCCTTTGTTTGACGTCAGATTGTGCGCCGCTATCTTCATCGTTTACATGAAACAAGTCTGTGCAATGGCGGATGTAGCCAAAATATTGCTGCTGATAACTGCTCTAACAGGGCTTCTAACATGTATTCAGATACATGCCCAGTTTTTCCATTACATTGCGGAACAGAACGCAATCCTACACGGTCACTGCTTATGAAAACTCTCCCACGACACGCATCTCACCGCCATCGTCGCCGGTTTTGGACGAGACCCGGTGTTCTAACAATTTATCCTACCTCATCAGATTTTCCTACCGTAGCGCAAAATGATAGTTATAACCATAGGTTTTTCCTACTTTATCAGAAAACCCTACCCATATAAACGGGTAGTTGTGAATTGAACTGCACTACATAAAAAAAATACCCCACGTCAGGGTAGCACAGTTTTATGGGGTGAAGTGAGAATAGAGAACGAATAAATGAACAAATGTTATTTTGTGGTGGAACTGGACAAACTGACAACACAAAAGTACTGGAACCTAAATATTTATTTGTAGCCAAAAAGAAACTTTCACAAACACTTTGTACAAATGAAATCAAACTGATTCTTAGGATCAAAATTTGCCCAGTGAAAATGTGCCCATCTGTCCCACCGGTCACACTGCACCTATAAGTATTAAAAAAAGTAATAAATTAGCAATTTGAGAGAATCTACTGCAGACAGGAGAAGATAAAAATATTTGTACAGTTTGTTCAAATACATGTGCATAACAATTTACATGTAACTGCAGTTGTTAGTGTGTGCTTTATGTGTACATGTGTGTAACACTGTAACCATTGATAAGTAATACAACTTTACATAGATTTTGTTGTATGAATTTAATGACCTGTAAAGATTTACCATTTTAATTAGACTTTTGTCAGCATCACCTTCCAACATGGAGCAAATGATACAGTTCCCATAAGCATTTTGTGCTTATATCATGAAATATGCGTGACTGAGACAACACCATTAGATGATTATTGTGGATATTTCATTACTCTAGAACCCACCCTGAAATTCCAGGAGGGTACAGGCTATTTCCAATCGGGCACATGTCTCAAAATCTGAAGTGGTCTGAACTCCACTGATGTCTCCCACTGAAAGGAGATGTTCAGCAAACTGCAAATAAGAATAAATCAGTATATAAATTTCACCAAAAATTTTGTCACCATATGAGTACATACTGTATATATAATATATATATATATATATAATATAATACAAAAGTTTGGGATGTCGTGCATATTTCAGCTTGATTTCAGCTACAGAGGAAGACTCCATCATCTTGTGGGAGATGCTCCAGGAAGAAAGGGGTGAAATCTCATCAGGTTATCCTGAAAAATCTGATCAAGACAGACGGTATCTCTCACGATGTGGTGAGCGAGGTGAGGAGACTCAGGAATAGAGGGTTCAGATAGGTGTTCCAGGAAACCAGTAAGTTCAATGGCCGGGCAGGACAGCTGATACTGGCAATAGCGTCGCAGAGCACTCCTGGGACCTCTCCGGAAGATAGTGCGGCGGGCTGACTGAGCTAGAAGGAAGAATGGGAAATGGGAAGGGATGAGTGAAGTGCATATTGCGTGACTATGTAATCAACAAGAAAGAGCATGCACTAAGGCAAGAGGAAAACAGTGTGGGGAGTAGGCCAGGTTACTGTGACATGACAGTGGTAGGCGGCTAGGGGAGACAATAGCATTGGAATACCAGTAACCAACAGTGATGAAAAGAGGGAAGGATATGAGGCAGCATAATGGCAAGGCTTATTTTAAAAATAAAAATAAAACTTAGATCAAGCAGGTAGAGAAAATGGTAGGGAGAGAGAATGACATAGAGGAAGAGATCAGGATACTTACACATTGTTGTGGAGGGCAATGTGCGAGGTCAGGATTATCCGAGGAAGCAACTTGGGAGGTGGCGGTCAAATGAAGTCGATGAGGAAGTGGCGCTTATAAGTAAGCGCTATTTTTTCTAAAAATTGTTGACTTAGCCTAAAAATAAGGGGAACTGGAGAGGAGGAAAATTGACGTCATCAAGGGGAGGTTTGGGATGTCGTGCATATTTCAGCTTGATTTCAGCTACAGAGGAAGACTCCATCATCTTGTGGGAGATGCTCCACATTAATGATAAATCATGGTCTAATCTTCATCCAGGTCATAATAATAGATAAAGACATTCTGTATAAATAAAACACAGTCACAGTTGTTCTTGTGAATACTTGTCAATATACATACATAACCATACACAGTACATGTAGTGGTATTTTTTTCAACTGCCTGTGACATAAATGTAAGAAAATAGAATAGAATTGTTTACAGTGACTATTGTAAATAAAGTACAGATGTGTGCAGTTAGTGCACATAATTAATAATACAACATTGTAGCTGAGGACTGAGGAAAGGAAACTATCTCTGTATTAAAATAATAAATACTAAAATACAAAAATACTAGTTTGTAGGAAAACTGCTATGAACAAGTACACTTTAGGTACTTTTGTGGTTCTTTGGTAGGTCTTTGAGTTCCTTCCTCCATTTTAGTAGATCTCCCTCACTATCCAGGTTATGTGAATGTAGGTAGGCCTGCAGCTCACGAGCTACACTTAGTTCCTGGTTGTTAGATGGACTTTGTAAGGCTTGTACAACAACAATTTACAGCTTCACCAGACTGATGATTTCTGCTGCTAACACATCAATACTGCAGAAGGTTATGTTTAATTAACTGTGAGAGGCAGAAATCATGATCTTTGTTAAAATATTATTAATGGAGCAGCTGTAATGCACAGAAACGGTTTTGTTCATGCCTTACACTCAGAAGCTGGGGTCTTGTTGTCAGAATCTTCTGATATTTGAAGAAGAGCATTATGAAGAATTGAATAAGAGCGAATTCAGGCTTGATAAAGCTGATAAAGTTTTCCTTGATAATCTGCCTCAGGTAACTCAACAGGCTAATTTTTAGTTCAGTAAGGCTGTAACTTTGGAGCAACTTGAAAGAGGCATCCATGATCACTATGGAGTGTGGTAGAGGACCTGGAACTGATGGGTTACTGTTTGAATTTTATCTTTTACTTGTTCTATTAGAGGTATTTAATAAAAAATAAAATTAAAATTGTATTGCTCACATGCATAATCATACACAGTACGACGTGCAGTGAAATGTTTTTTGTTTTTTTCTGTATTATAAAATAATCAAATAGAGTAGGCTCAAAAAATGGGGTACAAATGAAATAAGGTAGAATTAAATTAGCTGTGCAAAATAGAGTAAAGAAAAATGAAATAAAGTGGATTGACCTGTGGAAGATAAATAAACAAAATATTTAAAAGATTCAGTGTAAATTTTATAGTAAATGATGAAATATGGTGATTGCTATGAATAAATGTTGTGAATAATAATTGTTATTATTCATTATTAGAATAAACAGGTGATATTAAATCCTCATGTCATACTTTTATAATAAAATCTTTACAAACACATCATCTTTAAAGTAAGTCTTAAACCAAGATAAAAATCTGTTGTTGAAGAGTGTGTCATTGTGTCTCTCTACAGGTTGTGGGGTTGTGGAGTCTCAGATGAAGGCTGTGCTGCTCTGACTTCAGCTCTGAGATCAAACCCCTCACACCTGAGATACCTGGATCTGTCCAGTAATAATCTAGGAGACTCAGGAAAGAAGCTGCTCTCTGCTCTTAAGAATAATAAACATTACAAACTACAGTATCTGAGGTGAGTAATGACCTTTTAATAAAAGTTCAACCTCATTATCATTAATTTGTACATTTCTCTTTATTTCCAATAAATATCAGATTATCAGGTTAGGAAATAAAACCAGTTTTAGAAAATATCACTATATTCTATTTAATGTGAATTTTTCTAACAATTGTCTTTAATGGTGTTTTGTGTTCAGTAAAGTGTGTTGATTTAAAATTCATGTGAAGACAGAAAACAGGGATTCAGACAGAGTCTACAAAATGTCCCAAATGAGTGCATGAGAGTGATTGTAAATGAACATTGTGTCTTCTGTCATTCCTGTAAAATTCACCTCAGCTTCTTCTTAAAGTCTGCACTTAAATATAAATGTAGAACAAGAACTAAATGACACAGTAGTGTTCGTTATTTAAAAAAGCTCCTGTGATTGGATAAGAGCAGTGATGTGATGGGTAAATATCTGCTCATTATCCTGTTAGAACTTGTGGAAGTTCTCATTTGTTCTAGCTAAATGTTAGAACACAGATGTTAGTAAGAATGAAGAAATGTTGAATGATTAATTATAAACAGGAGATGATGATGTTTCTCTTGGAGCAGAGATGATTACATGATGTTGATCATGAATTAATTATTAATTCATATGTTTTTCTTTCATATTCAGGCTGTAGGGAATATCTATGTGTGTGATGAAGCAGGTGAAAAACCACATGAACTCGAGCTGAACCCAGTCACTGGAAAAGAAATAAAATGGAGAGTTTCAGGACATTAGTAGAATTCTCATCCTTTTTTGTATAGTAATGATTGCATTGTGGGTAATCAGCAGCAGAAAGAACAGCAAAGAAAGCAAAGAAAAGGTATTAAGATTCTGTTTTTATTGAATTGCAATATATGAATATAATTTACAGTAATTATAAAGTATCCTACCTGCTGTATAAATCACGTTTTCACTGAAATTTATGCTTATTTGTAACTTTTATTTCTTTATATTTTTGTACCCTCTTATTAATATTAATGTTTCATAATTAGTTCTTTGTCTTAAGAGATTATATCATAACCATAACTAGCATGTTGTAGAACAAAGTGACTAGCATGGTCATCACCATTTTATAGTTTAAGAGGCAGTACCGGGTTTGTGATTACTAAAGTGTAGTGGTTACTGCTGAATTATTA
This sequence comes from Hemibagrus wyckioides, assembly GCF_019097595.1. Classification (NCBI taxonomy): domain Eukaryota; kingdom Metazoa; phylum Chordata; class Actinopteri; order Siluriformes; family Bagridae; genus Hemibagrus; species Hemibagrus wyckioides. The sequence continues at coordinate 973,681 of NC_080728.1, forward strand.
TTTTTCCTTTAATATGAATAAAAAGGATGGAACATGTTCATTATCTGTATCATATCTGGTTGATTGTTTATTGTTTTTGAATTTTTATTGTTTGACTACATAACTAATAAATAAATAAACTATATGATCAGAATATTTCTAGGTTTTTATTAATTGGAAATAAAATTAATAAATTACTTTTATTAAAAGTAAACTAATTGTCATGTATTATACTATATCCCCTTTGTAAGATTTATTTTGATCAGTTTTATTCACATTTTATTGTTTTATGTAGTTTATTTGTTATTGTAGTATTTTCAGTAACATTTAGTAACTAATGTGTAGAAACTGAGCAGAAAGAACAGCTATTGTTGCTGGCAGTCCATTTCAGCTTTTCTTACCAACCCATGTGTTTTTTCTCACGGAACCAGGGTAAGAGCAGGGTAAACTGGAAGCCAGCCGGCCTATTGAAATCTGAAGTATTGGGCAAGCTTTATTGCCCAAATTCAGATTTAGCTCTTATATTTTGTTTTTAAACCAGTGACATGTGATCAGCTTATGAAGTGCAAGTCTTGAATTAATACCATTTTGGGAAATTCATCAAAGCAGCAGCAATAGGAAAAGAGATGGAAGTAGGTGTGAACAGGACCAAGGTGAATTCTAACCCAACCACACTGTGTAGCATTCAGCCTTCACCACACCGATCACTTCATTTTAGAGAGGTTTATTAATATGATGAATTTAATGCCTATAAATGAACTTTTGCCATCTGTCCAGACATAACTTAAAATTAGCCCCAAAGAAATGTTTCTTTTTACAACAATCTGTAAAGTTTCTCAGGTCATATCAGTTAGCAAGGCATTCACACTGATCCAGACTAAGTTGAGGCAATCAACAAAGTCCAAAGAATGGATTTATTAGAGCCACATGGAAAACATTATGTCCAAAGAAGACCAGGCTGTTCTTAGGTATGGTCCTGTGTTACAGAAACTTTATTAAAAAATAAAAGCTAAGCCACTATTACATCTGACTGCTGGGTCTATCAGTCTACCATAAGGCAAGGTCAAAAACCTACAGCTTCAATCTAAAGGGCCTCTTTATAGATTTGGGGAACTCCATATACTGCCCTGTAACAATAATCAACACTTGCATGAATTACATCATTAGTTCCATAATCAGGAAAATAGTCTCCTAGATATTTTGGGGCTCTCCTTTCTCTTCTTGGGTAACGGTAATTTTGATTATGATCAGGTTTTGAATCTTTTCTGTTAACATTTCCATCTGCACCCAATATTTCTGTAGTCTCACTTTGATTTGATACTTCAGTATCATCAATAATAACTTCCTTTTCTTTTTCATCCAGGATATTTATTCTCAGGACCTTCTAAACTTTGGGATGCATCATCACTATCTGTGATGTTGGACATTTCTCTCATGTATTTTTGAACCTCTAAGTCATCACTGTCTGTTTGTGTCTGTTGTTCAGCTATGTTTTTCTTAATAAATTTCACCAATCTGAGAATAGACACTTTTCCTGTCTGTGGGTTGTACACCAAGTATGCCGGGCTATTCTTGTTATACCCCACAAATATTCCCTTATCACATCTGGGGTCCAGTTTCTTTTGACCATGTTTGTATGCACAGCATTCTGATCCGAATATCCACATCTTTGAAAGGTTTGGTTTTCTACCCGTTAACATAAAGGGGTACTCTTTGTCCTATAACTGTAGCATCTATTTCTAATGTAGGCAGCAGTCTGGACAGCGTAAGGCCACAACACCTTTGGCAATCCCTTCTCTAACAACAAGCATCTTCCCATCTCAAAAATAGTTTGACACTGTCTTTCAGCTGTACCATTTTGATGAGGAGAGTAAGGGGAAGATGTTTCATGTGTTATCCCTTTATTCCTCAGGAGGGACTGAAAGGTCTCGCTTGTGTATTCTGTACCGTTATCCGATCTTATACATCTGATTGTACCATATTTTGCACTGTCTGCGAGAAACTTCTCTGTTGCTAATGTTGTGTCACTTTTGTTTTTAAGGAAGTAAACTGCTATTGCCCCTGAAAAATCATCTGTGAATGAAATTGCATACTTATATCCATCCAAAGCGGTTGGTTCAATGGGACTGGATAAATCAGTATGTGCCAGTTCTAGTGGGGTACTAGCTTTTACATTTGATTTTCTGTTTCTGTTGTTGGTGAATTTTCCTTGAGTACAAATATTACAGTCTATATTAGCATTTCCTATGATCTGCATACCCTCTACCACCTTAGGCAGCTTCAGCACATCATCAAACTTAGTGTCCTAAAATCTCATGCCATGTTTTGACATCACTAATTAAGTTTACTTTGTCACTAGACATCATGTCATTTACGGAATCATTACATTGTTCATGGTTATTTACCGTTTTCAGATAGTACAATCTCTCATGTTGCTCTATGAGAGATCTCTATCTTTGCTTATGAGTTTATTTACAGAGACTATGCTCTGTGGGTATGATGGGATGAATAATACTTCCTTTAGGGTGACTTTAGAGCATTTCCCTGTGAAGTCTTGTAGAACTACCTCTGCATCTCCACATTTTTGTTCCATTGGCTCCATGTAATGTGACGTCAGATCAATCGTATCATCAAATCTTGTGAATTTGTCTCTCACTGTTATAATATGGGAGGTTGCTCCGCAATCTAACATGAGTCCGTTTCTGTGAATGTTGTCTGGTAGAAACCTTTGACTCACTTTAAAAACAAATGTTCGTTCCTCCTCTTGATCTTCTCGTTTTTCTGCCATTTGTTTAGCCTCATCTTTGGATCTGTTTTTTCTCCTACATGTCTCGTCACTGTGTGTAGTACTTTTATGAAAGTTGCACCATTTTGTTGACCCTCTTTGGTGGCAATTTCTCGCAATATCACCGCGGTTCCCACATTCATAGCATGTCACAGCTGACACATCTACTTCATTACATTGTCCGATGTGGGTTGTGCGTTGAACCTGTAAGAAACTACAGACTGCCTCAACCCAGATTCTACTCCACAGTACACATCTGAAAGAGCTCTTTCCCAAAAACGCTTACATATCATATAGAAATATTTTTAATTATTTTTACATTGGCTTAAAGCAGCATTACCAAACATTTAGAACACTCAATCCGATCAATTATTAGTCTGGGAGCAGCAGCAAGACATCAAGAACCGTCCCTGAACAAAGCGTATATGTGACCGTGACCATTTAGTATCACCCAACCATTTGGATGATAACACTTAGAACAATACCTAGTCAAGGTGTACGTGACCGTGATTACCATTTAAGGACATCGGGCTAGATGTCAGTATCATCCAACCCTTTGGGAATACACAGTTCTTACACTAATTTACATTTAAAGTGAAACTCATTTAAATTACACACGGGAAACACTCTATAAAAGGTTTGAGCAGGATTTGTCCTGCGTTCTTTCTGACTCCGATGAGCCCAAAGTACTTTATGTATTTTGTCACTGCGAAGCTGCAATAAACTTCTACGTCAAGATCTTCAATGCTCTCATCGTTTTATTTTTCTTACTTTGGCGAGCCACCCAACGCAGGATTTACAAAAAGCAGGAAAAGGTAAGAAAAACGTTTTTTTCTTCTTTTACACTCTTTTATTTAGGAAAACCTTCATTTAAAAAAATCTAGAAAAGAAAAGTTAAGGCCAGAATAGAAATTAGAGTAGAGTTATTCAGCAGAAGCAGGAGTTCTTAAGTTCTTAAGTCTATTCTGTACATTTCTGTTTGAGATTCTAACGGAATGTTAGAATTAGTAGTGTTGTTTTTTCCGAAGTAATGTGACAGTGTTACATTTTAAACTGTTTAAAGTAACTTGTGTGGTTGTTATAATTCTGTTTAGATTCTAAAGTAAGTGAATCAGCCCGACACAGTGTGGTGGCAGAAATATAACTAGATAGTTTCTAAAGTAACGGAAACTGTAGTGAGCCCAAAGCACCGAGGCTCGGTGAAGTTTAAAACAATAACCCGAAGTAGTGTGGTTTTATCCGACCAACTGTGACAGTGTTTTACACTTAAGTTTAAGCCCAAAGTACTGCGGCCAAGTTGACTGTTTTAAAATATAACACAGATAAACCCGACATAGTGTGGTTTTGTCTGACGTACTGTGGCGGTGTTACATTTTAAATAGTTTGTGAGAGTTGTTGTTTGTGAGCTGTGAGTGTTATTGTAGTTGGACTTGAGGCCTGACGGAGTGTGGCTGTGTCAAACAGTGAGACTTTCGAGTTCTAAAGCCTGACATATTGTGGCTGGTTTATTCATTTTGCGTCCAAAGTACTGGAGCTGTAAATAAATAGACTAACAGGTATCTTAAAGTAATTGGATAACATATAGTCAAAAGTTGTACATACTAAATTCATTAATTCAATAAGATTGTAAAAATGGAAGAGCTGATTGTTAAATACATTGCTAAGCACGGCTCTCAGGGAATGTTCGATGGAATCGAGAACATTGTTGATAAGCTGTATGAGTGGGCTATGGCCAAATTTGAAAGTTATCCCAAAATGCCTAAGAATAAAAAAGGAAAAATTGCCAATGTGCTTCAAGCAGTTCTTGCTGCATACAAAGTAACTAGAAAGACTTTAGATGCGTTAAAAGCTGAAAATAAGCAACTTCAGTCTAGACTGGATGATGGGCTAATTTCTAACAGACATTTCCAGGCTACTGAAATGATCTGGAAAGACGTAAAGGTCAGGATGCAGAATGACCTTACCCTTCTTAGAACTAACAATAATATGCTTATATCATCTGTGGACACATTGTCCAATGAATTAGAGGAAGCAAAGACTGTGTGTCAATTCCTAATTAAAAATGGTACAAATGAGGAAAATTCCAATCAGGTATCCATAGGTGGCATGCTGTGTGATCAACTTCCACAAATGACAGATTTGCATGAAGATGGTGATGTGAATTCAGAAAGAGATTCTCGGTAGGTCAGTAGTCAGTACTCTGACTGTACAGTTAGATTCCCCATGGCACCAATTTAGGCTACCAAAACAGTGTGTGTTAGTGAAGGAGGGGTGGGACCAATGACCTCTTCTATGGTCAGAGGGTTTAATCCCAATGAGCTAGAACCTGTGATAAAGAGCATTGGAAAATTTGATCCTGCCAAACAAGATCCACTGGATTTTCTAAAAAACTTGGAGCAATATGTGGATGTTTACAAATTTACAGATGGTGATGCATGCATTGTGTTAACGATGCGTTTGCCCGAGACTGTGTCTGGAGCCTTAAATCAGAAAGTGAAGACCAGAACTGCCAATAAGTTAGAAAGGAAACAGGCACCACTTGAAGTCCTAGGGGTGATGTCAGTTAATTGGGATAGAATATCTGATGTACACATAAGGAAAGGTGAGCAACCGATGGTATTTTCAGAGCGATTATTGGAGGTATTCAAAACTTTCAGTGGTAATCCTAACATTACTCAGAATGATGTCAGTTTCAAATCTGCTTTGATTAATAAATGTGATCTACTCACTTGTTCTGCTGTAACAATGTTTGTGACCCATCTCTCTGACTATAATGACATAATTTCTAAAATGACACAGTTTTACAACAGCCATGCTAACTTAAAGAGATCCAATCCTGTGTCAGCTGTAGGTGTTAAAAAGCTCCATAGGAATCGAGGCCACAAGGTTTCCCGTAGAAATGAGGACCAAGCTACTGGAGATAAAAAGGAAAGACCACCCCGTTGTAACCCTGATAACCTCCTAGTGTGTTATTTGTGTGGCAAGGAAGGACATATTTCCAGAAACTGCAAATTTTCTCTTAAGAAAGAAAAGAGAACAGGCCCAAAAATTGATCAGTTACAGGCCACTGTAAACAGATTGAGTGAGGAGCTCAAAAATCTGTTTAACTCTTTGCCTGCTATATATCACCAAGCCACTCAGCAAATTTGGAATAGTCAGAAAAACAAGATGTCTTTTGTTCAGGAAGTGCATCATCACAAATTTGAAACTAGTGATTAGGTAATGGTAAAGAACTACCAACCTGAGGGCCCATGGGCTGGGTGCGACCATGCATAGATTTAGTTTACAAGCTCTGCCACAAAACTAAATACCAACAACCTGTTAAGAGATGGTCCAACAATGATCAATTAAAAACCATAAAAATCCGAAGCCAATCATACTGGGCCATGTCAATAGTCAAGTGTCTATTGTAAGTGTTTGTAATGTTTTCTGTCTTATGTGTAAGGGGAGGGGGCATAAATTCATTCTGTTTGCAAGTATTTTTCAGATTACCTAACAAAACAGAAATAAATATGATGATGGTGATGGACTAGGATGGCAGACCCTACCCCTGACCCATTGTGTGTAGTGACGAGACCCTATCCTGAAGCGCTAATCAGTGACCTACAATGGATTCATGTTCCAGTCCTGGTGAAACTTACAGCATGGTCTCCAGACATGGATGAACAGTGCTACAGAGACAGTGTGACAGGAATGTAAAGGACTTCTGGACAATATATCCTGATATATCACAGTACTGCTGCGACCTGCTCATCCACAGACCACCTAACAGACCACATTCCAGTAAATCATCCCAAGGAAGCCTCTTTCAGTCAGAAATTATTGGAATTTATGGAGAGGGCACAGGGAGTCACTGAGACTAGTAATATCAATTTGGATTAGTGCACAAGAACTTCACTAGAACAAATTCAAGCTTAAGGCCCTAATGGGGTAGCTGGTTTTACCAATAAAAGCACTATGCTATGCTTTATGTGATCCATATTGAAATGTCAGATTGCAGATACTTCAATAATCAATGTAGGATGTTCCCATTGGCTGTGATGGTTCCTGAATGCCTCTGCTCTAAACCCAGGAAATATTTGTACATTGAACCAGATTTTAAGAAGAAACATTATGATAAGTTTGCCTAGTGGAATGGAGCCATAACTAGTGTGCATGAGGTGATGTTTCGATGATGGGTAAGATTCTCTGAGGGCCGAAGGAGGACAACCCACTGCAGGGCTTCACCGCCACTGGGCACCTGCCCGAAATGGGAGGTGTAATCTGTGTAAAGGAAGTGTTGTGATGCTTCAGGGCCAAAAGCATCAAAGAGGGGACTGTAAGAAATTACAGACTGCCTCAACCCAGATTCCACTCCACAGTACACATCTGAAAGAGCTCATTCCCAAAAAGGCTTAAATATCATATAGAAATAACTTTAATTATTTTTACATTGGCTTAAAGCAGCGTTACCAAACATTTAGAACACTTAATCCAATCAATTATTAGTCTGGGAGCGGCAGCAAGACATCAAGAGTTGACAGTATCATCCAGCCTTTTGGAAATACACAGTTCTTACACTAATTTACATTTAAAGTGAAACTCATTTAAATTACACACGGGAAACACTGTATAAAAGGTTTGAGCAGGATTTGTCCTGTGTTCTTTCTGACTCCGATGAACCCAAAGTACTTTATGTATTTTGTCACTGCAATGAACTTCTACATCAAGATCTTCCACACCCTCATTGTTTTATTTTTCTTACATACCTTTCTGTCTCTTAACTTACTTTTAAATTGAGTGAACGTCAGTTCTTCGCTGCTCTGTGTCGTGTGTCGTAATCTCGAATTAGTGTCAGAATACTATTTCTAACTATTTTTACTTACTTTAAATTTCTTTCTTTCAAGAAAGAAAAACAAATATTAGATAGAAGAGAGAGAATTACCTTTCATATATTGTAACTTTGGTTTTGACAGCTCAGGTCAAAGGTCAGGTCAAAGGTCAGGTCAAAGGTCAGGTGTTTAATGACTTTCACATGTCAATCAACAGAGTGGTCAACAAAGGGGGGCTACAAAAAGGTCAAAGATCAAATGACTAAGGAATGTGTAATGACTTTCACATGGCGGTCAACAGAGTGGTCAACATTTATAACTTGAATAGCCCCCATTACAGAGATACCATATGATTAATGATATGTAATTAAAAGTAAGTATTAAAAAGGTCAAACGTTAATGACTAATGAGTATGTAATGACTTCCAAACATTGGTCATATAATCAAATAATAATTAGGATTTCCAGTTAAAATGGAGGTCTAAAGTCATTACTTTAAATGGATTTACAGCCAAACACACAGACACACACACACACACACAAAATTTGAAAAATAAAGACACACCCACCATTTTTCCCTTGAAATACTCTGTCTCTACTTGTGAAATATTGGTGATTCTTTCAGCGCAACTATGGCCACTTGTCCTGATGCACCAAAGAAGCTGAAATCTACTTTGAGGAGATTTGCAAAAATTTTAGAGGATAAACATATTCAGTATTGGTCGTTGTCAAACGGTTGTACAGCCGGGTTTTTTTTTCAATGCGGAATAAGCAGACATAGCGCTTTTCAGGTTATCTGGACTGGGGCACATCCACTGGAGGAGCGTTACTGAAATCGTAACTTTTGATCAGTGTGACTGAGAAAAGTTTCGTAAATGGTGTAAGGACTTTGAGTACATTGTTAGAATAGATTTCTTTTCACCAGAGGCCTACAAACGGAAGTGGAAAAACAGTACATCTCCGCAACAGAGCAACTAATTTAACGGTTAATTAAACAGTGATGCCTCCCAAGCATTACTCCCACCCCATCCACCCAACACCCCCCAATAAGATACCTTCAATGAACAATGGTGAATTAACCAATGATACCCCCGAGCAATACTCCCACCCCATCCACCAGCACCCAACACCCCCAATAAGATACCTTCAATGAACAATGATGTATTAACCAGCATACCCCCCCCCCATTTTGGGTAAATTCACCCTATAAAAGCTAGCACTTCCAAAAAGTTTGACATTCAGGTGTCTACCGTTAGGTTTCACATCTTTGGAAATCCATCAGAGGCTGAAGAATTTTTGTCTTCAAAACTTTAAGACTTCTCAAACCATGGACTTCACAACAGGTAAGAACTTAAATTATCCTATACGTGATTTAATCTTATGAAATATTCAGAAGTTAGGTATACCCCGTCAACTTAAGCAGTCATGTTGTATTTAGATAGGAATATTATATCTAAAGTTTATCTTTTTATTACAGAACAAGAGCAGACTATGCTTATCTGATTCTAGTGTCTAGGACTATCAAAGTGAAGCCCTCTAGGTAATTTCAACGTGTCGTTTAGAACTGATTTGTGAGTTAAAAAGTATCATACATGTTATTAAGTTAATATTTTATATGTTTTACTCATTATTTAGAAAACGACACTGTGGTCATTTCTGACAACGAGTTTCCTCACCCCGTCACACAAGCCCCTAGGAATCTAAGAAAACCGGAGCATCAATACCCTCAGGCTTTCCAAAGACCTATAGCTGTAGTATTACCACAGCCTAGACCAAATCAACAAACTTCACGTAAGTCACATCATAAATGCATGAATACTTTGTAAAACCTTTCATATGTGTCACGAATCTGCAGGACTCGGTGACGTCACTACGCCAGAGTCACCTGAGCACCACCGGTACACCTGCAGTCAATTAGTCCAGAGACTATTTAAATGCCAGACTCATCAGAGATGGCGGTGAGTATTGTTTGTTGTTTGTAGTTTGTGTTAGAGGAGTTCCTTGATTTCTTCAGCAGTGTCTGTCACATGAGAGTTTGAGTTCCCGTTTATTTCTTTCATTTTCGACCTGCTCTTCATTAAAGTCCGGTTGGTTGTACTGAGTGTCCTGAGTCTCCCTCTACACAGCGTGACAGAATACTCGCTCAAGAAGTAAAACAGGAGAAGAATATGTCTGCACCTTCGACACCGGATCCGCAGCAGCCACCAGCTGCAGCTCCCCCTGCACCCAACCTGATCGCGGAGCTTGTGGCCTCTCTACAGGAGACTATCCTGGCTGCTGCGACCCCATCGGCCTGTCCCGTGGCCAAACCCGCACTATACGGGTGAGGTATCGGAATGTGCTGGGTTCATAATGCAATGCTACTTATATTTCGATGTTCTCCCTCAGCAGTTCGCCGATGACCGTGTGAAGATTGCGTTCATACTATCGCTACTCTCCAGTGAAGCTCGACGCTGGGCGGAGGCGTTATGGACATCCGAGAGCCCAGCACTCGCTTCCCTGGATGGGTTTCTAGAGCATTTCAAGGCAGTCTTCGGCATGAGCGTCTCCGCCCTCTCGACCCATGATGAGCTGTTCGCCCTACGGCAAGGAAGAAGTATGGTTATATAGTATAAGTATAGAGAGTATAATCTGCGCTTCCACACACTGGCAGCCTCCAGTAAGTGGAATGAGGCAGCTCTACTCGCAGCATACCGGCGAGGCTTGCGGCCCGAGATCAGGAGGCAGATGGCAATTTATGACGACTCTGTCAGCCTGGAGGCCTTCCTGCTGAAGGCACAGAGTGTGTCGCAACATCTCACCGCAGTCACCGCTGAGGGGAACTACAGATCCGATACCTCACCCCACATAGAGTTCTCCGCACCAGAGCCCATGCAGACGGATGAATACCACCTGACACCAGGCGAACATCGTCACCATCTTCAGCGTGGACTTTGCGTATACTGTGGGGAGTCTGGCCACCTCATTTCTACCTGTCCAGTCCGACCCCAACACCCAGCGGTGAGTACGGTCCATTTGAACTTGATCATGTCTAATCCTCGTTATCATGAGGCTTCCCTAATTGTTGGCTATCATTCATATATAGTGAAAGTGCTCTTCAACTCCGGGGCATCCGGGAACTTAATTTCCTCTCACGTTCTATCCGCCTGCCACATACCCCATCAGCCGAGCCCTAAGCACTATCAATCAGATCACCACTATACAGGGAAAACCGCTGGGCCACGGACTGGTGAAATGGATCACTCCTGAGTTCACCCTCCGTATAGGCGTACTTCATGAGGAGACTTTATCTTTTCTGCTGCTGGAAAATTCCCGAGTGGACGTCGGTCTAGGATGTCCCTGGCTGGCTCTTCACCAGCCCAATATCCGGTGGAGTGAAGGGAGTATCAACCAGTGGAGCGATTACTGTTTCCGAACCTGCCTGCACACGTTCCCAGTCGCCGCTCCCTTGGAACTGGCCTTAGGATCTACCACCATAGAAAGCCCCCAGACCTCCACCATCATGGATCTCCCAGATGAGTACCAACATTTCTGCGAGGTCTTTAGCAAGGCCGCCACCACGAAGCTTCCTCCACACCAACCATGGGACTGTGCTATTGACCTTATTCCCGACGCCAAGTTGCCTAAAGGACGCATCTATTCTCTGTCTGCCCCGGAACATAAGGCAATGGAGGAATACATTCAGGAAGCGTTACGCCAGGGGTTTATCCGCCCATCCACATCTCCGGCTCTGTCCAGCTTTTTCTTTGTGGCGAAGAACTGCAGCCCTGTATTGATTACAGGAAACTAAATTCCCAAACAGTAAAGTTCGCTTACCCCCTGCCTCTGATCCCTGCGGCACTCGAGGAACTCCGGGGGGCTCGCATTTTTATCAAATTTGACTTATGGAGTGCATACAACCTAATCCAAATCTGCCGTCATGATGAGTGGAAGATGGCTTTCATCACGCCTGCCGGACATTACAAATATAGAGTTACGCCCTACAGTCTCACTAATGCGCCCTCTATATTCCAGAATTTTATGAATGAGATTCTTCGGGACATGCTTCATCGGTTTGTGATGGTGTATATCGATTATATTTTGATCTATTCCCCCAACCGAACCGAGCACGTCCGTCATGTTCGGCAGGTGCTAGCTCGTCTTCGCCGTCACCACCTCTATCTCAAGCTGGAGAAGTGCGAGTTTCACTGGTCCGTAGTACACTTTCTGGGGTACATCATCTCCGCCAAAGGGATTCAGATAGACCAAGCTAAAGTCAAGGAACAAACAATCAAAGAACTACAGTGCTTTCTGGGGTTTCTGAACTTTTACCGTCGTTTTGTGGCAGGATACAGCCAGCGCACAGCCCCTCTTACTTCCCTGCTGAAAAACCATCCAAAGAAACTTAGCTGGACCACCAACACAGGCGAAGCATTTCAAAACCTAAAAGCCGCCTTCTCCGCACCCATCCTGCTGCACCCCGATCCAAACCGTCCGTTCATCGTAGAGATGGATGCCTCCTCCGTGGGTGTTGGGGCAGTGTTATCCCAACGAGGAGGTGAGCCGTCTGTGCTACGTCCATGTGCCTACTTCTCTAAGAAGTTGTCCCCGGCGGAGCAGAATTACAACATCGGCAATCGTGAATTACTGTCGATTAAGTTGGCTTTAGAGGAATGGCGGCACTGGCTAGAGGGGGTGAAACATCCCTTTGAAGTGATTACTGATCATAGGAATCTCCAATACCTTAGAGAAGCCAAGCGATTAAACCCCCCCAAGCACGTTGGGCTGTGTTCTTTACACGCTTTTGATTCACCGTCACCTATCGTCCAGGGCATAAAAACATCAAAGCAGATGCCCTGTCGCGAACCCATGCCCTGGATCAGAAATCGGAAGATCCGGGACCCATATTACCTCCAGAGCTCTTCATCTGTCCCATTCTTTGGACCCTCGACGATGAGATAGGCCCGGAGGGGAAAATATATGTGCCCACATCACAACGTCTTCGCCTACTGGACTCACTGCACTCCTCTCCGGGCTCTGGATATCCGGGCAGACAGAGAACCCTCTCACTCCTAAAAGACAGGTATTGGTGGCCTAACATGGCGCGAGAGGTGGCGCTCTTCGTGAAAGGATGCTCAGTCTGCGCCGTCATCTCCACACCACGCCAGCTACCGGAGGGCAAGCTTGTGCCTCTTCCAATTCCACATCGGCCCTGGTCACATCTGGGAATTGACTTTGTCACTGACTTGCCCTCCTTTGGGGGTTATACCACCATTCTCGTTGTGGTTGACCGGTTCTCCAAGGCATGCAAACTAATCCTGCTCCGTGGTCTGCCCACCACCTGGGAAATGGCAGGAACCCTCTTCCACCAGATCTTCCGGCACTATGGCATCCTGGAAGACATCGTATCAGATAGAGAGCCCCAATTCATATCTAAGGTATGGCAAGCTTTCTTCAGAAAATTAAATGTATCTGTGAGTCTCTCTTCCGGTTACCATCCACAGACTAACGGCCAAACCGAGTGAAAAGTGCAGGAGATTGGACGTTATCTGCGTGCATACTGCCGAGACTACCAGGAAGGGTTGAGCCAATACCTGCCCTGGGCCGAGTACGTGCAGAATTCACTCCGCCAAGAAGCCACCGGACTCACTCCATTTCAGTGCGTACTCGGTTATCAGCCACCTTTGTTCCCGTGGTCTGGAGAACCATCAGAAATCCCCGCAGTGGACTACTGGTTCAGAGAGAGTGAGAGGATCTGGGAGTCAGCGCACACACAAGCGCACAAAAGACAAGCCGATACCCGCAGGCGGGAGGCGCCACTATATCAGGCAGGTGACATGGTCTGGCTCCGTACCCAGGACCTGCGGCTCAAACTTCCCTGCAGGAAGGTACCGGGTCCGGGAAATCCTTGACTCATGACGGAGGTGCGGCCAAATCCAATATCTAGTCAACTGGAAGGGCTATGGTCCAGAGGACAGGTCCTGGGTGAACCGCAAGGACGTCCTCGATCCCGCGCTCCTCTCCGAGTTCCATCAATGTCAACCGGACCGGCCCGCTCCCAGAGGCCGTGGTCGGCCCCGTCGTCAGTCACAGACGTCTGGAGACGCCCGTGGGGGGGGGGGGGGTGCTGTCACGAATCTGCAGGACTCAGTGACGTCACCACGCCCGAGTCACCTGAGCACCACCGGTACACCTGCAGTCAATTAGTCCAGAGACTATTTAAATGCTAGAGTATTGTTTGTTGTTTGTAGTTTGTGTTTGAGCAGTTCCTTGATTTCTTCAGCAGTGTCTGTCACATGAGAGTTTGAGTTCCCGTTTATTTCTTTCATTTTCAACCTGCTCTTCATTAAAGTCCGGTTGGTTGTAATGAGTGCCCTGAGTCTCCCTCTACACAGCGTGACAATATGGCATATATGTTATTATTTTGTTTGTGTTGTAATCAGAATTCGAGAACACTTCGACGGTCGGTGGTGATTCTAGTGATTCCGGTGGGTTATGTGTGTTTTATAAATAATTTTATTCTATTTTCACCCACTCATTCAGTGCATAAAGCTCTCTCAAATTTCTGTCTTCTTTTAGATGTTTCACAAGGAGAACAAGAGGAGATAGAGGAAACAATCTAGAAACAAATAGAGGAATCTGACTTGGTTCGAGAAGAAAACGTTCAAGAGGATTTTATACCGGAATATAACGCAGATGCAGAAGAAGAAAACGCTCAAGAGGATTATTTCTTGCACACGCCTATAAATAATCAAGAGGAGATAGGACAATTACGGGGATATAACTTTGGTCATGAACAAAACCTTGAGGAGTTTAATGGTGCAATTGCAGAATTATTTCAAACAAGACTAGGATTACTGGAGAACTTTGATCATCTACATTATTCACTTCAAAACCGACCAGGTAGGGATCTTGTTGGATTTTTGCTTATCAATCGTGAGTACTTATATAGATTTTTGATGGTGAATGATCATTTGATAAGAATTCTCTCCCGAGACTAGAAATAACAATGGCACAGAAGCGTTCGAATAACATTTCATATTCAGAATGTAAAAAAATTAGAACTGAAGATACCCCATCATCACCATGTGATTTCAGTTTTGAAAATTCTTCAAATGGTCTGTTACAATATGACCCATACACAACCCTGAACCCGTATTTAACTGAAGCGGTTAATGCGCTGAACAAAAGTTTGATTCCATCACACCATCTTGTTAGTCAGAGTCCTAGTGTAGATGAGATTACATCAACTGCACCGGTGACTCCGTGAGACATATTCGACCAACTAAACCAAAGTCTGTTAAGATTACAGAATGGTATAAATGATTTCCAACACTCTGTACAATTAAATTCTGCCTTAATCAATGCAGTAAATGAACTAAACGAAAATCTAAGGACTTCAGACAAGATCATTAGTCATAATGAAAATTTCAGTCAATACCCCAGTCAAATCATGATAAACACACCGTTGTCTCTACATGACGTATTTTATGAATTAAACCAAAGTCTGCTGGGGTTGCAAAATAGTCTGAATGAAGAAGGTCATTCTATACAGTTGAACCCCGCCTTAATAGATGCTGTAAATCGTTTGAATGAAAGTTTGACCTTATCTACTGATCACAGCATTAATGCCCTCTCAACTCCTGAACCCTCTCAACAACACAGCCCATTAACTCCTCAAGATCTGTTTCATAATCTAAATCAAAGTCTTCTCATGTTAAACGACAGGCTTGTTAACTTATTCAACCCCCAGCTACTGTTTCACAAAACTCAGCAACTGATAATGAGAATGTATTTGAAATGCCGGGCGATCTAAATGCTCAAATAGATGTCGCTGATCCAAATGCTCAGGTAGATGTCATTGATCTAAATGCTCAAATAGATGTCGCTGATCCAAATGCTCAAATAGATGTCATTGATCCAAATGTTCAGATAGATGTCGTTGATCTAAATGCTCAAATAGATGTCGCTGATCCAAATGCTCAGATTGGTAATGGTATAGATCCTAATGTTCAAATCGGTAACGGTGTAGATCCTAATATTAGAATAATCAACTATGACAGGTTCAATAACACAGAGATTAGGAGAAGAGTTAATTTTTCAGCAATCACTAATGACAACAGTTTTGCAGAATTTTATAATTATGTTTTAGAGATTCTAAACAGTTTAATAGAAGTGGCAAATGAAGTCATTTCACCAACAGATGTCGTCACTGTTGAAATTAGAGGTGACACACTCAATTTGTCATCACGCATTCAATTCGTCAATGGGTCCATCGATTTGCAGTCTTTTCTAACAATGCTTGAAAATTCAGTTCAAAGTAATTCACTAGAATTAGTCATCCAAATAGTTGAACTGCCTCGTGGTGGTACAGGTAGGAGAAAAATTGGTAAAATGTTCAGTTCAGAAGTTGTTCTGAGACATCTGTACATCTTTCACAACAAAGACAACATGTGCTTTGCATTTTGCGTTGCACAGCTTTTGAACCCTGGAAAAAAACGATTTTCAGGTCGAACAGGTTGCTAAACAGATCCAACACACTGTAGGATTAACTGAAAACACAGCGGTCATGTTTGCAGATGTGTCTAAATTTGAGTCGCAGTTAAACTGTAAAATCGTGATCTTACACTGTTGTAAAAACAAATCCGGATACTCTTTCTTTCAAACCACCAAAACTCCCCACGAAAAAACAATTTACTTGTTTTTACACGATAACCACTATTATGGGGTTAAAAAAATCACAGGTTTTTTGGGGTCTAGTCATGTCTGTCGTTTTTGTCACTCTGGGTTTAACAATTTGCGCAAACACCAGTGTGAATTTAGTTGTAACGTTTGCCGCAATCCAGATTGCTACAAACAATCTAAATACGTATCCCGATGCCCAGATTGTTTGAGATTCTGTAAGTCAAAATATTATTTTGACAAACATAAGGCGAGGCTTCAGTCGAGCAACGGTGAGTATTCTTTGTTTGAATCTGGCTTCTACTGTGGGGAATGCAATAACGTGATACATCAGAACCCATTTAACCATAAAAAACACGTGTTCTCTACGGCTACGTGTAAACTCTGTGTCGAAAAATTTGATCCAGACACAGAACATAACTGTTTTATACAACCGATAAAGAAAGAATCGAGAACCAGGAAATACATCTTTTATGATTTCAAGACCAGACAGGAAACAGGAACTCATATAGCTAATTATTTATGCTGTATTGACTTTCACGGAAGGGAGTGGGTGTCCAAAGGAGACGGGTGCGTCACTGAGTTTTTTAAGAAATACCGACATAACAAATACACCAGTTATACATTTATTGCTCACAATGCACGTGGATTCAATTCATATATATTGTTAAATCATTTAGTGAAGGAAGGAATCACTCCTGAAATCATTGCGCAAGGTGGTAAGATTCTGTGTTTTACCAATTCCGAGTTTCGCCAGTCCTACATCGATAGCCTGTCTTTTCTACCCATGAAGCTCAGCAGCCTCCCTAAAGCCATGGGGTTCTCGGAAGAAAAGAAAGGTTATTTCCCCCATTTCTGGAACACCTAAGAACATCAAAACTATGTAGGCCCATACCCCGAGCCAAAGTTTTACGGCGTGGATAGCATGATGCCTAAAGACAGGGAAAAAAATTTCAAATGGTATGCAATGGTGTCTGGCAAAATCTTTGATTTTAAGAAAGAGATGGCTGAATACTGCATAAACGATGTCAACATTTTGAGAAAGGGGTGTTTAGCTTTCAGAAATTAAATTCTGCAAACTACAAAGGTTGACCCTTTTAAATGAATAACGACCACTTCTGTGTGTATGAAAATCTTCAGAACTATGTTTATCCCCCAAAACACGCTAGCTATTCCACCGCTTGACAATTACATCAACAGGCAGAAATCTTTCTCAACACCCTCCATTCAGTGGCTCGAATACAGTTTTCCCCAAAATGCACCACATCCCCTTAGCAGTTCTAACGTTAACTTTGGAGATGTCCATCAAAAAACCATAGAAAGGATTAAATATTTGCAAATGACCCACAATTTGCAAGTCACAACTATGTGGGAGCACGAATGGAGTGAAATGAAGAAAAGTGACAGCCGTGTGATAAACTTTGTAAGAGAGTTTCACTTCCCCGAACGTTTAAACCCTCGAGATGCGCTTTATGGTGGACGCACCAATGCATTACATCTGCACTATCTAGCCAAACCCAGGGAGAGAATCGATTATTATGATTTCACCTCTCTATACCCATATATAAACAAGACAAAAACGTACCCAACTGGCCACCCAACCATCATTTTCCGGGACTTTGAGCCTCTGGAAAATTATTTCGGTATAATTAGAGCAAAAGTGCTGCCACCTAGAGGCCTGTGGGCACCCATTCTCCCTTTCCGTGTAAATAACAAACTCCTCTTTCCTCTATGTAGGGCATGCAGCGAGCTGCAACAAAAACAATGCGATCACACAGATCAGGATAGAGCTCTCACAGGTACCTGGGCTTTGACTGAAATAGCAAAAGCCATAGAAAAAGGATACAAAATTTTAAAAGTGTTTGAAGTCTGGCACTTCCCCAATAAGCGTGACAATCTTTTTACCAACTACATTAAAATGTTCCTTAAGACCAAGCAGGAAAGTTCAGGATATCCAACCTGGGTAGTAGATGAAGCCACTAAACGTGAGTACATAAAAAATATGAAGAAAACAAGGGAATTAAACTAGAACCAAATAACATTACAGTTAATCCTGCCAAAAGATCAGTGGCTAAACTCGCATTAAATTCATTGTGGGGTAAGATGTGTCAAAGACCTGACAGATCGAACACAACTCTGATTAGCGATCCTGCTGAGTTTTTACAGTTCATGTTCTTGGATGTGTACAATGTTAACCGGTTTGCTTTTTTGAACGACGAGGTAGCACTCATGCAGTGGCGTTATGCAGACGATAGACTCATTAAACCCGGGAATGCTAATGTTTTTATTGGGATCTTCACTACTGCATATGCTAGACTTGAGCTGTATAATCTGATGGACCGACTGAATCAACGTTGTTTGTACACCGACAGTGTCATTTTTAAAAGTAAGGAAGGTGACTGGATGCCATGCCTGAGCGATTATTTAGGTGGTCTTACCAGCGAACTAGATGACGGCGACCAAATTTTTGAATTCATAAGTGCCGGCCCTAAAACATATGGATACAAAACAATAAAAGGAAAAACAACAATGAAAGCTAAAGGTATCACTTTAAATTACACCAATTCCGAAATTGTTAATTTAAGATCTCTGACAGAGCTGGTGGACAACCATGTGAAAAATCCGGACTAATCCGGTCAGCTTATAACCTCACAGAATCAAATTGTGAGAGATAAAAAAAGGTTTCATTTGAGAAACCAGCCACAGTTGAAAAGGTTCAGGGTTGTAGTATATGATAAGCGAGTTTTATTACCAGATTTCACAACTCTCCCTTACGGGTACTAAGGCTTTTCATGTATATATGTATGTATGTATGTACGTATAGTTTATTTTGTTTGTTTCTGTTGATTTGACACATCATTAGTCATAGAAAATATGAATGCTTTTGATGCCAGGATGCAATTACCTTTTTCATGTATCGTTTGCGGACCTAGTAATAGCGGTAAATCATATTTTATCAAGCTGCTGCTAGAAAACTGTAAAGAGGTATTTTCAAAAGTCCCTGAAAATATTGTGTGGATCTTTTCTTGTTGGCAACCTCTGTACAATGAATTGTTGTCCAAAATATATATAAAATTTCTTCAAGGAATCCCTGATTCGTTGTGTGACAATGAACTATTTCCCCCCAACAAAACAAACTTATTGGTAATCGACAACTTGATGGAAGCTGCCAGTAAGAATGACGAAGTAGAAAAGGCTTTTACAAAATACACCCATCACAGAAATCTGAGCGTCATCTATCTCGTACAAAATTTGTTTTTTCAAGGCAAAGCTAGTAGAACCATTAACCTAAATGCCAACTATATGGTTCTTTTTAAAAACCCTTGAGATAAATTACAGATCAGTGTACTAGCTCGTCAAATGTATCTTGATAACAGCAAGTATTATTTAGAATGTTTTCGAGATGCAACTGCTAGACCATTTGGCTATTTATTAGTAGATGTCAAAGCGCAAACACCAGAAGAACTTTGTCTCCGGTCAGGGGTGTTTCCACGAGAGAAGCTGATTGTGTATGTTCCGAAAAAGAAGAAAAAACTTTAAAGTATCGAAAACAATGTCAGGTCGGTTGAGACAAACCCTCCCATTGTTGCAAACATTACATAGGTCACCCCCCAGTCGGAGAAAGACAATATTAAGGAACGACTCGACAGATCTCATTCTGAGCATATTCGAGCTCACTTTAAAAGTTCTTAGAGGGAACGTACCATTGATGACGAAACAATACAGAGATTTAAAAAAACAGAAAAAGTGGATCAAACTTTTTGCGGATAAAAGAACATCTGTAGAAACAAAAAGGAAGGTTGTTAATCAAACTGGTGGATTTCTTCTTCCACTACTCAGCGTGGCTGTTCCTTTTATAAGTAGCCTAATCGCGTCCCGTAACAATTAACATGGAGACCGCAGAGAAAATGTATTTTATCCCTCAACATCAACTCGATAAACTTAGAAACATCACCACTGAGAAAGAAAGCTTAAGAAAGACTGCTGAAAACAACTTGGATGAGACAATACGACACATTTTGTTAAGGAATGATGTGAATGATTATGAGAAGGCTAAACTCTACGCATCGGCCCTGCAAAAGTTTTTAAACTTGGTAAAATTAGGAGATCAGGAAACCGCTCGACTAACCTTAACCCTGCCTAAAATACCAGAAAGCAAAACAGAGACAACCATGACTGAAGGTCCATCACTTCCAGGAGATGGAATCGTACAAGAAGTGCTTGCTAACGTTTCAACGAGTTGCAAAAGAAATGCATTGTACATTATGGAAAATTTTTTTAAATCCGACGATGTTGCTTCGTGGAATGATGAAGGTGAATTTATTTTTAAAGGAAACGCCATCAAAGGTTCTCACATGGTAGATCTGCTTAAGAGTCTCACAGCCCCTCATAAGGTATCTGATGATCGGAGGCCTTTAGGTTGGAAAGAATTGTTACATACTGTAGCTAGTCTAAATATCCCCTTCTCAACCATACCTAACGGAGATGTTCGATGCAAAATATCCGACAAAAAAAGATCTAAAGATCCACACCCTTCACCACATGATTCTCCTTCTACGTCAGCTGAAAGCAAAGACTATGATTCCATGACCCCCGAACCCGTTTTTAAATAACTGGTTCTTAAACAATCTGCCTGGTATGATTTTTGAAATGACTGACGAGGGACTACTAATTTTGCAATGTATTTCGATAATGTTTATTTCAATAAAGTTATTCTGCATCGAGAATTTTCTTGTGAAGCATCATGATTAATTACATTACACACATGAATGAAACATGTCTAGAGAGTTAACACATTGTACACACCTAAATGAATGTTTTTTATTTACTCTAGGGTACAGTTTTTTCACAAAAGATACAACAGCATTATCGTTTCTATTTAAAACTTTACCATACATAGACATAATCTTTCTGCCCCGTGCCCGTAGCAAAGTGAACAGTGTTGTGTCTTTTCATTAAATTTTGAAAATTCCCTTGTTCAGTTTATAGTTTTTTGGGGACTCTACCTTCCTTTAGAATGGAATCAAAAGCTTTAGTCACCTCTGTTCCGGTCTTGTTTCGTAACACGCGAACCCAAGCATGTTTAGATAAAATATCTATACACGTTATCAGAAATTTTGCGTTGTCATTACTCTCTGACTCATTGGACATATCGACTAAATCAGCTTGCCACTGTTCATCAATGTTTTTTTACAAAAACCTTGTTTCTTTTAAACTTTGTAGATAGTGGTTTATGCAGTGTGTACGCATTTTGCTCCGCTAGCCAGTTTTTTATCTCCACATCATTAACTCTCTTACCCACTTTCTCAACAATAGCTCTTTGCAAACTCTCAATACCGCCGTATGTCCCTGGGTCTGACGGTGTATAGTATATGTTCTTCATCAACCGTTCAGTCATTTTGGAGTAACGGAACAAAAATGGTCAAATACAGATATGGATTATTGATTTTATTTCAGGACACTTATCACGTGAGTAAGGTTTACATTTTTATATGTCAAATATTCAATCAGATAACCAAAGACTTTCACTATATCAACATTTTCCTTTCTAAGCAATTGTAAAACACAAATATCTGATACATAGGTTAAGATGCATAATACATGACTAGTTTTACAATCGAATGGTTCAGCAAACATAGTGGATAAAAATCCTTGCACATGAGTGTGGAAAGGAACAACAGTATTTATGTTGCACAAAGATTCCCAATTTTTACTAAAATCTCGCACTTTGTTCAAAAATTTTTGAGTCATTGACTCTCCGCTCAACGATTTGTTGGAGAGTGGAGACGATCTCAGTCTTTAGATCTTTCTCGGGGTCAGAATCGACGTGGCATGCTTTGAGGTTTCCCATGTATGTGCCGGGTCAGGGGGTTCCAGAGATGAGTGAAAGGTCCAATAGTCCACAACATCTTCATACACCTGGTCACTGCAGATTTCCTTCATTTTCTCTTTAGCCTCACTCAGAACAGTTTTGATGTAAGGCTCATCTTTCCAATCACAAACGGCTGCCTCTGCGATTGCCTGAATTTTTTCCAAGGATGTAGTTTGCTTGATACCGCACATTTTCAGTCCTCTAGCCACCGTGTATTTCAACCACGGTTTAAATAGCTTTTTCATCAATCTGTAGGAGTTCATGTGCAGATAGTACTCATCGGGGTCGAATAAGCACGAGTGTTGGAGTTGACTCGGGTGATCAATCGCACACCTGTCTTTGAGATCTTGATCAATGATTCTGTCCAGCAGTTCTCCCGTCACAACACGGATGATAGCTAGCACGGTGTTTGATATGCATCTGTCAGCTTCATCGTTCATAGGCAGATAGGTCAGATTTCAGATTTCCTAGGGCTTCACCAATGTTTTCATCATCCTTACATCCAGAACAGGTCGTATCTTTATCCGTGGTAGCGACCAAGCTGTAAAAATAAGGCTTGTATTCCTTAGTGCTTGCCAACATATTGTTTGTTGATGCTCAGAATGTTTTAACTCAGAAATGTAGTCTGTCTCATATATACACCGTTTGGGTGGAGTCGGGGAGAAGGTGTGGTTTCTGCTCAGTCCTGAAAGATTAGTAAAACATAATGTCAAAAGAGATCTTCTAATTTTACTCTTATTTCATCTGTTCTTTTCACTTCCTGGAATAATTCGTCGATTTGTTTAAAGTAACACTGTAGATCATGCCAGCTGACCCGATCATATATCACTCCGCAGTTCTCTTTGTTATCAGAAGGGCAGTCGCCGGTAGTAGAAGTGGAAATATGCAGTAAAACCTGGTCCTTGGAGAAATTAGTTGCTCTGATGCGGTACACCTGTTGTGGAGATGTACTGTTTTTCCACTTCCGTTTGTAGGCCTCTGGTGAAAAGAAATCCATTCTAACAATGTACTCAAAGTCCTTACACCATTTATGAAACTTTTCCCAGTCACACTGATCAAAAGTTACGATTTCAGTAATGCTCCTCCAGTGGATGTGCCCCGGTCCAGATAACCTGAAAAGGTCTACGTCTGTTGATTCCGCATTGACAAAAACCCGGCTGTACAACCGTTTGACAACGACCAATACTGAATATGTTTATGCTCTAAAATTTTTTGCAAATCTCCCCAAAGTAGATTTCAGCTTCTTTGGTGCATCAGGACAAGTGGCCATAGTTGCGCTCAAAGAATCACCAATATTTCACAAGTAGAGACAGAGTATTTCAAGGGAAAAATGGTGGGTGTGTCTTTATTTTTCAAATTGTGTGTGTGTGTGTGTGTGTCTGTGTGTTTGGCTGTAAATCCATTTAAAGTAATGACTTTAGACCTCCATGACGTTTTAACCGGAAATCCTAATTATTATTTGATTATATGACCAATGTTTGGAAGTCATTACATACTCATTAGTCATTAACATTTGACCTTTTTAATACTTACTTTTAATTACATATCATTAATCATATGGTATCTCTGTAATGGGGGCTATTCAAGTTATAAATGTTGACCACTCTGTTGACCGCCATGTGAAAGTCATTACACATTCCTTAGTCATTTGATCTTTGACCTTTTTGTAGCCCCCCTTTGTTGACCACTCTGTTGATTGACATGTGAAAGTCATTAAACACCTGACCTTTGACCTGACCTTTGACCTGACCTTTGACCTGAGCTGTCAAAACCAGTTACAATATATGAAAGGTAATTCTCTCTGATAGATTTCTCAATATTTCAATTTATCACATACATAACAATACACAGTATTAAAATGCTTATACTACTGTCTTCCCAACAGAAAGACTAAAGCAGGAGTTAAACAAGAATGAAATAGTAGCACAGAGTTACAGAACAGTACCAAAGTAGAGTGAAATTAAGAGTAAATAAATAGAGTAAATAAAGTAAAAGTAAGTAAAATATGCAAGAATAAATAAAATTATATAATTGTTTAATTATATAATTATATTGCAGTAGGTGCAAAATGGGCTTTGTGAAAATAAGCTTAATGCAATAATGGGTAGAATGTGCAATATCATGATTGTCCAGTCTTTGGTCGGTTGAGTGAGTGTGTGCGTGAAGAGTCAAGTCTGGTTGTATCTCAGTTCTTGGTGTGGGTTGAAGGCCAGAATAGCCTGCAGGAAGAAGCTCCTCATTCTCTCTGTGTTGGCCTTTAGGGAGCGGAAAAGTGGTAATTATCCAGAGTGTATTTTCATACAGAAGAAAAAAGCATTATGAGGGGAAAAAAGTTAAATACACAAAGGAGTTGCTTTAATACAGTGGTTTGTACCTTAGATAGTAGAGTCTTATAGTGCATGACTCCGATCCCACTCCAGAGAACAGGCACTGTATAACTTAAATTTAAATTTTAATTCCTTTGGATAGTTATAGTTTAATCTGTACACATGATTAGGTAAGCATTAGATATGTCCCTCAGGTGACGAATGACCACTTGATCAATCACCACAGAAACACCGAGATGTCAGTCACCATACCCTTGATCACATCTTCACTGTCACTAGGTGTTATAGAATGTCATTGTCCTTTTCCTTTGGTTTGTTCCCTGTAAAATACAGTACAGTTAGAGAAGCACCTGTTAATGAACTGCAAATGGAAAAGGTATCCAATACATTTTTACATCCATGTGCTGTGTTTGTATGTTTTCTACTGGTTTCTCTCTCTCTGTTTTATTTTCACTTTCTAAGATTCCACTATTCACACAACAACAACAACAAAAACATAAAATATAACCTTCAATCACTAACATACAAATTCTAATATGTGTAAAAACATTCACATCTTTATTCCAGGCTGTGAAAATAAACAGTGACTTTTAGCTGCTAAGCTCTGTATAGTGTCGTTTCTCATCCTGGTCCTGGAGACACCCAACACTACATATATTGATGTTTCACTTATACAAAAACATTTCAGGTACAGGAATTTTAACGAGCTGAATCAGGTGTATTTGTTTAAGGAGACCTCTGAAATACATCTCACTACAACAAATCAAACCTATCTCCCCTACCAATTCCACCCAGCTGCCACCCTCCCCGTTACATACTGCCCCTCACAGAAGCCCAGGTGAGGAAGGAGCTAAGGAGGATCAGGAGGAGGAAGGCTACAGGCCCAGACGGCATCAGCCCCAGGCTCCTTAATACCTGTGCAGATCAGCTGCGTGGCATATTGTTGTACATGTTTGTCTCTGAAACTGGGAAAAGTGCCACAGCTGTGGAAGACATCATGAGTGGTACCTGTGCCAAAGACGTCACACCCTAAGGATTTTGGGGACTATAGACCGGTATCTGATGAAGCCGCTTGAGAGGCTGGTACTTACTCATCTCTGACCTCTGGTGAGCTCATCAATGGACCCCCTTCAGTTTGCCTACCAACCAGGCAGAGGTGTTGAAGACATTGTCATCTTCCTTCTTAATAGGGCTCTTTCATACCTGGAGAAGGCTGGGAGCACAGTGAGAGTCATGTTTTTTGACTTCTCTAGTGTGTTCAACACCATCCAACCTGTGCTTCTGAGGAATAAACTGGAGTACATGGGTGTGGACCATTGATTGTCTATCTGGAAACTAGAATACCTCACAAACTGACCACAGTATGTAAGGGCTCCTGAATGTGTGTCTTATATGGTTGTCTACAACATGGGAGCCCCGCAGGGAATGGTCCTGGCCCCGCTCCTCTTCACTGTCTACACTGCAGACTTCATGTTCAGCCTGGCATCCTGTCACCTACAGAAGTTCTCTGACGACTCTGCCATCATTGGCCTGATCTCAGATGATGATGATAGGGAACAGAGAACTGGTCCAGGACTTTGTGGACTGGTGCCGACAGAACTGCCTCCAGATAAATGCAGGAAAAACCAAAGAGTTGGTGGTGGATATCCACAGGCACAAACATCCTTCACTACCAGCAGTGAACATTCAGGAAAACTTATACAGGGCTCCAGACTAACTCTTATTACATAGTCGTGTGTGTGTGTGTGTGTGTGTGTGTGTGTGTGTGTGGTGTGAGACTACAGGATTACATTAGTTGACTGACTTTAAAATGTTTATACCTCACATATCAAGAAAACAGAAGTATTTGGTTTGAAAGAATAAGGTTTTTAAAAATATTTTTATGTTATACTGACTTTTCCCTTGTGGATAAATTTTGGATGATAGTTTTTCTATAAATATAACAGAAATCTTAAATGAAGTGTAGTGAGTTAGTTAATAGTTATATGTCAATCATGTTACAACTTAATATAATCTAAATTATATTTTGAACAGGCTTCGACAGCTGTGTTGTTTTAGGTGAAAAACAACATTTATCATGCTTTAAATCCCAGGTGCATCAAGCTGCCACCTTGTGCAAGGCCCTTAACTCTCAATTGCTTAGTTGTTTAAATGAGATAAATATAATTCGCTCTGGATAAAGGCATCTACTAAATGCAT
Organism: Hemibagrus wyckioides; assembly: GCF_019097595.1. Lineage (NCBI taxonomy): Eukaryota > Metazoa > Chordata > Actinopteri > Siluriformes > Bagridae > Hemibagrus > Hemibagrus wyckioides. The sequence goes on from NC_080728.1 coordinate 1,000,314, forward strand.
AATTGTAAATGTAAATAAAACAGGATATAAGTTGATTGTCATATTATGAAATCTAAATGAAAAAAGAAAAATAATAGTTGACCTAAAATGTGTTCAGTGAGGTAACCTCTAGGGTATTATTAACCCTAGAATGCATATGTTGGTCAGTCACCTGTATGTGCTTAATATTGTACTGTATTCAGAAGCAATTAGACTGGTATAACCCAGAAATTGCTATTTTCAACCTGTTTTATAATGTGTGTATATAACTCTTTTTCTTTTTTTTTTAGTCTCCGGGAAAAATGAATAAGGAAGACATTTTCAAGAAACCTCATCACTGTATTCTTTTAAGGATGACATTTTTGTCCTATATCTATTTTTCTGGTTATTAGCCTGCTAACTGAGAAGAGAGAGATAGAAGAGACTGTGCTCATTCTATTAGTTATAACAATTCCTTCCTGTCTTAAAATTCTTTTTTTCCACATTTAGCAACAAATGGAAAATGCTTTAACAGTGAAACGTGTATATGATTACCCAAAGACACCTGCAGAGAAGGACAAAGTTGCCTTAATATCACTACCTGAAACTCCTACAAAGAATCCACAATCAAAGAAGCAACATCCCAGCCAACATTGCAAGGTGGGACCCATGTGGGCACCATATGAGCTTGAAACATGGGCCCCATACGGGTTTGTCCGTGGGTTCCACGTGGGCCCCATCTAAATTAGCCCATATGAATCTTGAGAATTTCTGACAGAAACTTTAAATTATATTCATAATTGATCCTGATTCTCAATTCTAGAGCTAGCCTCATGGGATATTGTACCAGTTTTAGGTAAAGTTTATAAAATCTAACAATCTATAAAGCTAATCCTGAGTCCAGTACCCATTGAAAAACCTATAATGGGCCCTTGTATATACCACATGGGCTTCACAAAATGGGACCAATATGGGCCTCATGTATGTTGCCCATTTGGGCCCCACATTTGCCCCAGTCAGAATATACGTGAGATTCATATGGGCTAATTTAGATGGGGCCCACATGGAACCCGCGGACAAACCCATATGGGGCCCATGTTTCAGATGCACTGTGTATTCTGACACCTTTTTATCAGAACCAACATTAACTTCTTCAGCAATTTGAACAACAGTAGCTTGTCTGTTGGATTTGACCACATGGGCCAGCCTTGTAACAATGCCTGCGGAACCAGATCACCAGAGGGCGCCATCACCTGAGTTTTGACAGTCTCTAATTTGCTTCCGGTCTCACTCGGGTATTTAAAAAGCTCTGCCTAGGTGTTCACTGAGAAGTATCATTCTCTAAGATTGTGTACCAAGCCTTGTATTTACTATTGTGTCTACTACATGTATGATCCGTGCCTGGCCCTAGTTCTACGATTGTTCTGTTTTGCGATTTTGGTTTTGTTTGCTCAGTGTTTTGTTTCCCAGGTTTTTGACCCTTTTTGCCTGACCATACCAATACCGATACTTGCCTGCCCATTTTGTTATAATAAAGATCTGCTTATGGATTCTGCTACACCTGCCTCCGGTGCATCCTTACAAGCCTTCGCTCCCCACGTGCATCAATGAGCCTTGACCGCCCATGACCCTGTCTCCAGTTCACCACTGTTCCTTCCTTGGGGCACGTTTGATAGATACTGCCCACTGCAGACAAGGAACACCCCACATACAGTGAGGGAAAAAATGATTTGATCCCCTGCTGATTTTGTACGTTTGCCCACTGACAAAGAAATGATCAGTCTGTAATTTTAATGGTAGGTGTATTTGAACAGTGAGAGAAAAGTTATACATTGATTTGCATTTTAATGAGTGAAATAAATATTTGATCCCCTATCAATCAGAAAGATTTCTGGCTCCCAGGTGTCTTTTATACAGGTAAGGAGCTGAGATTACAGTAGGAGCACTCTCGGGGAGAATCTCAGCTCATTAACTGTATGAAAGACACCTGTCCACAGAAGGAAGCAATAAATCAGATTCCAAACTCCCCATCATGGCTAAGATCAAAGAGCTGTCCATGGATGTCAGGGACAAGATTGTAGACCTACACAAGGCTGGAATGAGCTACAAGACCATCGCCAAGCAGCTTAGTGAGAAGGTGACAACAGTTGGTGCGATTATTCCCAAATGGAAGAAACACAAATGGACTGTCAATCTTCCTCGGTCTGGGGCTCCATGCAAGATCTCACCTCATGGAGTTTCAATGATCATGAGAACGGTGAGGAATCAGCCCAGAATTACACTGGAGGATTTTCTCAATGATCTCAAGGCAGCTGGGACCATAGTCACCAAGAAAACAACTGGTAACACACTACGCCGTGAAAGACTGAAATCCAGTAGCGCCCGCAAGGTCCCCCTGCTAAAGAAAGCACATGTACAGGCTCATCTGAAGTTTACCAGTGAACATCTGAATGATTCAGAGGAGAACTGGGTGAAAGTGTTGTGGTCAAATGAGACCAAAATCCAGCTCTTTGGCATCAACTCATCTCGCCGTGTTTGGAGGAGGAGGAATGCTGCCTACGTCTCCAAGAAGACCATCCCCACCGTCAAACATGGAGGTGGAAACATTATGCTTTGCGGGGGTTTTTCTGCTAAGGGGACAGGACAACCACACCGCATCAAAGGAACGATGGACAGAGCCATGTATCGTCAAATCGTGAGTGAAAACCTCCTTCCCTCAGCCAGGGCATTGAAAATGGATCATGGATGGATAACAACAAAGGCAACAAAGGAGTGGTTCAGAAAGAAGCACATTAAGGTCCTGTAGTGGCCTAGCCAGTCTCCAGACCTTAATCCCATAGAAAATCTGTGGAGGGAGCTGAAGGGTCAGCCACAAATCCTTAATGACTTGGAGAGGATCTGCAAAGAGGAGTGGGCCCAAATTCCTTGAGATGTGAGATGTATGAAAACCTGGTGGCCAACTACAAGAAATGTCTGACGTCTGTGATTGCCAACAAGGATTTGCCACCAAGTACTAAGTCATGTTTTGCAAAGGGGTCAAATACTTATTTCACTCAATAAAATGCAAATCAATGTAGAACTTTCTTGAAATGTGTTTTTCTGGATTTTTTGTTGTTATTCTGTCTCTCACTGTTCAGATAAACCTACCATTAAAATTACAGACTGATCATTTCTTTGTCAGTGGGCAAACATACAAAATCAGCAGAGGATCAAATAATTTTTTTCCTCACTGTAAGCTGCAGTTTTGGAGAAGCTCTGATCCAGTTGTCTAGCCATCACAGTTTGGCCCTTCATCAAAATCCTTACGTGTCCATTTTTCCTGCTTCTAACACATCAACTTTGAGGACAAAATGTTCACCAGCTGCCTAATATATCCCACCCACTAACAGGTGCCATGATGAGGAGATCATCAGTCTTATTCACTTCACTGGTCAGTGGTCATAATGTTATGCCTGATTGGTGTAATGGCAATTGAAAAATCTGTTTCATGTCACTCAAGCCACGTTGCTGAACTTGGATCTAAAATTGACATGATTTCTGAAAAGGCTGAAAAGATGTAACTGTAGTGCGATGAAGGACCAACTTACCTCCCTAAAGTCTGAAAACAAACAAGTTTGGGAAAAGCTGGATGATTTAGAGGTTTGCAAAAGGTGGTGGAACTTTGAGATTACTGGTATCTCTGAAGTGGAAGGTGAAAAGGTAAAAATGGCAGTATTGGAAATATTGTGGTTTGTTTTGCCAACCCTAGCAGATGTTCTCCATCTTCCATCGATGTCGTTCACAGGCTCAGCAAGAATGGACTCATTGTCACATTATTGTGCAATTTCAGGGTTCAACTGCTGTCATCAATGGGAAGGAAATCACAGTGGACATTTAAGTGACGGTTATATACAGAGCTTTGTTATTCTCTTGGATTTTGTTATTTGTTATGGTTCCATCCAATTATTTATCCAGTTATTCATTTTATTCATTCATTCACTTCAGTTAAGTCGACATGTTTTTCACTCAATGTTATGGGAATTCCAGACTTAACCAAACATAGTTTTTGTTTTGTGTTTTTTGTAAATCAAAAAAACAGAGACGTCTACTTTTTGCAAAAATCATACTCAAACTTGAAAGATGAGTCTTTTTTGTCAAATCAGAGGGGAGTAAAATTATGTATTGCCATAATTCTAATAATTCTGATGGAGTTCAATAACACTGTACTTGAATCACATTGTCCAAATGAAGCAGAAGATTAATTACTCTTATTTGGTTTGGGAAAAGCATTGTTATACTCCACCTGCTCCATCCTCCCTGGCCACTGAAGATTTTGCCACTTTTTACACAGAGAAGATTGAGATTGAGATCTGCTAGGCCTTCACGTCTGCCCCAACTTCATCTACATTACACAGCCAGGACTCAGCTACTCCTTCACTGAAGCATCTCTCAACCATAGCAGCAGAAGAGGTTTTGCAAATCATCCACTCCTGCAATCCTACCACCTGCCCACTGGATCCAATCCCTTCCACTATGCTCCAGACCATCTCACCTGACCTCTGGCCCTTCATTACCACCGTCATCACTGGATTCATAACATCAGGACAGGTACCAACTGCCTTTAAGCAAGCAAGGGTTATCCCTATACTGAAGAAACCTGCTTTGGATCCCTCTGACATCAATAATTACAGACCGATATCACTTCTCTCCTTTCTTTCAAAAATTCTCGAAAGCATTGTTTATAATCAGCTGTCTGACTATCTCCTGCAGAATAACCTCCATGATCCCAACTAGTCTGGCTTCAAAGCAGCACATTCCACAGAGACTGCCCTTTTGGCGGTCACTGAGAGACTACATACTGCTAGATCAGCCAAGCTGTCATCGGTCCTCATCCTCCTTGACTTTTCTGCAGCATTTGACACAGTTAACCACAAGACTCTCTTGTCCACTCTCAGGAGTCTTGGAATTTGTGGAACAGCATGGAAATGGTTTGCTTCCCACCTTGATGGTCGCTCATATCAGACAACATGGAAGGGATGGACATCTGCTCCACACAGACCCTCTACTGGTGTCCCACAAGGCTCAGTACTTGGTCCTCTCCTTTTCTCCCTCTACACCCACACTCTTGGCAAAGTGATATCCTCACATGGCATTTCATACCACTGCTATGCTGATGACACCCAACTTATCTTCTCCTTCTCTCCCTCAGATACCACAGCTTCTGCTCGGATCTCAGCGTGTCTGGCGGACATTTCATCTTGGACGACAGCTCATCAGCTGAAACTTAATCCCAGCCAAACTGAACTGCTGGTCATCCCAGGTGATTCATCCCCAGCCCAGGATCTTGCATTATCTCTGAACAACTCAATGATCTCCCCTTCAGCCACTGCTCACAGCCTTGGGGTGACCATGGACAATCAACTGTCCTTTTCCTCCCATGTTGCCATTGTGACATGCTCATGTCAGTTTCTTCTGTACAACATTAGAAGGATTTGACCATTCCTATCCACACAGGCTACTCAAGTGCTTGTTCAGTCTCTGGTTATTTCAAGACTGGACTACTGCAACTCTTTACTGGCAGGTCTTCCTCTGAATGCAATTCGTCCACTGCAAATGATCCAAAATGCAGCTGCATGGCTTGTTTTCAACCTGCCTAAGTTCTCCCACACCTCCCCACTGCTGCGTTCCCTCCACTGGTTTCCAGTAGCTGCACGCATCAGATCCAAAGCACTGATGCTTGCCTACAAAGCCAAGAATGGACCAGCACCATCTTACCTCAAAGATCTTATTACTCCTCACACTGCACCTTGCTCCCTCCGGTCCACTAGCACTGCCCGACTGGTCCCACCATCTCTCAGGGTAAAAGGTAGGTATTCATCTAGACTCTTCTCTGTTCTGGCACCGAGGTGGTGGAATGAACTTCCCCTAGATGTCCGTACAGCAGAGTCTCTGACTGTCTTCAAACAACGTCTTAAGACCTACCTTTTCCTGAGGCACTTAAACTAGCTCTTATCTTTCCCTGTTTATGTATTGTAAAAAAAAAAAAAAAAAAAAAGGCTAATGGTGTTGTATCCTAAGCCTGTGACCTATTGAACCAGTGTTAATGTATTCAATGATAGAGACTTAAAGCACTTTTGTATGTCGCTCTGGATAAGAGCGTCTGCCAAATGCCAGAAATGTAAATGTATTCTTACAAATGTCTATGGCTTTAATAGACCCAATCTCAATACTCTTTTTTTCAGATTTAAATTCTAAATTAACATCTTTAAAGGTAAAATTACCAATGTTTCTTATTAATTTTGGGTGTGGGGACTTTAATGAGGCTGCTGATTTCTTTACTAATTTGCTATTTCTTTTCTTTACTACTTCTAATAAAATAATTTGCGATATATGTTCTAATCTCTCATTGGTAAATATCATTTTATACTATGTTATTGTAGTGTGTTTCTCATGTTCTGTAAAGCTGCTCTATGACAATATCCATTCTTAAAAGTGCTATACAAATAAAATTGAATTGAATTGAATAGAATATCTACAGATTCTTACATAACGACTTTCCTTTTTCCATATTTTGGGTTAATATTTATGAAGGGGAGAAATATTTCAAATATCAGACTGGTGTTAGACCTTTTAGATTATTTAGATTTAGTAAATGAGGAAGCATGCAGAATTTTTTTTTAGATTTTTACAAGGCTTTTGACACTGTTGAGCACAATTTCATGTACAGACCCTTAATCATTTTGGCCCAACCTTTAAAAATATGATGCACACATTTTATAATAATATTTCAAGTAGTGTTTCTTTATCTGGCGGTACAGCTCCTTTTGTTGTCCAAAGAGGAATTTGACAGGGGTGCCCTATTTCACCGTATTTTTATTAGTAGCAGAAACTTTGCTCTCAAATCAAAGGTATCAAGATTTGAGATTTCACGTTACCGTTTAGTCAACTTGCAAATGACACTTGTTTATTTCTGAAGAATAAAGATTAAGTCCCTTTATTTGGAGGCTGTTAAGTTGTTCTCGGATGCCTCAGGTTTATCAGCCAATCACTCGAAAAGAGAAATTATGGCACTTTACCACCAGGATGACTCATGTATATCTGGGATACAGGTTAAACAGGTAGTTAGATACTTGAGTATTGTAATTAGTAAATAAGCCTCAGAGAGAATTGCAGAAAATTTCTCACAAAGATTACAAAAGATAAGAAATATTTTCAATTGTTAGCTCCAAAGAAACTTATCTATTCAAGGTGGAGTGTTGATCTCCAAGGCTGAGGGGATTTCCAGACTTGTATACCTTGCATTATTCCTTTATGTAGACTCTAATGTGTTTTCCACAACTGACACAATTTTCTTTTTAATTTCATCTGAAGAAAAGACAGAGTACGTTTAAAGAGAAACATTAATTAGAAGTGGATCAGGAGGAGGATTAAATGTTTTAGATTCTAACACTATTAACAATGCCTATAAATCTACTGGATCAAGCACAGTCTTGAGCAGGGCCGTGCACAGACATTTTAAAGGGCAGTGGCCCAAAACAAAAAAAGGGCAGTTACAAAATACCCAAATAAAAGACAAGACACCAGGCACTATATAATAATAATTTTCTGTCTTTATTGTAGATATTTTAATGATAAATTATGAATGCAGATCTCTGATAATACCATGAACTTTTTACATGTTTTTCTTTGTCTCTCAGTATCTCTTAATTTCACAGCAAAACCTTTCTGTTTGGTACCATTTCCTGAAAGATTTTGATAACCTCATCTTTTATTATTGAGATGTCCTTCTCAATGGCCAGAAGCAGAAGATCAGAGAGTCATTCTTGTCCACACAGATTACGAAGTTTAGCTTTTACCAGCTTCATCTTTGAGAATGTGCATTCTATAGTACCTGTTGAGACTGGTATTGTTGCAAAGATTTTCAGCAGCATAAAAAGTGTTGGAAACACAACATGGGCATCAAATTCTTTGAATGTTTTCAACATTGCATGGGCACTTTTTTGTGAGCATGTGTATGAAGAGTGGAAAACTCTAAGCTCAGTTTGCAGCTGTTCCTCCTCCTCCTGAAAACCGTAAAACTCACACAGACTATAGGCAGCATTATGTGCTTCATCATTTAAAGTATCTTTCCACTTTGATGTGTCAAGCAAGCCTTTCATTGATGTAAGGATTTTGTCAGTGTTCCCTTTCCCTTGAAATTGTCTCTGGAGTTCCTGAATCAGGGAATCCAAAAAAGTGAAGTACATCTTTCCTCTGTAGTACTCCTCTAAAGTCTGTGACTGTTGGTCCTCTGTTGCTGATGTGGAACAGTACTTAAATTTTGCAGGTACTTTTCACCATCTTGCTTGCCCTGGAATTACCTCAGGCACTTTGATTCCACCTGCCTCTGCTTGAGTGGTAGCATTGTGATATATTTCCCTGAATTGCTCTTCGTTCCTCTGTGTGTTCATTCTGCTAATGAAACCATTTACAACAGTGTATGCTGCTGCCAAGTCCAGGTTTTGCTGCTGAAGAACATTTGAAGCAACTGCTGTTTCCATAAAAATAGTTATCTCCAAACAAAGGAGGAATTCAAAGTTAATGCTATGCAAAAGCATGTTAGCTTCTCCTGCAGCTGGATCAGGTGGCTCAGACTTTGTCAGATCTTCAAGGAATTGTACAACTGCAGGGAGGCATTTTTTGAGAGTCTTCAGGGCTCTTTCCCTGCAGCTCCATCAGGTGTCTGAGAGCTTCTGTAACTCAAGGGGATGCTGGCCTGGATTCATGGTTTGCTGCGTTTGGAAAAATGCTGCATGTTGTTTTGTGGAATTGGCAATGAAGGTGTATAGTTTTTCAACTACTCTAAAAAAAAAAAAATTGAGAAAGTGTATGCTTGACTTTGCACTCTCCACTAACACAAGGTTCAAACAATGAGCATGGCAATGCACATATAAGGCTTTTTCATTTTGTTGTAGTATTCTGGACTGTAGTCCTTTGTATGGTCCGCTCATATTTGCTGCTCCATCGTAACCCTGGCCACAGATGTCATCAACTTTCAGCTGGTTCTCCTTCAGTATGTTCAACACAAGATTTTCAAGCTCTTCTCCTGTTGTAGATTGAATATCACAGAGCTGAATGAAGCGTTCTTTTATGGTCATGTCATGTACATAACATACCACAAAGCACACCTGTTCAACGTGTGAAACATCAGTACTCTCATCAAGCAAAATAGAGAATCTTGATGCTTCCCTCAATTCCTTCAGTATGACCCGTTTCACATATGTAGCCATTGCTTTAATTAGGTCATTTTGTATTCTGTTGGAGAGGAGAGACACCTGTGCTTTTTTGTGTGTTTCTTGTTTTTCCTTTGACACTGTCAAGATGAAGTTTAAGAACAGTCATATTTGGCAAGCAATTCCACAAGCTCTAAGAAATTTCCTTTGGTTGAACTTGAGAGACTTTCATTATCACCTCTGAAGGCCATGCCTTGTTTTGCCAAGTACAGTATAATGTCAATCAATCTGGAGATAATTTCTCTGTTGTTTTGCCTTTCTCTTTCTTTGGCTGCTTGTGCTACATAGTCAGCCTTTTCCAAAGCTGTATCCAATGCCTTTCTTTTAAAAGCATTCCACCGAATCATGCCTAGCATGTGTGCCTCTGTTCTGCTAAGCTCCTTCATTTTCCCTTTAGCCTGCTTCCACTGACATACCCCAACTGACTTCCATCCTGTCCTGCTCTTATATTTTTCATCATTCATAAAAACTCTGCAGCTGAAACAGTACATTGCATTGTTCTCCGGAGAATATTCTAACCAGGGATGTTCCTCATACCACTGGCCCTGAAATGACCATCCTTTCTCATTTTTGGAAAACTTTAAAATTGGATGACATGGTCCTACTGAATTAAAAAATTTTGTGAAGGCCACATTGTACTCTATGTTGTATTTCTTTACATGGGCAGGATCTGATGGATTTTGTAACTGAATCAAAAACTCATAATCTTCTGTTTCTTTATCTCTTGCTGTGGCTGCCTCACTCTCCATATATTCTTGTTCTGCTTCTGCCTCTTTGCTTTCTGCCTCCCTCCCTTCTGTTTCAATCATAATTATCTTTTCTGTCTCTGGCTCACTTCCAAGACCTTCACTTTGATGCTTTTGAGCTGAATCTGAGATGGTGTCAGCATCTTAATTTGGAGAATGAGTAAAAGCCTTTTACAATCATTAATCATATAAATAATAATATAAATATACTAGTTACGTTTTGTGCTAATTGAATTAAATAACTTTTCTATTTAAATAATCCAATATCCTTCATCCAATCACACTCCAGGTGATGGTCAAACAATTCAATTCAGTTTATTTTGTATAGCGCCTTTTACAATGAACATTGTCTCAAAGCAGCTTTACAAAAGAAGAAAACAGAGAAAGGGGAGGGGAAAATGAAAAATAATAATAAAAAATAACTAATTAACTAGAAATAAGAATAAATTATTAAATTCTATAATTAGACTATTTTATCCTATTTTATCCCTAATGAGCAAGCCTGTGGCAACGGTGGCAAGGAAAAACTCCCTGGGATGGAAAGGAAGAAACCTTGAGAGGAACCAGGCTCAGAAGGGAACCCATCCTCATCTGGGTGACACTAAACAGAAAATAATGTAACTGTAGCTAATTAATGTCCTTTCTACAACAGCAATCAATGACCCATGAGGAACTATTAGGTCAGTGTAGTTTCTAAGGTCATTATAAACACTAATTCTTTGCTGTCACAAGCTGACAGATGAAATGGCAGATCTGTGATGGTGTGAAAGTCCCCAATTGGCTCTGTCCATGGCTGTGTCCTGGTCCACACAGATCCATCCACAGCATCAGTGGGCACCATCAAGCGGCGAGACTCAGACCAGGGGTAGGGCAGCGGTCACACTGGAAACTGGCAAACACTGGGACCTCAGGAGTGGGGTGTATAGCACGACAGAGAAGGTAGAGAGAGAAAGAGAAAGATATTAAGTTTTTGATCATGTGATGCTTAAAGACAATGTAGAATTATGTGTAAAGTGCAGGCAGGGACTCCGGCAAGACTAGCTATGACATCATAACTAAAAGGGAGAGCCAGAAGGTCACAGACATGAAGGCTTCCCGGGACATAAAGCATCCAACCACTTCACAGTCAGCAAACCTGAGTGACCATGTGAGGGTGGTAAGATGACAGCATCCAACACATCCCAGTCACCAAACACTCTATGACCATGAACCTTCCAGATCTGCTCCTTTACCTAAGAAAACTATACATTAAAAGCTCGACTAAACAAATGTGTCTTCAGCCTAGACTTAAACATTGAGACTGTGTCTGAATCCCCAACACTAATTGGAAGGCTGTTCCATAACTTTGGGGCTTTGAAAGAGAAAGCTCCGCCCCCTGCTGTAGCCTTTGCTACTTGAGGTACTACCAAGTAACCAGCACCCTTTGATCGGAGTAGGCGTGGCGGATCATAAAAGACTAAAAGATCGCTCAGGTACTGCAGCACAAGACCATTTAGTGCTTTATAGGTTAGTAACAGTATTTTATAATCAATGCGAAATTTGACTGGGAGCCAATGTAGTGTGGCTAAAATAGGAGTGATGTGTTCATATCTTCTGGTTCTAGTTAGGACTCTAGCTGCTGCATTCTGGACTAACTGGAGCTTGTTTCTGCTCCTACTGGAACATCCAGACAGTAAGACATTACAATAATCCAACCTAGAGGTAAGAAAAGCATGAACTAATTTTTCTGCATCATGAAGCGACAACATATTTCTTATCTTAGCAATATTCCTAAGATGGAAGAAGGCTACCCGAGTGATATTATCTACATGAGCTTCAAACCAAAGACCAGAGTCAATAATCACACCAAGATCTTTTACTGCTGGACAAGATGAAACCAAAAGACCATCCACCATTACTCTGTAATCAGAAAGCTCACTTCTAACTGCCTGTGGTCCTAGTACAAGCACCTCTGTCTTGTCCGAATTAAGCAGGAGAAAGTTAGTGGCCATCCAATGTCTAATGTCCTTTACACATTCTTCTATCTTAATAAGCTGGTGTCTCTCATCTGACTTCGCTGAAACATATAGCTGTGTGTCATCTGCATAACAGTGGAAGCTAATACCATGTTTACGAATAATTGCACCAAGGGGTAACATATAAAGGGAGAAAAGCAGTGGGCCTAAAACAGAACCTTGTGGAACACCGAACATAACCTTGGTATGCATGGAGAAGTCACCATCTAGATCTACAAACTGATAACGGTCAGTCAAATAAGACCTGAGCCAGGAGAGGGCTGTTCCTTTAACACCAACAACATGTTCTAGTCTATCAAGTAGAACAGTGTGGTCAATGGTGTCAAAAGCTGCACTAAGATCGAGTAACACCAGTAAGGAGACACAACCCTGATCAGAAGCCAGTAACAGGTCATTGACCACTTTAACCAGTGCTGTCTCTGTGCTATGATGAGGTCTAAATCCTGACTGATACGTTTCATAAATGTTATTTCTATGCAGGTCTGAACATAACTGCTGTGCTACAGCCTTTTCTAGGATCTTGGAGATAAAGGGCAGGTTTGATATCGGTCTATAGTTAGACAGCTGACAGGGGTCGAGGTCCGGTTTTTTAATCAAGGGTTTGATAACTGCTAGCTTAAAAGATTTAGGCACATAGCCAGTGCTTAGAGAAGAATTAATTACTTTTAGAAGGGGTTCAGTAGCTACTGGTAATATCTGTTTAAGGAAAGACGTGGGTAAAGGATCTAGGATGCAGGTTGAAGATTTTGAAGAAGAAATTAGTGAAATTAGATCAGGCTCTTGAAGTGGAGTGAAGCACTCTAAGCTCTGATCAGAAATAGTTATATTATCTAAAGGATTATCTATCAAATAATATGGTTTTAAATTAATAGTCTGAATTTTTTGCCTGATATTGTCAATTTTTTCATTGAATAAATTCATGAAGTCATTGCTGCTAAATGTAGATGGTGTGAAACGTTTCTACAGTGGTTTTACTCCTAGTTAGTTTTGCTACAGTGCTAAATAAAAATTTTGGATTGTTTTTGTTATCTTCGATTAGGGCAGAGAGATACGCTGATCTAGCAGTACTAAGAGAAATTTTGTATCTCAGAAGGCTTTCCTTCCATGCAATCTGGAATACTGCTAATTTAGTTTGACACCATTTACCTTCTAGTTTCCTAGCTGATTGTTTTAAAGCTCGTGTGTGGTCATTGTACCAGGGTGCTAGTTTCTTGTCTTTAATTTTTTTCCTTTTAAGTGGAGCTACAGTGTCTAGGGTGTTCCGAAATAATGACTCCAAGTAATCAGTCGCCTGGTCAAGTTCTGTGGGGTCGGAAGGTGAACCAGTCATGTGTGATAATTCTGGGAGACTATCGGTAAATCTCTCTGCAGTAACAGACGTAAATATATGCTTCATGCGGTAATGCAGCAAGTTGCGCATCTCGTGACTAAGACACATTCTAAATGAAACTAGATCATGATCTGAGATAGCTTCCGACTGTGGAAGAGTGACTCTGTTTTCTATATTTAATCCGAATGTAAAAATGAGATCCAGAGTGTGACCTCCATTATGAGTGGGTCCTATTACATTTTGATTAACACCTAATGAATCTAAGATGGACACAACTGCTGTTCTCAGAGGGTCTTCTGGCTTATCAAAATGAATGTTGAAGTCTCCGACTATTAATGCTTTGTCTAAAGAAACAACAAGGTTTGAAGTAAAAAAAAAATTTGAGTATGGCCCTGGGGGTCTGTAAATAACAATTAGTGGAATTGAACTTTGAACTCTGAACTCTGTGAACTTATTATTAGTACTTGCGTACGTTAGGTTAGAATAAAGAACTTCGAATGTGTTGAATTGATGTCTGGGTTTTTGTGTGGCACTTAGCTTATTATCATGAATAACTGCGACACCTCCTCCCCTGCCTGTTAGACGCGGTTGATGTATATATAGCTATAGCCAGGCGGACAAGCTTCATTTAATGCTACGTACTCGTTTTGTTTAATCCATGTTTCTGTTAAAGAAAGAACGCTGAACTCCTGATCAGTAATCAGTTCATTAATTATAAGTGTTTTAGTTGACAGATCTTATATTTAATAGTCCTAGCTTCAGATCAAAGGTGCTGGCTGTGCATTCACTATCATCTAGTTTTATGTTAATCAGGTTATTAAAACAAATTTTCTGATTGTTAAAACATTTTCGTTTGGTTCGGGGAACAGACACAGTCTCAATGTTATGAACCCTGAGTGACGACTCTTTGCAGCCAGCAGACGGTCGGATTAACCTGCTTGTCTGCTCCCTGGCCCTGGCCCTGGCTTGTCACCGATTAACTAGATCTGCTCTAAGACTATGTGCTATGCTGCAAGAAATGAGAGCAGCACCCTCCCGAGTGGGATGGACACTGTCCCGTCCTAACAGGCCAGCCTTGCCCTCAAAAGAGCTCCAATTGTCTATGAAGCCCACATTGTTTTCGGAGCACCACCTGGACATCCAGCAGTTCAGCGACCATAACCTGCTGTAAGCTACATCACCACACCGCATTGGGATGGGGCCAGAGCATACTACAGCATCGGACATCGCCTTCGCTAATTTACACACCTCTATAACATTACTCTTAGTAACCTCAGACTGACGAAGGTGTATATCATTAGCTCCTACATGGAAAACTATCTTGGAGAACCTGTGCTTGCTGAGGACCCTAAGATTACCTGCAATGTCCGGCGCCCTGGCTCCCGGAATACACCTAACCTGTGCTGCAGGAGCCCCTAAAGGCCTAGCTAATTTCACATGCCTTAAAATTGAGTCTCCTATAACCAGAGCTCTTTCAGGTTTCTCAGTGGGTTCTTCACTGAGGAGAGCAAACCTGTTGGTCATGTGAAGCGGAGAGGAGTGGTGCTCCCGTGGGCAAGCCTTAGCGTTAGCCTTGGCTGCGCGACTCTGCCGCCGAGTCGTCACCCATTCGCCCCGCTGTGAGGGCTCTAATGCCGGAGTTGGGGGGTTACTTACTCCACCTAAGGCATCCAGACTTCCTCCTACAGACACTACACTGCTCTCACCATCACTAACCCTCTCTAGAGTCTGGATGCGCACCTCTAAAGCTAATATCTTCTCCGTCAGAGAGCTAACTAGCGTACACTTATCACAGGTATATATATATAAAATTCACCCGAGAGAAAAACAAAAGAACAATTAACTGCGATATGCAAGTAAAGATTTAGCAAACGAAACCTGGCAGAGTAAGAAATTTAGGTGAAAGAGAAAAAGAAACAGACGATATAAACTTCGAGTGAAAAACGCCAACACAGGCAAGAACTCGCGGTAAGCGCTTCAAACACAGGAAGTGAACAGTTATCTTATCTGTAACTGCCTGCTCTGGCTGATGATCAGTGGGCTCTCCCTCACTCTCTGAGTCTCCCTCTGCCTCATCTTGAATAAAGGCATTATAAATGCAATTTCATTATTATTGATACTACATTACTGCTATACAACACGCGCACACAGGCACACACAGCTATGCTATATGCTTAATTATATATTTTTAGAAGAACCATACTTCAAAAGTGTGACAAATTGCTTGCTAAATGTTTTGGTAAATGATTGACCTGCTGGCTTGCTGGAGGTTTGAAACCAGCTATGCAAGGAACTTCTAAATACGCGAATATTTCGTAACACCGTTACTAACTGCACTAACAAAAGACCAAGAACAAAAACAATTCATTACCAACAGAACTATAAACAGTGTATTAAAATAATACTTTTAAAAACAACACTATTTTGGTATTTTATATACCTGTGGACTGGGCGAATCCAGTGACTGTGTGACTGACCGCTCGGGACTGAGTGAGAAATAGCGGAGTGGAGTGCGGAGTGACCGGGAGAGACTGCGGCTGCTGGGGGCGAGAGAGAAAAGTAAAACCCGGAGTGGAGTCGAAAAATCTTTAACGTTCTCTAAGGGCACCTCGGCCTGTAAAGGCAAACGGGCAGGGGCTCAAGCCACTAATTTTCAGTTATACTGTTTCATAGACTTATGCATTTTTGTACGATTTTGTATTCCCCTATTGTTATTTAAAATAAAATCTATATATTTAAAAAAAAAACTTCATTATAGACTGCACAACAATCCAGCAGGTGGCGATATTGTGTAGTTAGTATGCGAGTCTCCAGTGAACCGAAAAAAGAAGAATGCAGTACACCAGGCTGTGCTAGTGTCATTTGTGGGGTTTTGAGTGAGGAGTGAAATGTATTTTTTTATCAGTTTTTCTGAGCGGATGCTAGCTCTGTGTTCTGCAACAGCTAGACCTGGAGAAATGGAATAGAACAACTGAAGACTTTTTATTTTTAGCTTTGCATGGCATTTTTTGGAAAATGCAAAAAAAAAAAAAAAGGCTCGTGTTTAGTCCCCCTGTTGAATGAGTTGCATGAATATGCGGAGATGACCCAAGGAAGGGCTCCTTTTGAGCTTTTATTCTATAAAATATAACACTTATAGTAAGAATTAGACATTTTATAATTAGACTGTTGTGCCCAAACTCAAGGAGCCATCAGGATGCAACCTGTGATGAACGTGTTTGGTTAAACTATACTTTAAGAGAAAATTGTGTGATAATTTGGTTAAAGTTTATGTTTATCAGAAGGATCTAGGTAATTTTCTCAGTCACAGTGTTGGAACAGTGATGATGTGTTGTGGCTTTTAGGGCCATACATTATTATTTTATTGAGTTATGTTTTATTTGCTTAAAATAGCCCTTCCTTCTGTGAAGGTGTTGAGGTGAAAATGGACTTTTAAAAGATTTAAAAAATGAAAAAACTACGATTTGTGGAAGAAAGATTTGTGCTTAATCTGTCATAGGTCACATGACGATGCCAACATGGCAGATGTAGTGATGAGTACCAATAAATGTACTAGGTACTCTCAAAATAATGGTTTCAGACAAAAGTGTAAATACATCAGACACTGACAGAGTTTCCAGTACGATCATATATATATATATATATATATATATATATTTTTTTTTTTTTTATTTCTGTTACTTGTTAGTTTTTAAATTTCTATTTTTCTTAAATCTTATTTATCTATTCCCTAATTTTTATGTATATGCACTTAAATGTATTCTATTCTTATTTCTCTTGGAACAAGGACAGTTGAAAAAAAAGCATTTCACTACATGTTGTACTGTGCATGATTTTCTGTGTGATAAATAAAATTTTAATTTGAAATAGGACAAACATAAACCATACCGACATCGAATAAACAGAGTACAGCATTGAATTCTGTCTATTTGGTCTTTTCTGAAATTGTTATATCTGTTATATCAGTACTTGTATATCTTAAGTAGTGTTATGTTTTCAGTTTCACAAAAGTTTATAGCCCAGAAATTTTCATTGTTAATCATCTTTTCCAGTTAGCTGAGTGTTTTGCCACTCCATTCAGTGGAGCATTTCGTACTAAACCCTCATTACAATTATTAGATGTAAAGATTTATGACTGTGCACTGTAAAATTGTCGAGTATAAATAAATACTTTAATCACAGTGTGATTTAGTACATGCAAGTGACAAATATTTGTCAGATGATGTGTGTGATATTGATAATATGCTTATACACAATTGTGATTAGTTAAAATCTTTACATTTCTTAATCAGACCTGGATCATCTCATCAGGTGAACAGTAAATTACTTTCGGACCGGAAATGGGAGCTTCTACTGGAGCTTTCTAGGAAAAGAGTAAGCAAACACTATCAACATAGTGCATGAGCCCCCTCTACTGCCTGATCATGGTAATGTAATATTTTTTGAGGCTTGTTTAACTATGTAAATGATTGTAGCTCAGCTGAATTAAGCACAATTTTAATCTTTTAATCGTGCACACACTTGATTTCGTTGGAGGACTGTATGTGTGTGCATCAAAAGCATATAGATTGGTTACAGCTGTGAATGGTTGGATTTTTAACATGTGATTAAATACTGCATGTTTACCTCAAATCGCATACATTTTAATGTTTATGCTGAGTTTACTCCATAATTGTTATGAAAATAAAACCTAAAATAAGTGAACGTTCTCTATAGGTTTGATTCAGGTTACTGAAAAAACTTCCTGCACCGTTCTGGGAAGTTTTTTGGCTACAAAAAATAACCATTAAAGAACGTTCCTAGAATGTATTTGGTTCCCAAAAATAACCAAATGCGAACCCTATGATAGCGTCATTGGAACGTTCTGTGTTTGCTGGGATGTTCTAAAGCTACTGAAGACAGAAATCTGAATTTGTGTTTGTGAAAGTAACTTTACTGCTGTCTCTTTTTTATGTGATAAAGGATAAATCTCTTCCCTATGTAAGTGCACAGGGAAGATAAATGACTGATAGGATGTTGCACTGTATCTGAGTAAATGTATGAGAAAAACATGAAATACTGATGAGTCTTAGACAAAAGAATTACAGGAGTTTAGATTTGGTCAGACAGGTCCAAAAAGATCCGATTCAAAGAGTCGAGTCGACTCATTCCCAAACGATTCATCTTCTCTAATGACTCCTAATTCCTAAAGCGAAAGAGTTTCTCACTCAGACTCGACTCCATTTATTGGAGTGTTCGGAAAATTAAAAACAAAAATCTTTAAGGCAGAAACGGTGATTAATGTCACACAACAAGGACTAGTGACTAAAGGAGAATGATTTTCTTTATTATAAATGACTTTATATCAGAATAATGCGGATATATTATGAATAAAACTCGTGTAAAATCAGCTGTAGGAAATCTGCTGCGCGTGACTGCTACAGCATGTAGGTCTATATTTCAGTTTCCTCTTTTCAATTTTACATGAAATCAGTATCTAAATTGTTTGGAGATTATAGTTTTATCAGTGTGGAACAAACATATAATGTGTTTTAAAATATATTTGGTGACATTTCTCTCGGTTGCAGTATAGAAGCAGTAGTTATGGTGTTTCTGTAATCTGTAAACAGTATCGGTGATAATCTGTGAAATCAGAGTCAGCAGGACCTGAACCTGAGTCTGTAATGTTAATGAGGGGAAAACAAGAAAAATCAAGTTGTGTAGAATTTAAGCAGTTTCACGTTCACTGACTGAATAATAAGTACATCAAAATAAACATCCAGGATATTCAGAAATAGAAGAAGCGCCAGGCTTAGCCAATCACGACACAGCTGTGAGCTCATGGAGGCGGGGCTTCATTTTGTATTCATATTGTATGGTGAAGCATGGTGTCAGTCAGAGGAGCAGCTCAGTGGAGTTTACACAGGTTTAAGATGATTGCGCTGTTTTCTTCATACAAAATCAAATTAAATGACGTTGCAAATTATCTGCTAGATTTTTTAGCAGATTTAATTCTCATTCATTTTGTGTGTGTGTTTTCTAGGAGTGTGATCTATTCCAGTAGAAGAGATCAGACTCTTCAGGACTCAGCTGTGTGTTTGTAGAAACTTTACTAATATTCAGAGATGGAGACTCCTGATCTGGACACAGATAATGTTTCTCCACCATCAAACAACTGGTAACCTACAACATCCTGGTGTTCTAGTCATTAAACATTCATATCTAAATTGTTTACTGAGTACATATGGAAAAAAATGTATTCAAAGATTTTACAACTAATAAAAATTTAAGTCAATTCTTAACAGAAAAAATATTTTATGTTTATTGTAATTAAAATTAAAATTAAATCCTCATTAAATTAAGAAGTAAGTTAAAACAGTAAAAAGTGTACATAAATGAGTAAAGGACTGTGTATAATGTTGTACAGTAAACTCCAGGGAGAGAGATCAGAATCACCAGCACCCAGCTGTATCTCCATGAAGAGTGATGAGTCTATGCATCATCCTCTGAGGTTTAAAGTTGGAGACTCCTCACTTCTACACAGGTAACATCTCCTCACTGTTAATGTCACTGATAAAGACACACTTAAAGGCAAATTTAACTAGATAAACAGGATGGCAAAATCAGTACTAAAACACTGTAACTGTGATCTTAATGAAGGCCCTAAGTGTCTTTTTTGTCTTATTTAAAGTCTTATATTTTGCTGAATGTTTTTCTTAAAACATTTGTAATTCAGTGAAATTCATATATTTGTTAGTGTGGCTTAAGTGTCCAAATACTTTTTTGGGGCTGGTGTATGTCCGTCATTACAGACTATACCAGTGGTGGACCATCAGGGCCAGTAAGTCCTTCTCTGCTGGCCTAAACAGCAGTGATCTGAATCACTGACTTGCATTTTAATATATTTAATATATTTTTCCATGAATGTGTATTAAATTATTCCCAATAGTCTATTCTCTACATTTCATAGCTTTTCTCTCAGTTGCGCTGCTTCCAGTAGTGTATATTTATCATAAGAGTATTTATCCAATCATATTTCAGACAGTGGCTGACATCATGTGTCGCCCGGCCGTAAGGCCTCCAGAATTAATAGTGCAGGCGCCCGGAGCTTAAAATAAGTGGCAATGAAACTGTTCCATTAACCAATCAGATTTGGAGTTTGTGTGACTGAGGCCATCTAGCAGGCATACGATTACGTCAGCAATTTCCCGTCCTTTGATTGGATAATTGGAGTAGTCAGAGGCAGTGACCCGCCCATATACAGTGTTTCTATATTCGCTGCGTCTCATTTCGGATGCTGCGTCCTCCGGAGATTGCAGTTTGCTGCATACGGCATCAAGAATGTCTTTATAGAGAAAAGTAACCGTAATAAAATGGACTATTCCTTGTGAGGTGTGAAATACTTTAGAATAATTTCTTTTTTACTTTGTTATTTAATGGGAGAGTAGTATTTATTGCCGTGGCATCCAGGGGTGATTCTAGAATTTTCATTTAAGGGGGGTTCAGCCCCCAATGAGGGTATAATAGTAAAAAAATAAATAAATAAATGAAATAAAATAAAGGTTTGGCTGACAGGGTAGGATGGTAAACTGCAGCATTCCACTGTATTGTACAGATGTATATAAAATTTGAGTACTGAACAAGCTAAATACGAGTCTTCCTGATCAGACACACACACACACACACACACACACACATACACTTGTCCTCTGATCCCCGCTCTAAAATGCGGATTGAAGAACGAGCTGAAAGACGGGGAGAAGCCGAAGTCTGCCGCCGTTTCCATATGAAATTTAAAGGGGACTGAGGAGATCACCAATTTGTGTAGAGTTTATGGAGAATCACAGAATCACAGAATTACAGGAGGGCTGAGTAGAAAATGTCAGGGGGTCATAATGATGGTATAGAGGTGGATTAATTCAGGAAGGACACCAGTGAAGGCCTAGGTGTGAAATGCACGGTCCGCCACTGGACTAGACCACCACTTATCATTTAGCCAGTGACAGGATACCTTCCTCTGAGAGCTTCTTGTTATATTATTAGTAGGGCTGGGCAACGATTAAAAATTTTAATTGCGTCTCTCTCTCTTTCTCTCTCTCTCTTCGCTCTCTCTTCGCTCCGTCCCTTTCTCCGTCTTTCTTTGTCTGTCCATTGTAGTTCTTTCCTGCTTCCTTTCAGCCCCGCGGCAGTCTTACGCTTATCCCAAATGCTCTCATTGGTTCTGACGTGTCATAACGTTTATCCCAAGCCAATACGGATCAACATCCCAGCCCTCCCATCACCCGTGGTTTGTCTGTGTGTGTATTCAGAGCCGCTGAGCAACAGACTTTTAAAATAATTTACAAAATAATAAAAACTGCGTTATCGCGCGATAAAATAATTGTCGGCATTAATTAATTTGAGTTAACGCAATAATAACGCGTTAACTTGCCCAGCCCTAATTATTAGTAACATTTATTTACATAGCTTATTGCCATGAATCAAACCAACTGATTAAGATATTTTTGTATGAACTTTAAAAAAATGTTGAACAGGTATATTTTGCAGTAAGAAGTATTTTAAATGGACATAAGCAGCATGTTAACAGTGGAGTCGAGGTAACTGATTTAACCCAACATGGGTTTACTGACTAGATTTATCACTTATTATTGTCAGATTTCCTTTATTTACATGGATTCTATTATTTATCAGCACATTGTTCATGACAGTCCCACACATACCCTGATGACTTCAACAAGGGGTGTGCCATGAAACAGACATAAAAATGGCTTATTCAGCTGATGTCCTCAGCAAGAATGAAAAAGAATTTTATTAAAAAAGGGAAGACTTTGCTATTGAAGGTGCTATTAATTTTGGAAACAGAGACCTGACACTGTATTGGACTTTATGGGATTAAAAAAAGAATATTTTTATGGCATTCATATACATGTGGGAAATATTAAAGTTCTTTACTCTGAAACAACAGCTGCACTAATAAGAAATGTCTACAGCACACTGGTCCTGCATCGTTCTGCAGCAGGACAGATTCATTCACCGCTTTTACTTTGGCAGCATCAAAAATTTATTCCTAACACTGTCCAATCCCCAACAGCTTTCAGGTTAAAAGTATCCGTCATGTGTTTTCTTCATCCTTTATACAAACTACTTCAGTTTCTGCTTATAGATTTAAGTTTCTGTAACACTTCCATGTCTTGTCTCGGTGCTGTGTGTGAAATGGATTGATGAACGGCTGGATTACACTGTGTGATTCACGTGGATGTGTGGAGGAGCATAGAGAGAGAGATGGGGAGTATATTTCATCAAACTGATTTTGACAGGTCTGACAGCCAATCAGAATCGTCCACGTCACAATGTCCCGCCCCTTTCAACCAATCAGAATCGTCCACGTCACAATGTCCCGCCCCTTTTCAACCAATCAGAAAAACGTATCCGTCACATTATCCCGCCTCCTTCTCAACCAATCAGAAAAACGTATCCGTCACAATATCCCGCCCCCCTTTCATCCGATGAGGTTGATTGTTGGGGTGGGGTTACATATTCCCTTAGTCATCAGAATCTTAATCACACACACACACACACACGTGTGCACAAACCGTCAGTACGTGACACACACACACACACAGATGCACAAACCCCCCTGTACGTGACACACCTACGCACATAAACATATGAACAAGTATGTTTCTACTGATAAAACATAGACGTTATAAGTTTATCTCCTGAAGGTTACGTATTCCATAATCACCCCACAATCACCCACACACATACAACCCCTTAACCCATACCTTGACACACACACACACACGTGCACAAACCCAATGTTTATAAAAATAAAGTTTAATTTGTTTTTAGTCTATTGATTATTTAAAAAAATGTTTATAAACAAAGTTTAATTTGTTTTTAGTCTATTGATTATTTGAAATTATTATTTAAAAAAATGTTTTATAAATCGTTGGGTCTCCCTGAACATGACACACACACACACACACACACACGTGCACAAACCGTCAGTATGTGACACACCTACCTACATAAGCATGTGTTTTCTACCGATATGGTATATTGTATAAGTTTATGTCCAGAATATTCCCTTAGTCAGCTTTGGGTCTCCCTGAACGTCACACACACACACACACACACACACACACACACACATGTTCACAAACCGTCTGTACATGACACACCCATTTTCTCCCCTTGAAATACTTTATGTTTCCACATACAGAATATCGTAGATTCATTGAGCGCAACTATGGCTACTTGTCCTGGTGCACCTAAAAAACAGAAATCTACTACGGGTAGATTTTCAGACATCTTAGAATGCGAAAATGTTCAATACTGGACATTATCAGAAGACTGCACAGTCGGTTTTTATTTCAATGTAGATTCAGTAGACGTAACGCTTTTCAAGCTATCGGTACCGGGACGGATTCACTGGAGCAATGCCACGGAGATGGTGGCTTTTGACCTGGGTGACTGGGTGAAGTTTCGTAAATGGTGTAAAGACTTTGACTACATCATTCGGATGGATTTCTTTTCACCGATGGCCTACAAACAGAAATGGAAAAACTACACATCTCCGCATCTGACATACCGCATCAGAGCAACAAATTTCTCCAAGAATCAAGTCTCACTACATATTTCTACCACCGCTAAGGCCAAAGCCTACACATCTGAAGACGGAGAGATCTGTGAAGTGAGTTTTGAATGTGCCAGCTGGCATGATCTAGATCAGTACTTTAATCAAATCAGCAAATCATTCGAAAAAGTGGCGAGAATCAAAGAAATGGAAGCATTACGTGTAAAACTAGAGGAACTTTTAAAACCTGGTTAGTGAAATCAACCAAACGATGAGAAACCATAATATCGACATGGAGTTATCCTATAACCCTATAAAAAATAAAATACGTATTATATGCCAATTATCGCACACATTCAGCGCTAATGGAAACCTGGCCTATATGCTGGGTCTACCCCCAGACGGTATATTAACGTTTGAAGCTCCAGAAGCACCCAATCCTGTTGATATTCGTGCAGGATTTTACACCATGTATGTTTATAGTGACGTCATAGAGTATCAAAGAGTCGGTGACAGCTTTGCCCCATTACTGAGATGCATACAAATAACGGGAGAAAAAAATAAAATAGTTAGTATAGCGTATGATAAGCAACACTACACACGTGTAACTAAGAACCACATTACAGATATCGTGATCGAAGTCAAATCGGATCAGAACAAGCATATACCGTTTAGTTACGGAAAGTCCATAATTAAACTACACTTCAGACCTGCTAGACACTCGTTCCGCCTGTGAAAATGTTAGATAGGGGTTATGCAGACCCGCATGCTTATGTGAATTACTACGTCAATCAGGCAGGAAATGGACTCCCTGGTTTTCAAGGCGCCCCTGTCATGTATGGGGCGGGTCTAGGAGGCCTGTTTAAAGGGCTTTTTAGGATGGCTATTCCGTTCCTCAAGAGGGGGGTATCTATTGCAAAACCTCATTTAAAAACAGCAGCCAAGGGTATTGTAAGCGATGCAGTGACCAACATTATGAACAAGACGCAAACTCAGAATCAGGAGGGGTCAGGTCTCGCGATGCTTTCACGTAAAAAATCTAAAAGACCCCCGGGGCAACGACACACGATTCCAAATAAAAGACGTAGAGTAACTAACATCAAAACCAGTGTGAAAAAGACCAAGCAGAGAGACAAGAAGCATCCTCCCATCTCCCGCAAAAGAAAGCAGTTGAACATTTTCTATCACCATAGCTTTCTTACACAGTCTATCCACAGAGTGTACAAAGTCCGAGCTGGATATTTTCACATTACCTTATACACAGACTAGTATTGAAAAGTACACTTACGTCGAAATACCACCACTTTCTGCTCTGACGGACAATGGGCCCTTGGAGTTCTTCGTGGCCGGAATCGGTGAAGAATAACTCGATTTGAAAAACACGTTCCTACATCTCGCATGTAAAATCACCAACGCTGATGGGACCAACATAGATGACGATGCTAAGATGGGGGTTGTAAATTACCCCATAGCTTCTATGTTTTCACAAGTCGACGTCATGCTTGGGGACCGACTTATTTCACGATCAAGCAGTACTTATGCTTACCGCACTGCATTTGAATGTCTGCTCAATTATGGTAAAGAAACGTTGGAATCACAATTTTGTACAGGATTATTCTATAAGGACACCGCAGGACATATGGATGCCACTGACCCTGAGGGGCGAAATGAGGGTCTTAAGCGAAGGGTCCGATTCACCGTTGAAAGCAACACGTTTGATCTGATCGGACACATTCACTCGGATATATTTTTTCAAGATAAACTGTTGTTGAACAGTGTGGATTTAAGAATTAAAATGGTTCGTAGTAAAGACGAATTTTGTTTGATGAATGAAGGCAACGGAAGTTTCACTCTAAAAATTATCAACGCAGCCCTGTTTGTCAAGAAAGTTACCGTTTCTCTGCCTATAAGAATAGGTCACGCGAGAGCTCTTGGCACAGCCACGGCTAAGTATCCGATCGAGAGAGTTTGTATGAAAACCTTTAGCTTACCAGCAGGGAGTCACCATTGTTTTCAAGAAAACGTCTTTCTCTGACCTTTACCTAAAAGTTTAATTTTCTGTTTAGAAGACAACGACGCCTTCAGCGGGGCGTTCAATAAAAACCCTTTTAATTTTAAACCTTATGATACAGAGTTTGTGGCTCTGTACGTGGACGGAACTCAATACCCTGCAAAACCGTTTCAACCTGATTTCCGATCCGGTAATGTGGTTTGTGAATTCTATTCTTTAATTCAAGCATCTACGAAAGCAACTAAAGGATCAAGCGCTGGCTTTAAACAGAGAAGAGTATTCGAACGGATATACTTTATTTGCATTTAACCTCAACCCCGACGATGATTGTGGTCAACATTTGTCATTAATAAAGTCGGGGAACATGCGACTGGAACTCAGATTTCGCGTCCCCCTACCGAGAACAGTGAATCTCATCGTCTACGCCAGTTTTGACAGTATTCTTGAAATAAACAACCGGAGAAACGTGCTCATCGATTACCAGTACCTCATGGATACCGAGGAACTAACAGCCGTTATGAGAAGTTGCTGTGAGATAGATAAAATATTTCGAGGTGTGATGGCCTGTGATGAGCTACCTGTGAGTACTATTAAAAATTTTCCGGTGCTATTTATTGTTAATACACATCCGAGAAATATGCCTGGGGAAAACTGGTTAGCTTTGTGTCCTAATGATGAAACCTCCGGAGAGTTTTTTGACTCGTACGGACACCCGCCAGACTATGAACTCTTTCCTGAATCTATTCACTACTTTTTGAGAAAGAACTGCCGCGAAATAAAATATAACCCTATACAGGTTCAAGACTTTACTTCAGTTTGTTGTGGACAACTGTGTATTTTTTCTATGTCACAGAGCTAAAGGTTTTTCTTTTAACCGTATTATGTCTAAGTATAGTGATGATTTAAAACGTAACGATAACGCAGTCGTGTCTTTTGTTAAAAAAATATACCCTAGATCAAATAAAGAAAGGCACACATATAGATGTGTGCAGTGTGTTAACTCTTTGGAATTGTTTCATTCACACGTGTAGTAAAGTATTTAATCACGACGCACCACACGATATTTCTTCATGATTGTTATTTTTATTGAAATAAAGTATTTAATCACAATGTATCACATGATATTTTTTATGATTGTTATTTTTATTGAAATAAAATGTTACAAATTACATTTAAACAAACATAGTACCTCGAAAGTCATTTCAAAAATCAATCCATTCGGGGGGGGGATGGGGGAATTAAAAACAGGGGACAACAAACTGTAGACTTTTCTTCTTCTTCTTACAGGGGGTGGGGAAGGGGTCAATGAACTGTAGTCTTTTCCTCTTATAGGGGTTGGGGAATGAGACACGGGTCGAGAAGGATACGGATCCTTAGAACTTTTTATGTCTGATATTTTACGCTGAACACCTCCGTTAGGTATCGTTGAAAATGGTATATTTAGACCAGCTACTGTATGCAGTAATTCTGTCCATCCTAAAGGTCTCCGGTCGTCAGAAACTTTATGAGGGGTGGTGATATTTCTAAGTAGATCCACCATGTGGGACCCTTTGATTGTGTTTCCGTTAAAAATAAATTCATCAGCGTCATTCCACGACGCAACATCGTCGGATTTTAAGATTTTCTCCATAATGTACGAAGCATTTCTTTTGCCCTTCGTGGGGACATTGGCAAGCACTTCTTGTACAATTCCATCTTCTTTAGGTTGTGAATCTTCAATAGGTGTCGATCCCGCTGTTTTATTATCAGGTAATTGGGGGAGGGATAGAATCAGCTGCGTTGTTTCGTGATCTCCGAGTTTAACCAAGTTTAAAAAATTTTGCAGGGCCATCGCGTAGAGTTTTGCCTTCTCATGTTCGTTCAGATCCGTTCTTGACAAAACTTGACGTATCCCAACGTCTAAGTTGTTTTCAGCAGTCTTTCTTAAGTTTTCTTTCTCCGCAGTGATGTTTCTAAGCTTATCAATCTGATGCTGTGGAACTAAATACATTTTCTCAGCTGTCTCCATGTTAACTGGTGCTAGATGAGATTAAACTGCTTATAAAAGGCACTGCTATGCTAAGTAGTGGGAGAAGAAACCCACCAGATTGGTTAATAACTTTCCTCTTGGTTTCTACAGACGCTCTTTTATTAGCAAAAAGTTTGATCCATTTTTTCCGTTTTTTTAATTCCTTGTACTGCTTTGATGTTAGTGGTATGTTCCCTCTAAGAAGATTCAATGACA
Source organism: Hemibagrus wyckioides (assembly GCF_019097595.1). Taxonomy (NCBI): domain Eukaryota; kingdom Metazoa; phylum Chordata; class Actinopteri; order Siluriformes; family Bagridae; genus Hemibagrus; species Hemibagrus wyckioides. Next base: position 1,028,407 of record NC_080728.1, read on the forward strand.
ACTCACAGATGGTGTGAATGAGATCAGTGGGTGCTTCACGTAATATATATTTTCTCTGAGTGGGGGTTGACTTGTGTAATGTTTTCAACAGCGGAAGGTTTTTTTTTAACCGAGCAGATATTTTAAAGATATTTCTTCTTCTTCTTCTTTGGAATAGAATCAACCGGACCATAGTCACAAGTCTTCTGGTGTGACAGTTTTAAAGCTGATAATTAAATACCCCCCCCCACTCGTAAAACATTCCGGAAAGACCTGCTGATACATCCATTACGTTTGCCGAGTCAGTATGTCGGTTTGTATTTCATCTCTAGTATTTTAAACAGAACCATATAATACGTAGTAAATACTTCTTAACGGTGTTTGAATTGTGCGTTGTTTTCATCAGCGGAAGGTTTTTGCTCAACCGAGCGGGTATTGTTTTAAACATATTTGTTCTTTTTCTTTGGAATATACACAACCAGGGTTTCTTGCGGAAACAACCCAGACCGTAGTCTAAAGTCTTCTGGTGTATTAGCTTTTAAATCGACAAATAAATAACCGTAAGGTTTAATTGTAGCGTCGTGAAAACTTTCCAGAAAATATTTGCTATTATCTGGATACATTTGCCGAGCTAGTATGCTGATTTGTAATTTATCTCTAGGATTTTTAAAAAGAACCATATAATTTGTGTTTAAGTTAATGATTCTACTACTTTTTCCTTGAAAAAACAAATTCTGTACCAGATAGATAACACTTAGATTTCTGTGGTGTGTGTATTTTGTGAATGCCTTCTCTACTTCCTCGTTTTTACTGGCAGACTCCATTAAATCATCTATCACCAACAAGTTTGTCTTGTTAGTAGGTAAAAGTTCATCATCACACAATGAATTGGGTATTCCTTGAAGAAATTTTATGTTTATTTTGGTCATCAACTCATCGTACAAAGGTTGCCAACAAGAATAAATCCACACAATATTTTCAGGTACTTTTGACAACACTTCTTTACTGTTTTCCAGCAAAAGTTTGATAAAAAAGATTTACCGCTATTACTCGATCCACACACAATACATGAAAATGGCATTTGCAACCTCGCATCAAAAGTAGTCACATTCATATTATCCATGACTAGTGGTCAGATTGCCAGAATCAATCAAAATGATCTTTTTATTATACATACATAGATTCATATACACACTCATAAACATGATCAATCTTAATATCCATAAGTGAGAGTTGTAAATTCAGGTAATAAAACACGTTTGTCATACACAACTCTGAATCTTTTTATTTGTGTTTGATTTCTCAAATGAAAACCCTTTTTATCTCGAATGATTTGTTTGTGCGATGTTATAAGTTGACTGATTTTATCCAGATTCTTCACTCGATCATCCACCAGCTCAGTAAACGATTTCAAATTGACAACTTCGAAACTGGAGTAATTTAAAGTGATACCTTTTGCTTTCATAGATGTTTTTACGTTTTTAGTATTATACCCATAGGTTTTAGGACCGGCACTGACAAACTCGACAATATGATCACCATCCTCTAGCTCGCTGGTAAGACCCCCCAAATAATCACTTAATGGAGGCATCCAATCACCTTCACTGCTTTTAAAAATGACGCTGTCTGTGTCTGTGTATAAACAACGCTGTTTTAAACGATCCAACAGATCGTACAGTTCTAGTCTCGCATATGCTGTAGTAAAAATTCCGATGAATACGTTAGCATTACCTGGTTTAATCAGTCTGTCATCCTTACAGCGCCACTGTGTGAGAGTGACCTCATCTGACAGGAAAGAGAAATGGCTAACATTGAAGAGATCAGAGAACATAAAGTTAAAAAACTTGATCAGAGATGTGTTTAATCTGTCAGGTTTTTTGGCACATTTTACCCCACAGCGAATTTAACGCGAGTTTAGCCACAGATCTTTTTGCGGGGTTGACACTGATATGTTCAGGATTCAAATCGATACCCTCGTTATGCTTGTAATTTTTAATGTATGTGTCTTTTGTTTTCATCGACTACCCATGATGGGTAGCTTGAACTTTCCTGATTGGTTTTGAGAAACATTTTAATATACTTGGTAAAGAGACTGTTAGATCTATTGGGGAAGTGCCAAACCTCAAACACTTTTAAAATTTTGTAACCCTTTTCAACGGCCTTAGCTATTTCGACAGATGCCCAAGTTCCGATAAGAGCTCGGTCTTGTTCTGAATGGCGACACTGCTTTTGCTGTTCTTGCTCACAGCATGTTTTACACAGAGGGAAAAGAAGTTTGCTTCTTACCCTGTAAGGAAGAACAGGAGACCACAGACCTCTAGGCGGTAATACTTTAGCTCTAATTATCCCGAAATAATTCTCTAGAGGTTCAAAGTCACGGTAAATGATGACTGGGTGACCGATTGGGTAGGTTTTTGTCTTATTCACGTAGGGATAAACAGAAGTGAAATCATAATAATCTATTCCCTCCCCTGCTTTTACTGTGTAAAATGTAAAATGTGTAAAAAGGTTTATGCGCTCTGGAAAGTCAAACTCTTTTAGAAAGTTTACCACGTTGTTATCACATTTCTTCATTTCACTCCACTCATGCTCCCAAATTGTTGTGACATGTAAATTGCGTATCTCTTGCAAATACTTAATTTTCTCCAACGTTTTTTGACGGACATCCCCGTAGCTAATGTTGGTGTTAAAGGGGAAGGGGGCCGTTAAGGGATAACACTTTTCACACCCATGATAAAAACAGCCGAGAAACTCGAATGCCTTTCGCGTCTGACCCACTTCACAATACCCATCAACAGAATGAATGCCAAATGTTGCTTCACCTTCGTTCAGAGCGTGTTGAATGGGAAGGTTTTGTGTGGTGGAAATGTATTCAAGCCACTGAATGGATGGTGTTGAGAAAGATTTCTGGCTATTGATGTAATTATCTAGTGGTGGGATAGCTAGTGTGTCTTCATCGAGAAATAATGTCCGGAAGATTTTCATGCATACAGATGCGATTGTTATACATTTAAAGGGATCAACTTCTGTACTTTCTAGAATTTCATTTCTGAAAGCTAAACACCCCTGTCTCAGAATGTCTACATCGTTCATGCAGTATTCACGCATCTCTTTCTTTAAATTAAAGACTTTGTCAGTCACGGTCGCGTACCACATAAAAAAAATCCTCCCTGTCCTTAGGCTATCCACACCGTAAAACTCGGGCTCAGGATATGGTCCTATGTAGTCTTGGTGTTCTATTGTGTTCCAGAAATGAGGAAAATAACCTTTCTTTTTTTCTGAGAACCCCATGGCTTTAGGAAGATTACTTAGCTTCATGGGTAAGAAAGACAGACTATCAATGTACACTATATTGCCAAAAGTATTCTCTCACCTGCCTTGACTCGCATATGAACTTAAGTGACATCCCATTCCTAATCCATAGGGTTCAATATGACGTCGGTCCACCCTTTGCAGCTATAACAGCTTCAACTCTTCTGGGAAGGCTGTCCACAAGGTTTAGGAGTGTGTTTATGGGAATTTTTGACCATTCTTCCAGAAGCACATTTGTGAGGTCACACACTGATGTTGGACGAGAAGGCCTGGCTCTCAGTCTCTGCTCTAATTCATCCCAAAGGTGTTCTATCGGGTTGAGGTCAGGACTCTGTGCAGGCCAGTCAAGTTCATCCACACCAGACTCTGTCATCCATGTCTTTAAGGACCTTGCTTTATGCACTGGTGCACAGTCATGTTGGAAGAGGAAGGGGCCAGCTCCAAACTGTTCCCACAAAGTTGGGAGCATGGAATTGTCCAAAATGTCTTGGTATGCTGAAGCATTCAGAGTTCCTTTCACTGGAACTAAGGGGCCAAGCCCAGCTCCTGAAAAACAACCCCACACCATAATCCCCCCTCCACCAAATTTTACACTTGGCACAATGCAGTCAGACAAGTACCGTTCTCCTGGCAACCGCCAAACCCAGACTCGTCCATCAGATTGCCAGATGGAGAAGCGCGATTCGTCACTCCAGAGAACGCGTCTCCACTGCTCTAGAGTCCAGTGGCGGCGTGCTTTACACCACTGCATCCGACGCTTTGCATTGCACTTGGTGATGTATGGCTTGGATGCAGCTGCTCGGCCATGGAAACCCATTCCATGAAGCTCTCTGCGCACTGTTCTTGAGCTCATCTGAAGGCCACATGAAGTTTGGAGGTCTGTAGCGATTGACTCTGCAGAAAGTTGACGACCTCTTCGCACTATGCGCCTCAGCATCCGCTGACCCCGCTCCGTCAGTTTACGTGGCCTACCACTTCGTGGCTGAGTTGCTGTCGTTCCCAAACACTTCCACATTCTTATAATACAGCTGACAGTTGACTGTGGAATATTTAGGAGCGAGGAAATTTCACGACTGGATTTGTTGCACAGGTGGCATCCTATCACAGTTCCACGCTGGAATTCACTGAGCTCCTGAGAGCGACCCATTCTTTCACAAATGTTTGTAAAAACAGTCTGCATGCCTAGGTGCTTGATTTTATACACCTGTGGCCATGGAAGTGATTGGAACACCTGATTCTGATTATTTGAATGGGTGAGCGAATACTTTTGGCTGTAACGTCCCGTCAGACGTATGAGTATTAGAATCCATACGCGGATGATGTAAAGGGCCAAAGGCTAAGATCTTGGTCGAGGTCACGGAAAAGATAACCAGAAAGCAATGAAGAGAAAGTCAAAACCAATACGCTAGTCCAAAAAACGAAGTCAGAAGAGAACGAGCAAGGTCATACACGAGGAAACGAGACTATCGATAAATCAAGGTTTGGCAGATAACACAAAGGAAACAATGCTTCGCAATGAAACTAAGATAGCGTGCAGCTTATATAGGTCATTGAACCGGAAGTGAGCAGAAAAGTTAATATTCGGGCGATGGCTCCCTCTGGTGTTCAGGCCTCGTGACATTGGCAATATAGTGTATCTCTGTCGAAAATCTGTATAAGAAAAACACAGAATTTTTCCACCTTGTGCAATGATATCAGGGGCGATTCCTTCTTTCACTAAATGATTCAACAAAAGGTATGAATCGAACCCTCTAGCGTTATGCACTATAAATGTGTACCCTCTGTACTTTTTACAATGGAAAGCCCTAAAAAATGCTGCAACACACCCCTCCCCTTCAAACACCCACAACATACCATGACAATTCATACAACATAATAAATTAGCAGTATGAGTTCCTGTTTCCTGTCTAGTCTCGAAATCATAAAAGATGTATTTCATATTTGGCTTTTCTTTCCTTAACGGCTGTATATAACAGAAATGCGCTGTTTCTGAATCCACTTTTTCACCACAGAGTTCACAATGTCTCTCTAAGCACACATGATCTCTCCAGTTAAAGGGGTTCCAATACTCTACGACATTACAGATACTACAATAGAACCCCGTTTCACACAGAGAGTATACACCTCTTTCTGACCAGCGTTTTACTTTATGTATGTCGAAACAACGTTTTGACTTACACAACCTCGAACAATCAGGACATTTAATTATACTCTGTCTATGTTTGTAGCAATATACATCACGACAAATGTTACAGCTAAACTCACACTTGTGAGCTCTGGCTTTCTCATACCCCGAATGACAGAAACGACAGACATGACCACGCCCCAAAAGTCCTGTAATGCTTTTAACTCCGTAATAATGATTGTCAGAATGATTACGGTGTATGATTACGATTTTACACTTCAGATGCTTCTCAAATTTAGATACATCAGCAAATGTGACAGCTGTGTTATCAGTTAATCCTACATCACGGAGGATTTGTCTAGTGATTTTTTCAGTTTGAAGGTCATTATTTTGAGGGTTCAAAAGTTGTGTAACACATAGTGTAAAACACATGTCTTTATTATGAAATATATACAGATGTCTCATCTTCTTCTGTATAGCTTCCGAAGTGAATAATGTGCTAATCTTCCTTCTATATGAACCACCGCGAGGTAGTCGAACTATTTGGATTACTATTTCGAGTGTGTTATCTGAAAAAATTTCACATTTACTTTGAATAGAATTTTCAAGCATGGTCAGAAAAGACTGTAATTCAACGGACCCATTAACTAGTTGAATGCGTGACGATACGTCGATCGTATCACCTCTAATTTCAACCGTTACTATGTCCTTTGGTGAAATCATTTCATTAGCCACTTCTATCAAACTGTTTAAGATTTCTAAAACATAATTATAAAAATCCGCAAAGCCGTCTACAGTTGCGATCGATGAAAAATTTACTCTTCTCCTAATTTCAGTATTATTGAATCGGTCGCGATTAATTATTCTAATATTAGGATCAATTCCGTTACCAGCTTGCACGTTTTCTACATTAGGAGGGGCTATGTTCTCGACATTATCTGTTTGCATGTTTTCTATGTTAGGAGGGGCTATGTTCTCATCATTATCTAATTGCATGCTTTCAACACTAGGGGGTTGTATGTTAACACCACCGAATACTTGCATGTCATTACAGCTTTGGGGGTTTATGTTCTCAGTATTAGCTGTTTGTACGTCTTCTACATTAGGAGACTGATCATTTTCTGTTTCAGTCCTGTGTTCATTTACAGTTTGAGTGTTTTGTGAAGCAACGGTATCGAAAAAGTTTACAAAACCCGCATTTAACATAACGAGGCTTTGGTTAAGATTATGAAATCATGTGGAGATAACGGTGTATGATTATGTTCGATTTCTGAAGTAGAGACCTTGTTGATGTTTTGATCTGTGGCTAAAGCCAAACTATCATTTAATTGATTAACCACATCTAATAACTCAGGATTCAAGGGGGTAGAGTAACTTTGTTCATTTAGACTATTCTGTAATGCTAGCAGACTCTGGTTAAGTTCACTGAATATGTCATGTTGAATATGTGGTGTATTTGATACATTATGATCTGAATTATGATTGGAATGCTCAAATTGGGTATTAACCGGCTCAGGACTTCTTAGACTAACATTCAACTGGTTAACAGCATCTATTAATGAGGGATTCGACTGTGTAGAGTAACCTTGTTCATTTAGACTCTTCTGTAATGCTAACAGAGTCTGGTTAAGTTCACTGATTATGTCGTGTTGTTGTGTCTCAGGTGTAATGATGTCACTATAATCTGTAATAGGGGTCTGCCTAACAAGCTGCTGTGATGGTCCTAAACTCTCTTTTAACTGGTCGATGGCGTCTGTTAAATAAGGGTTCAGAGTTGTGCATGAGTTGTGCTATGACAAACTACTAGAAAAAGTTTCATCAAAACCGATATCATAAAATGGTAGATTATTTTCACCACGTATTTTCTTAGCCCCTGAAAACTGTGTGAGATTCACACGCTTCTGCGCTATGTCTATTGTGAAATCTTTTTAACAACTCTATATTCACAGCAACACAGCTATTCAGACATTCAAGAGTATCATATAAAGATTGAAGATATTCAATACCTGAAGTGTTGTCAAGTGTAATAAACAGACATTCAAAGCTTCCAAATTTTTTGTCTCTTAGTCGAAAGAATCCGTTCAGTGTGATGAAACACTCCTCAGGGTATGTAGCCGCTTGATCGACGTTATTTTCTCCTCCGTCGAAAACGTGGCCTATGTCTTCTTTTTCTTCTTGTTCTTCATCAGTATCACTCACTTCTGGATTAGAAAGGATATTATTAATAAATTGTATAAGGGTGAGCTTTTTCAACCCTTGAATGGGTTGGTTACATTTTTAGAATATTCAATATTTATATTTTATGTCATGACTTACCATCCGCATAAGTGGGTTGTTCTAGATCATTAAACACTTGATTCAAGATGTTTTCTCCTTCGAAAACACGGCCTATGTCCACTTGTTCTTCATCAACAAATAATAAATGTATAGGGTAAGCTTTTACAATCCTTGAACGGGTTGGCTACATTCTTTAGAATATTCACATTTTACGATATGACTTACCCGCAATTTGAGGAATTGGCTTAGGTCACGGATATACTAAATCGGTAGGCTGCCCCCAAATTGTTGTGACATGTAAATTGCGTTGATGTTTCAAAACACTCGCCATCTGAAATAATCACTATGCTGTTGTCTAAGACATCATAGGAGAAAGATTCTATTAGTATTCCGAGTTATACATTTCATCTTAAAACAATGTTCTGTGAGACATAATGAAAATACCTAATGCTGATTGATTTCGATTTCCTAGACACTACTGCCAGATATGTATAGTCTGACCTTGTTCTGTAATTAAATGTATCAAATTAAACTTTATATATCTGTTTCCATCTATAAGTAAATAGAACAAGATATTCTTTCTAATTATATTATTCTAATATTACTATTATTAATGACATTCAATCTAATACACATAAATGAAATGATTCAAGTTAGTGAAAAGTTCTCACCTGCAGAAAGGTCCGTGATCTCTAAAAGTTAGATTGGAGAGCGTGAAAGTTCTGTACCCTCTGTCAGATCCTCTAAGTTGTGAAACCACTTGGGAGAATATTCTGGACATAAACTTATACAATATACCATATCGGTAGAAAACACGTGCTTATGTACGTAGGTGTGTCACATACTGACAGTTTGTGCACGTGTGTGTGTGTGTGTGTGTGTGTGTCATGTTCAGGGAGACCCAACGATTTATAAAATATTTTTTTAAAATAATAATTTCAAATAATCAATAGACTAAAAACAAATTAAACTTTATTTATAAACATTTTTTAAAATAATCAATAGACTAAAAACAAATTAAACTTTATTTATAAACATTTTTTAAAATAATCAATAGACTAAAAACAAATTAATCTTTATTTTTATAAAACATTTTTTTAAATAATAATTTCAAATAATCAATAGACTAAAAACAAATTAAACTTTATTTATAAACATTTTTAAAATAATAATTTCAAATAATCAATAGACTAAAACAAATTAAACTTTATTTTTATAAACATTGGGTTTGTGCACGTGTGTGTGTGTGTGTGTGTGTGTGTGTGTGTCAAGGTATGGGTTAAGGGGTTGTATGTGTTTGGGTGATTGTGGGGTGATTATGGAATACGTAACCTTCAGGAGATAAACTTATAACGTCTATGTTTTATCAGTAGAAACATACTTGTTCATATGTTTATGTGCGTAGGTGTGTCACGTACAGGGGGGTTTGTACATCTGTGTGTGTGTGTGTCACGTACTGACGGTTTGTGCACGTGTGTGTGTGTGTGTGTGATTAAGATTCTGATGACTAAGGGAATATGTAACCCCACCCCATCAATCAACCTCATCGGATGAAAGGGGGGCGGAATATTGTGACGGATACGTTTTTCTGATTGGTTGAGAAGGAGGCGGGATAATGTGACGGATACGTTTTTCTGATTGGTTGAAAAGGGGCGGGACATTGTGACGTGGATGATTCTGATTGGTTGAAAGGGGCGGGGCATTGTCACGTGGACGATTCTGATTGGCTGTCAGACCTGTCAAAATCGGTTTGCTGAAATATACTCCCCATCTCTCTCTTTGAGCATGATTTTTCTGAGGGGCCAGATATATTTTTTACATGTTTATTCGATATTAACATGATCATTGTGCTTCACTGGGATGAAATTTAAACAGGTTTATTGAATTAATTTGCTTTTATCAATTTTGTACAAATTCTATGAAACTTTAGTTGAGCTATCCCTGTTCAAAGGGTTACACCATTTGAAAGTGTTAGCCTAGCTGAATAACACTGTCTGTCATCTGTCTTAATCCATGATAATATGTGGATAATGTGGATAATGACAGTGAAATGATTACATGTCACTGAATAACATGGCAATAATGAGGGAACATTCTACCTTATCTTATAAATACAGATCTACATTTCTTCTCACTGCAGTAAAACTCCAGCAGGATACTTCACAGACTCTCTCCTTGACATCTCTTGATATCTATAGTGTAGCTCTCTGGATAGTAGCTTTCATACAGAAGTGGGGAAAACTAATGAATTAGATAATTATGTTTCTAAATGAATGCATTAATTTAATGAAAGTATAATCAGTATAGTAACTGTTATCATGTAATAGTACATATACTTAAACAGTTTTTTAAACTTCTCTTTATCTTAGAAACATAAATTATTGGTGGTAAATAATAGAATAGGTTCTTCTTCTTCTTTCGGCTTTTCCCTTCAGGGGTCGCCACAGCGAATCGTCTCTCTCCACCTATCCCTATCTTCTGCATCCTCTACACTTACACCCACTAGCTTCATATCCTCATTTATTACATCCATATACCTCCTCTTTGGCCTTCCTCTTTTCCTCCTGCCTGGCAGCTCCATGTCCAACATTCTCCTACCAATATACTCACTCTCCCTCCTCTGGACATGTCCAAACCATCTTAATCTGTCCTCCCTAACTCTGTCCCCCAAACGTCCAACATGAGCTGTCCCTCTGATGTCCTCGTTCCTAATCCTAATCCAACCGTGTCACTCCCAAAGAGAACCTCAACATCTGCATCTGCTACCTCCAGCTCTGACTCCTGTCTCTGTCTCAGTGATACTGTCTCTAAACCATACAGCATGGCTGGTCTCACCACTGTCCTGTATCACCTTCCCCTTGATTCTCGCTGAAATTTTTCTATCACACAGAACTCCCGACACCTTTCTCCACCCATTCCAACCTGCCTGCACTCGCTTCTTTACCTCTTTCCCACACTGTCCATTACTCTGGACTGTTGACCCCAAGTACTTAAACTCCTGTACCTTCTTCACCTCTTCACCCTGTAATCTTACTGTTCCACTTCCCTCCCTGTCATTCACACACATGTACTCAGTCTTACTACCACTGACTTTCATTCCTCTTCTCTCCAGCACAAACCTCCACCTCTCCGGGTTTTCCTCCACCTGCTCCCTGCTCTCACTCCAGATCACAATGTCATCTGCAAACATTATTGTCCAAGGAGACTCCTGTCTGACCTCCTCTGACAACTGTCCATCACCATAGCAAACAGGAAGGGGCTCAGAGCCAATCCCTGATGCAGTCCCACCTCCACTCTGAACTCCTCTGTCTGACCTACAGCACACCTCACCACTGTCCTGCTCCTCTCATACATGTCCTGCACCACTCTGACATACTTCTCTGCTACTCCTGACTTCCTCATACAGTACCACAGCTCTTCTCTTGGTACCCTGTCATACGCTTTCTCCAAGTCTACAAACACACAGTGCAACTCTCTCTGACCATCCCTATACTTCTCCATCAACATTCTCAGAGCAAAAATTGCATCTGTTGTGCTCTTTCTGGGCATGAAGCCATACTGCTGCTCACAAATTTCCACTACCTTCCTTAACCTAGCTTCCACTACTCTTTCCCAGAGCTTCATTGTATGGCTCATCAACTTTATCCCCCTATAGTTGCTGCAACTCTGCACATCACCCTTATTCTTAAAGATCGGCACTAATACACTTCTTCTCCATTCCTCAGGCATCTCACTCTCTAAAACCCTGTTAAACAAACTAGTTAATAATTCCACTGGTGCCTCTCCTAGACACTTCCAGACCTCCACCGGGATGTCGTCAGGACCAACTGCCTTTCCACCTTTCATCCTCTTCAAAGCCTTCCTGACTTCATCCTTTCTAATCTTATCTACTTTCTGTTCCACAGAGTTTACCCCTTCTACTCTTTTTTCCCTCTCATTTTCCTCATTCATCAGCTCTTCAAAGTTCTCTTTCCATCTCCTCTGTACACTCTCCTCACTTGTGAGAACCTTTCCATCTCTATCCTTAATAACTCTAACTTGCTGTACATCCTTCCCATCTCGATCCCTCTGCCTAGCTAACCTGTACAAGTCCTTCTGTCCATCTCTAGTGTCTAACCTAGTGTACAACTCATCATATGTCTTCTGCTTGGCCTTAGACACCTCCATCTTCACTCTGCACTGTAAGTCCTTGTATTCCTGTCTATTCTCTTCAGTCCTGTCCATGTCCCACTTCTTCTTGACTAACCTCTTCCTCTGAATACTATCCTGAACTTCCTCGTTCCACCACCAAGTCTCCTTATCTTCTTTCCTCCTTCCAGATGACACACCCAGTACCTTTCTTCCTGTCTCCCTGATCACTTCTGCTGTAGTTTCCCAGTCATCTGGCAGCACTACCTGCCCACCCAGAGCCTGCCTCAACTTCTGTCTAAATTCCTCACAACATTCCTCCTTTTTCAGCTTCCACCACTTGGTTTTCTTCTCCATCTTTATCTTTGACCTCTGTTTACAGACCATCAGATTCATCCTACACACCACCATCCTATGCTGTCTGGCTACACTCTCTCCCACTACCACTTTACAGTCACTAATCTCTTTCAGATTGCCTCTTCTTCATAGGATGTAGTCTACCTGTGTGCTCCTACCTCCACTCTTGTAAGTCACTCTATGCTCCTCCCTCTTCTGAAAATCAGTGTTAACCACAGCCATGTCCATCCTCTTAGCAAAGTCCACTACCATCTGTCCTTCAAGGTTCCTTTCCTTAACTCCAAACTTGCCCATCACCTCCTCATCACCTGTGTTCCCCTCACCAACATGTCCATTAAAATCTGCTCCTATCACCACTCTCTCCCCCGTGGGAATACTCTCTATCACCTCATCTAATTCACTCCAGAATCTCTCTTTCTCCTTTAACTCACAACCTACCTGTGGGGCATAACCACTAACAACATTCAACATCATCCCTTCAACCTCTAACTTCAGACTCATCACCCTGTCTGACACTCTCTTCACCACCAGAACATTCCTCACAAACTCTTCCTTCAGGGCCACACCTACCCCATTTCTCTTACTATCCATACCATAATAAAACAGCTTGAATCCTGCTCCTATACTACGAGCCTTGCTACCCTTCCACCTGGTCTCCTGTACACACAGTATATCCACCTTCCTTCTCTCCATCATATCAGCCAGATCTCTACCTTTCCCTGTCATAGTACCAACATTCAGAGTTCCTATTCTCAGTCCTACACTCTTACCTTTCCTCTTCTCTCTCTGTCTACGCACTCTCCTTCCTCCTCTACTTCTTCGACCAACAGTAGCCCAATATCCACTGGCGCCCTGTAGGTCAATGACGCCGATGGCGGTCATTGTTAACCCAGGCCTCGACCGATCCGGTATGAAATTTAGAGTACTGACGATTCACATGGTTAAATTTGGCAATGTTTTACGCCAGATGCCCTTCCTGACGCAACCCTCTCTATTTATCCGGGCTTGGGACGGGCACAGAAGTCACTGGACTGTGACCCCATGGCTAGATTAAATAATAGAATAGGTTAAATTAAAAATGTTATTAAAATAAAGAGTTTCAGATTACAGCTCTTGGGTGTCTTAGAAAACACCCCTCATACCCCAGGAATAGTGAGGTAGTGGTCAGGGCTCTGAGCAGGACACTCCAGTTCTTCCACTCCAACCTAAACACACCATGTCTTCATGAAGCTGCTTTGTGCACAGGTCCAGTGTCATGCTGGAGCAGGGTTTGCACTCTTAGTTCCAGTGAAGTTAAACTGTAATATAATAAATCTAGTGATTACATATGAAAGGAATAATTTAACTAAAGATTCTACTATTAATGTGAAGCTGAAGGACAGTACTGACCATAAAATGTTATATTCTGTTTATTGTAAGTAAAAATAAATCCTTATTAAATGAAGAAGTGAGTTAAAAACAGTAAAGAGTGTATATAAATGAGTAAAGGACTGTGTATAATGTTGTTCAGTAAACTCCAGGGAAAGAGATCAGAATCAACAGCACCCATAAATACCTCTTAATTTGATGTTTTGTTTTTTTAATGCGGTGAAATTTATACATTTGTGTAATTTATACATTTTCATTACAAGTGTGGCTTAAGTGTCCAGATATTCTGTTCAATTAAATTCAATTCAATTTAAAAAACCTTTATTTATCTCCAAGTGGCAACGTAGAGTAGTTTAAAAAATGAAGATCAGTGCAAGTACAAAATACAGTAAAAATAACATAAATAAAATACAGGCTTCCGGGGAGGGTGTGAGGATGTAAGGACGCGTTGAGTTCTGCTCCCGCAACTTTTCATTTTATAACTGCTTTAAATCCCACAACTTATTTCTATTTATTTGCTATTTGAGCACTATGGTTAATGGGCACATGCCTATATTGAAACATGGCAGCTAAACAAACCAAAAAAAAAGGATCAAAAAGCTGAGCTGTGCAGAGAAGGCGATACAGTAGTTAGCATGGCAGCTATCACTAAACTCCTGGAGGAACACCGGGCTGCTCTCTCTGCAGACTTTAAAACTGCTGTTTCGACACTGGAGGTAAAGTTAAACCAAATTCAAGTCACAGTGACAGAACATGCCTCGAAGATTGCTTCGCTCGAGACCCACGCAAACTCACAGGATGAACGTACAAATGCTCTGGAAACTACCTGCGCTAAGTTAGCAGAGAGCAATGCTAAATTGCTTGCTAAAGTTGTGGATCTCGAGTCTCGCAGCCGGCGTAATAACATAAGAATCATTGGGTTACCGGAATCCATTGAAGGTCCTCGGCCCTCTGCCTTCTTCTCTGAGCTGCTCGTGGAAGTGTTTGGAGATGGAGTCCTGGAATCTCCACTGGAATGTGATAGAGCACACTGGTCACTGTCTGATAAACCGAAACCTGGGCAAAGACCCAGGCCCGTTATCGTCCAGCTTCATAAATTTCAATTGAAAGAAAAGATCATTCGTGAAGCTAGAGCGAAGAGAGGAAAGCTTAATTACCGTGGCAGTCCTATTGCTATTTCCGAGGATTATGCTCCGGAGGTGGTGGAACAACGTTCCAAGTACAGAGAGGTGATGTCTGAACTTTACAAACTGGGCCTGAAACCGGCGCTGATGTTCCCGGCTCGGCTCACTATCTTAACAAAAGAGGGTAACAGGAAAACACTTGCATCGGTCGCTGAAGCCAAGGATTTTATTGTATCTTTACGTTCTGCCGACGATTAAACGTCGTGACTGGTGCAGTAATCCTTGGCTGGTTCGGTTGGTGACTTAATTTTAGCATTAGTTAACTGTTTTGATTCCTATATAGACTTCAGTGGCTGTCGTTTGATTGACGCAAGTTAACAAACGTATGTTCTGGACATTTTAGCCTTATTAATGCATCCTGTTAGCCACTATGGAGAGGCTATGTGCATTTTGTGTACCCTCAGGCTCACTTTGGATTTTTTGGTTGCTGTATATGCACCTGTTGACTAGACTTTGCTGCAATGTTTACAGTAGATGCCAAATTTCATATTGGTTCTGAATAGTTTGTTTACTCATTGAATGCTCTATGGGCATGTGTACATATTCAGTTTAAATTTTCTATGCCTAAGTTATAATTCTTAGTTCAACTTTTAGTAATATTTCATTGTTTACTTTTACAAGATGGTGGGTTGACCCTTATGTATGTGGCGGGAATAAGATGTTGGAAGTAATGGAAGCATTGAGCTGTGTTGCTCAGAGAATACTAGTATTTCGGAGGGGTGTTTTTGTGGCCACATCTAGGGTTGTGCTGTTATGTGTGTGTGAGTTATGTGTGTTTTTTTTTCTCTTTTTTTTTCTTTTTATTTATTTATTTACTTATTTATTTATTTATTTTTTTCCCCTCTGTTCTCTCTTCTGTCTCTCTCACTCAGTCTCCTTTCCTTTTCTCCCATTGCAGAAGGCAATTCAGTCTCCAGTCTCCTTGATTATACAATTCATTCTAGATGATTGCTGACACTGCAAGTATGGGTAAAGGTGTAAGCCTGATATCATGGAATACCAAGGGAATGAACAAGGCCATTAAGGTCGGGAAGGTAATGACACAGTTGCAGCATTTGAAAGGGGATATTGTATTTTTACAGGAAACACATCTTAGAACATCAGAAGTCCAACAACTTAAAAAAGGTTGGATGAGTCATGTGTTTCATTCCAAATTTTCTACTAGAGCTAGAGGGGCTGCTATAATTATTAGTAAGACTATACCGTTTGAGCCAGCGCAAACTATTGAGGACATTAATGGTCGTTATGTCATTGTGTCAGGCTTGCTACAGAACTTTCCAGTGGTCCTAGTTTCGATCTATGCTCCGAATTGGGATGATGAGCAATTCTTTATTAACCTCTTTGCTAAAATCCCAAACAGTGACAGTCATCACATTTTGATAGGTGGCGACTTTAACCTGGTGCAAGACACAAGCCTTGATAGGTCATCATCTAAACAAATTAATATATCGAGTTCTGCTAAAGTAGTGCTTAGTTATTCATCCCATTTAGGAATTTCAGACCCCTGGAGGTTTAAAAACCCCCACAGCAAAGCTTTTTCCTTTTTTTCTCCCCACATCAAAGCTTTTCATGGACTGACTTTTTCCTGATTGATAATAAACTGCTACATCTGGTTACCGCTAGTGAGTACCACCCAATTGTTATTTCAGATCAGGCCCCCACATCACTTGATATTAATTTCCCACTTAGTGTTGCTTGCCCACCTCTGTGGAAATTGGGTCCTCACCTATTAGCGAATCACGAGTTTAAGAATTTTGTTGCCACTCAAATTAGTAACTACGTTGACTTCAATGATGCACCTCAGGTTAGTAGTGTTTTTTTATGGGAAGCTCTTAAAGCTTTTGTTCGGGGTCAGATTATCTCTTTCACTTCACACTTGCGTAAAACTGAAAGGGTTAAAAGGCAGGACATTTTGGATAAGATCTTGGAACTTGATGAAACATATGCGGTCTCCCCCTCCCCCTGCCTTTGCAAAAAGTGACTTGTATTACAATCGGAATATGACTGTCTGATGACTCCTGTTGTAGAGAGACAACTACGACAAACCAAGCAGCGTTTTTTTGAACAAGGCAGGTAGACTCTTAGCTCAGCAGGCTCGTGCAGCTAGCGCCTCTAGATTAATTCCAAGAATTATTTCTTCTAGTGGCAATCTTACAGCAGACCCGGCTGTCATCAACAAGGCTTTTCTAGGTTCCTATATTAACCTCTATACCTCAGAATACTCTTCAAGCTCAGCGATGATCCATAGCCCATTAAACTCATTAAATTATCCCAGAATTGACAAAGACACAGCTATGAAATTAGGCAGCCCCATTTCTTCTCAGGAGGTTCAAGAGGCCATTGGACTGATGCAGAATGGGATATCCCCAGGCCCTGATGGGTTTACAGTTGAATTTTATAAGGTGTATTCGGATTTACTAGTTCCAATTCTGGTAAGGATGTATAATGATTCCTTTCAAAAAGGTAGATTGCCAACAACTCTGTACATGGCCTCCATATCTTTGCTCTTGAAGAAAGATAGGGATCCCACTTATTGTGGCAGCTACCGTCCAATTTCCTTGTTAAATGTAGACTGTAAGATTTTAGCTAAAGTTCTCTCTCTTCGCCTCCAGGATATTATGCTATCCATAATTTCTTTGGACCAGACAGGCTTTACAGTGGGGAGACGCTCCTTATTCAACACTAGAAGACTTCTCAACATTATTCTCTCTCCCTCATCTTCTATTCCGGAGGTTATGGTTTCATTGGATGCGGAGAAAGCATTTGATAGGGTAGAGTGGGATTACCTGTTCTTTGCGTTGCACAAGTTTGGCTTTGATCCTACATTCATTTCCTGGATTCGACTTTTGTATGCTTTCCCAACTGCATCAGTGCACACCAATGGTGTTCGTTCTTCACCCATCTTGCTCCAGCGAGGAACTCGTCAAGGGTGTCCACTTTCTCCCTTGTTACTTAATATAGCCATTGAACCTTTGGCTATTTGGCTTCGCAGCCATGATGCATTTAAAGGCATCATCCGCCATGGTCAGGTTCATAAACTTTCCCTTTACGCAGATGATTTGTTGTTGTACATCTCAGACCCAGTGGCTTCTCTCCCTCCTATATTGTCTATTTTGGACCAGTTTGGCTGCCTATCAGGTTATAAATTAAATCTGCAAAAAAGTGAGTTATTTTGTATTAATCAAATGGCTAAATCTCTTCCTCTTTCTTCTTTCCCCTTTCAGTTAGCTTCAGATGGGTTCAAATATCTGGGCATATTTGTTACTAATTCGCTTAGAGATTTGTTTTTTAAAAATTTTATAGCACTTTTGGATAAATGTAAAACAGATATGGCAAGGTGGAGCACCCTTTCCTTATCTTTAATTGGCCGAGCAAATCTCATTAAAATGGTTATTTTGCCAAAATTCTTGTACCTTTTTCAACATATCCCAGTTTGTATTAATAAATCCTTTTTCGTAAATTTGGATCAACTATTGAATAGGTTTCTTTGGAGTAATAAGCCGGCTCGTATTAGAAGGTCGGTTTTGCAGCTTCCCAAATCTGAAGGGGGGTTTAGCACTCCCTAACTTCCGGTTTTACTTTTGGGCATGTAACATCAATAAATTACTCTATTGGGTTGGCCATAGAGGTTGTGCTTCTAGCCCACCCTGGGTACACATAGAGATATCTTCCTCTCGCTCCCTGCTTTCTAATATCTGTTCTCAGCTCCCTCTCAAGTTACATCAAATTTCAGGCAACCCTGTAGTTTTTAACACTATTAAGATTTGGCTTCAATTCAGGAAACAATTTGGTTTACATAAAGCTTCAATACATATGCCAATCTCAAATAATCATTTATTTCCCCCGTCCCTTTCAGGTGGTGTTTTTAATATTTGGGCAACTAAAGGTCTTTTCACTTTGAATGACTTGTATGAAAAAGAAGTCTTTTCCTCTTTTTCTTCTCTGTCAGTTAAATTCGACCTCCCTAATAGCCATTTTTTTCGTTTCCTTCAGGTGAGGCACTTTATTCAGAAGCTATTCCCCTATTTCCCAAATCGGCCCCCTGAATCAGAAATTG
The DNA here is from genome assembly GCF_019097595.1 of Hemibagrus wyckioides. Taxonomy (NCBI): domain Eukaryota; kingdom Metazoa; phylum Chordata; class Actinopteri; order Siluriformes; family Bagridae; genus Hemibagrus; species Hemibagrus wyckioides. The sequence goes on from NC_080728.1 coordinate 1,047,194, forward strand.
ATTTAATTCTCACCCTTGACCATGGCGGCTGATATCTGCTATTTACAGTAAAATAGTTTCCTTCACATCAACTTCACTTGACCCCCTTAAACAAACCTTGGAACAAGATTTGGGTACCAATATATCTCAGGACCAGTGGAAGAATATTCTTAGTTTAACTCATTCTTCATCTATCTGTGCAAGACATGCTCTAATACAATGCAAAGTTCTTCACAGAGCTCACTTTACCAATGCTAAACTGGCCAAAATATTTCCTAATAGAAGTGATGCCTGTAATAGATGCAAACAATCTCCAGTGGATCATTTACATACGTTTTGGTCTTGTCCAATGTTAATGGACTACTGGTCTGAGGTTTTCAGAACACTCTCACCAGCCCTTAATATAACTATTGTTCCCAACGCATTGACTGTCCTGTTTGGCCTTGACCCATCTTCAGTTACACCAGGGGGTTTTGGGGGGGTTGTTAAGGGACCTTTGTTGTTTTTGTTTCCTGTTTTTATTTTTTTATTATTATTTTTTTTTCTCCCAGGCATCTTGTCATTCTGTAACTCATGTAACACATTTTCATATGTCTACAAAATTTAATAAATAAATGGGTAAAAAAAAAATAAAAATAAAATACAATTGCTGTATGATGATAAATGGAATAAGTGCATTAGTGCAAAAACTTTGAATACACATCTGTATAAAATATCTGTAAAAGTAAACATCTGTATACAATATAAAATATCTGTAAATAAATATAAACTGAAGAATAAACTAGAAGAAGGTAAAATAGATGGATGCATATATTAATAAATTAAGCTAAAAATGAGAATATTGTTGTGCAGTGTTGTAAATTAACCGAAGACCAGTAGAACAGCGATCACGGAGACTTGGACGTATGTTGCAGGAATCTTTTATTGAAGATTAGAACACACTCAGAAGTGCTGTGGTCATCAAGATCTCCACAGACAGACAAGAAACCTCTGGTATTTATACAGACTTTGGTGGCTGTCCTTCAGGTTGTGTTAAAGCAGACCCCTCTTTTCCCACACCAACTATTAGAGACTATGTTTACGTACTAAGATTTGCGACCCATTTGGTTGCGAGAAAGAATGTTTATGACCTTTCACGACCAGGTTAGTGATCCTTCCTCTGCGAGAACACTAGAAAATTTGTTTCCCACAGCAGTATGTATACATTGGTATGTAGCAGCAACATTAGAGATATTGTCAAGGCAGAGTCCAGATCTCTATATGAATATTTTTCACAGATTGAATATATGAGTATGAGAGTCCATTAGTCTATTTGAAAGAGTGTGGATGAGGGTTATAATGTGGGTTACAATGTGGAGAATGGTGGTTACTGAGCTGAGCGGAGGGGAGGGAGGGACATGGATAGTTGTGAGTTTAGGAGTTGAACAGCCCTGGGAACAAAGTTTGTTCTCCTGCCCTGAATCCTATAGCTGGGGCATCGTAGCCATCGTCCTGATGGAAGCCACTCAAATGCGGGGAACAGGACATAAGAGGGGTCGTGTAAGATCTTGCCAGCTGACCTCAGTGTCTGCTGCTCACAGAGGATGGAGAGGGCTCTGACTGGTAGTCCAATTATTCTGGAACACACCTTGACTGTGTTCCCATCTGCAGAACACAGTCAAGGTGTGTTCTAGAATAATTTTTCTACTTTTTTTGCACTGCTGTGTGTTCAGTCATTGCAGGCTAGACCACCGCTTAACATCATTTATCCACTGACAGGATACCAAGCCATAAGAATCTTCTAGAGTTACACCAGGATTCAGTCAGTAAATCTACAGAGCTGCTGTGTGATCACTGTAAGATGTGAGCAGGGATGTGGAAACTCTCAGTGGATAAATTTTAGATTTAGTCTGGAGTTTCCCTTTAAAGGCCACGTTACACAGTAATTAGCAGCAGTTTTGATAGTTATGATTATTAGTTTTATGATACTTTCACTTAATACAGAAATACATGTAGTGTGACTTTAAATGTGAGTCTAAATGTGCTCTAAATATTTAATACCTATTTTAAAATTAATAGCAAGCTAAATTTAAGGATATGTTTTTGTATTAAACTCTAGGGAAAGAGATCACCACTGGTTGGTGGTGTGTCCATGAAAAGTGATGTGTTTTTTTTATTATTTTACTTAAATAAAAAAAGAGTCTAATATATTAACACACAATGACTTTTTTTTCTTTAATCATGTACTTGGTATTATAGCACAAACTTAATAGTGAGACAGAAAAAGGAACTAAGTGAAAATTTCAGAAGTCATACAGAAAGATAATTAATGTATCTGCAGACTGAAAGAAATGTGTTTTTATTATTGAATAAATGTTATTTTGAAGAAATACAGGTTGCTGCCTCACAGTCCATGTAGGTTTCCTTCAGGTTCTCCGGTTTCCTCCCACCTCCCAAACACATGCCAGTAGGTGGACTGGTGAACATGAATTGCCCCTATGTGTGATGGACTGGTGTCACATCCAGGCTGTAGTATTATACTGGATATAGTTAGAGATTTTATACCTGTGAACCTTTCTGACAAGATTTCTGAAAAACTGTATCTGTATATGTATCTGTTTAGAACACATTACCTGTTCATTCAGAGTGAGGGATTCAGTCACATCCCTAACAGCCAAACAGAAATAAACCTTAAATAACTAATTAAAATGGGATTCATATTTAATACTGTGTTAAATGAATGCTGAAGTGAAAATGATCAACTACATTTTTTGTTCACAGTGTTCTACAGAAGGCAGGAGACAGAACAGAAGTGGTCATCACAGATACAGGGTAAGATCCAAACCAACATGACTGTGACACTGACACACTGGTGTTATAAACCTCTCTGCTGTTATTAACTACAGAGTGATTAGATTGTAGAAAACATACAGTAGATGAAGACAAACACATAGTGAGAACATCATAAAGAACTATCTGTGGTAACCAGTTAGAAAAAAGTGATCTTAAAATCTAATAATTGAAGCCCATGTCTCACCACATCTTCCTGCTTCACCATATCACAGGAACCACCCAGAATCTGCTGCTGTAAATGAAGTCCAGAAAAAGTTCAGATTAAATCTGATGAAGAAGTTTCAGTGTTTGAATGGAGTGATGATAAACCTGGGAACCCAAACACTCCTGAATGACATCTACACAGAGCTCTACATCACAGAGGGAGACAGTGGAGAAGTCAATAATGAACATGAGGTGAGACAGATGGAGGCAGCGTCCAGGAGAACAACAACAGAGGAAACACCAATCAAATGTAATGACATCTTTAAGCCTTTATCTGAACAAGACAAACCCATCAGATCTGTGCTGACAAAGGGAGTCGCTGGCATCGGAAAAACAGTCTCTGTGCAGAAGTTCATTCTGGACTGGGCTGAAGGGAAAGCCAATCAGGACGTCCACCTCATATTTCCACTTCCTTTCAGAGAGCTGAATTTGATGAAGGACCAGAAACTGAGTCTGATGGAGCTTCTTCATGTCTGTTTTAAGGAAACTAAAGAAACAGAAATGTCCAGTTTGGAAAAGGTTCTGTTCATTTTTGACGGATTGGACGAGTGTCGTTTTCCTCTAGATTTCCAGAACACAGTGAGAGTGTGTGATGTAACTGAATCAGCATCAGTGCAGGAGCTGCTGATAAACCTGATCAAAGGGAATCTGCTTCCCTCTGCTCTCATCTGGATCACCTCCCGACCTGCAGCAGCTGATCAAATCCCCTCTGAGTGTGTGCATCGAGTCACAGAGGTACGAGGGTTCAGTGACCCACAGAAGGAGGAGTACTTCAGGAAGAGAATCAGTGACCAGAGCCTGGCCAATAACATCATCACACACCTGAAGTCATTAAGAAGCCTCTACATCATGTGCCACATCCCAGTCTTCTGCTGGATTTCAGCCACTGTTCTAGAGAGAATGTTGGGTGAAGCAGAGAGTGGAGAGATCCCCAAGACTCTGACTCAAATGTACACACACTTCCTCATCATTCAGACAAACATCATAAGAGAAAAATACTCCAAGAAGCAGGAGAGTGATGAAGAAATGCTTCTTAAACTGGGACAACTGGCTTTTCAGCAGCTGAAGAAAGGGAACCTGATCTTCTATGAGGAAGACCTGAGAGAGTGTGACATTGATGTGAGAGAAGCAGCAGTGTACTCAGGTGTGTGTACACAGATCTTCAGAGAGGAGTTTGGGCTTCACCAGAGTAAAGTGTACTGCTTTGTTCATCTGACCATTCAGGAGCATCTCGCAGCTTTGTATGTGCACCTGACCTTCATGAAGGAGAAGAGAAATGTTCTTATGAAGAATCAGGAGAGAAAACAAATTACAATCTCAGCTGTACACAAGAATGCTGTAGATCAGATTTTAGAAAGTCGGACTGGACATCTGGATCTTTTCCTTCGCTTTCTTCTGGGTCTCTCACTGGAGTCCAATCAGAAACTCTTACATGCTTTAGTAACACAGACAGGAAGTAGCTCCCAGAGCATGAAGGAAACCGTTCAGTACATTAAGAAGAAGATCAGTGAAGATCTTCCTACAGAGAAATCCATCAATCTGTTCCACTGTCTGAATGAACTGGGTGATGATTCTCTAGTGGAGGAAATCCAACACTACCTGAAATCTGGAAAACAAAGTGACCTCTCTTCTTCACAGTGGTCTGCTCTGGTGTTTGTGTTACTGACCTCAGCACAGGAGCTAGAAGAATTTGACCTAAGTAAATATTTCAGTACAGATAAGATAACAGAAACTGTTGTTCTGAAGATGATGCCTGTGATTGCAGCATCCAGAAAAGCAATGTAAGTAAATCTGAATATAACTGTTCTACTGTTACAGTGTTAGAAAGAGAGAAACTGAAAACACTCTGAATAATATGGACTTTGGGATGTTTTGACCTTAAAGTCATAAAGGATGGAGATAGATATATAGATAATTAATGAAAATTGCTTGAACAATTAGCCAATAAGACTGAAGGGCAGGTATTAAACATGTGGTCACAGGTGATTACATTTGTGGAGAAAAACAATAACCTTTTTAAATTATGATTCAGTATCTTAAAATGTGTTAATGATGGAACAAGTATAGATTTGGCTACAGGAAAGAAATCAGTTTTAGATCTACCTTATGTCTCAAAGTCTAGCTAGAGTTAGTGATTGGAGAGTATTGAATAGTAATCCAGTGGGAAGTGATCACTTTCCTATTATATGCAAATTAGGGGTTGAAGTAGCTTTAGCAAATAGAGAATTTATACTTAGGTGGAAGTTCAGAACAGCAGATTGGAATGCTTTTAATGGGAAACATGAAATATTAAATAAGTAAATGTAGACATTGAGGAACTTAATGGTAAAGTATGTGGAGTTGTTATTAATACTGCAGAAGAGATTACTGGAAAAAATAAAGGAAAGTATGAGAAGAAAACAGTCCCATGGTGGACAGAAGAATGTAGTATAGTAATAAGAAATAAATTGTACATTAAAAGGAAGGAAAATACAGTGAGGGAAAAAATTATTTGATCCCCTGCTGATTTTGGGACCTTGCGGGTGCTACTGGATTTCAGTCTTTCACGTCGTAGTGTGTTACCAATTGTTTTCTTGGTGACTGTGGTCCCAGCTGCCTTGAGATCATTGACAAAATCCTCCAGTGTAATTCTGGGCTGATTCCTCACCGTTCTCATGATCATTGAAACTCCATGAGGTGAGATCTTGCATGGAGCCCCAGACCGAGGAAGATTGACAGTCCTTGTGTTTCTTCCATTTGGGAATAATCGCACCAACTGTTGTCACCTTCTCACCAAGCTGCTTGGAGATGGTCTTGTAGCTCATTCCAGCCTTGTGTAGGTCTACAATCTTGTCCCTGACATCCATGGACAGCTCTTTGGTCTTGTCCATGATGGAGAGTTTGGAATCTGATTGATTGCTTCCTTCTGTGGACAGGTGTCTTTCATACAGTTAATGAGCTGAGATTAAGAGCACTCCCCGAGAGTGCTCCTACTGTAATCTCAGCTCCTTACCTGTATAAAAGACACCTGGGAGCCAGAAATCTTTCTGATTGATAGGGGATCAAATACTTATTTCACTCATTAAAATGCAAATCAATGTAGAACTTTTCTGAAATGTGTTTTTCTGGATTTTTTTGTTGTTATTCTGTCTCTCACTGTTCAAATACACCGACCATTAAAATTACAGACTGAACATTTCATTGTCACTGGGCAAACGTACAAAATCATCAGGGGATCAAATCATTTTTTCCCTCACTGTATTTGAATTTGATGGTTTCATTAAATATAAAATCAGAACAAAATAAGGTAAGAAAAGTGATAACAGATGCTAAAAGAAATTATTGGAGAAAATTTTGAGGTACTGTAGGAGAAAAGGTAGACAGAAGTGATTTATGGGGATTGGTTAAGAAATTGGGTGACCCTCCAGACTCTGTTCATAACTCAGCACCTAGGAATTCTTTTTGTGGATTCTTGCCCATGTGGGGATTATGGGAAATGAAATAGATGATGAGTTGGTAGAAAAGTATTCAAGAATAAATGTTAATGTCACTCTGGGGAAAACTGAAATGAAGGGGTTAATTGAAAGATTATTTAAGAAAAGATGGCAAGAGTTATGCACACAGGAAGGAAAGGGAAGATACAGGAAATAAAAAAAAGAAGTAGGAAATGTGTGACAGGTTTGTGGCAAAAGAAAGAATGACAGGATAAAATCACAACTCTGTGTTGGACACACAGTATTGAATCAATAAATAAAATACAGGACTGTGCAGCAAATGTGGATTTCCACAGATCTCAGATCATAGAGGTAGTTTAGTCTGTAGGAGTAAAAAAGTTATTATTAAAGTTCTTCCTGAACAGTAATTCAACAATGACCAAAGCTTTATTAGAATATCTTAAGAAAACAAGTCTGATTAGAAGAATTTAGGAATTTAGTTTTTTCAAATTATATTTATATTATATTTATTTTCTTTCATTTGTTGTCACACTCCACTCCAGTAGGTGGTGGAAATGCACCAAAGCTGGTTTTCCAACCTCCATTAAATCCAGATGAAGTAGATAGTTTGGTTTTGCTGAGTGATCGCTAGTTCGCTAATTTTCATTACACACATGATACACCTTTGTTAGTATGGTGTGTATGTACTGACTGTCATTATCCTCTTCTACGATGTTGAATCATTGTTTGAGTATCAGTGTTATGTTCTGTAAAGTTTAATGTGAGAGCTACCGCTAAGTTGCTACTACTTAAGTTGGTAGCCCGATGCTAATATGTGACTAGCTCATTCACAGTTCATGTGGGGATGTGAACATGTGACTGAGTGAATCAGAGATCTCACACCATACAGGCTTAAGTTTAATACACAGTGAATATAATATGTGACGTACAGTATGTACAATATGTTCATTCCTAAAACTACTCAATGCTGAGATTTTGAAATGTGAGCTCATGCAGCACGTGTACATGCTAATTCTTGTGAAACTGCTTTAATTTTATTCACCATTATAGTTTTCTCACCACTGTGAAGTGTATGTATGAAATAATGTGCATGAGAATACAGGACAAATCACATCCCCTATTAACTCAATAAGAGACACAGTGGTTTATTTTTAATACGAGACAATCCCATATTATACAGGACAGGGGGACAACCCTACTCTAGATACTAGCTAGTTAGCTGTAGATAACCACTAACTTTACCCATTTTAATGACATCAACATATGTAAGCAAGAAAGTGAACACATTGACTGAAAGTAAGTAATTAATGTAAATTATTATGTTTTGGGTTTTTCTGTTTTTTCTTTGTTGTGTTTTAACACACCAGATATATCACCAAATGATAGTAAACTCATGGTGTCTCCTGGTGGGCCAGAGGCCCTAAGCTAACATTTATACCACTTACAGGAAGAAACAGCCCTGAGGATGTTTACAACAGATGTATTGATGGTTCAGTTTTAGATGTTGTCTGCAGTGTCCCTTTAATCATATTGTCTAACTGGTGTTTGTACTTTCAGTGTGAGTTCATTATGTTTTATTTTATTTCCTTCAGTATCAGCTGTGATTCACTTGGAGTGAAAAGTTGGTCAGCTCTGGACTCAGCACTCAGATCAGAAACCTCCAGTCTGAGAGAACTGCATCTGACTGTGAAAACACTGGATCTGACCTGGTATAAACTAGGAGTCTCAGTAGTGAAGAGTCTCTCTGCTGTACTGGAGAATCCTCACTGTAAAGTGGAGACACTGGGGTAAGATCATCTCTCTGAGAGTCACAATAACTCAATAAAAGCAGCAGCAGTTATATACAGTGTTGTTTTTAACTTGAAATTTTCTGTAACAGTACAACATGCAGAACAAATAGATTAGTCATTAAAGTAAACCTTAAACATTTAAGCAGTTTCCCCCTTGGATTAATAAAGTTATTTGGATCATGAATAAAAGATTACGTCCGCTTTGAAATAACACGACCGCTCAAAAAATTTCCTTTAAAAACTCCTGAGCGATTGAAGCTGTGGTTGCTCACTCTGCACCTGGACATCAACACAACATACATTCTCCTTCTATTTTGTTAGTAAAGAGCGTTTGACTTATTTGCACTTCCTGGTCTTTACATGTTCGCTTTGTTAACACTGGGTAAACATTCCGCCTATGTCATGCGTAACCTTTTGATGTGATTTATGTAGTATGCAGTGTCGTGGACGCGCATCCTAGAGCTAGTGCTAAATGAGCTTTTGTGGTTAAAAAGTGTAAAATGTTTATTTTTCTAAGAAAATGACCAATTGTTTCACTAGATAAGACCCTTCTTCCTGGGCTGGGATCGTTTAGAGCCCTCTGAAGCTGCATTTAAACTGCATTCTGGAAGTTCAAACTCGTGGCCACCATTGAAGTCCACTATATGGAGAAAAATCCTGAAATGCGTTAAAAAAAACATAATTTCTTTATGACTAAATGACAGGATGACAGAATGACAGGAACATCTTGGATGACGAGGGGGTGAGGAAATTATTTGTAAATTCTGAAAGTGGAATTCTCCTTGAAGTGATAATGATTTATCTCCAGAATCACTTATGCATTAAAAAAAAGGAGTAAATGAAAGAAACGTTTCTACAAAACCTGTGTAAGAAACTACAGACTGCTTCAACCCAGATTCCACTCCACAGAACACATCTGAAAGAGCTCATTCCCCAAAAGGCTTACATATCATATAGGAATATGTTTAATTCAATTCAGTTATATTTATGGTATTTTTACATAGGCTTAAAGCAGCCTTACCAAACATTTAGAACACTTAATCCAATCAATTATTAGTTTGGAAGAGGCAGCAAGATATCAAAAACCATCACTGAACAAAGGGTATATGTGACCGTGACCATTTAGTATCACCGACCATTTCGGTGATAACACCTAGAACAATACCTAGCCAAGGTATACGTGACCATGAGTACCATTTAAGGACATCCGGCTAGATGACAGTATCATCCAGCCATTTTTGCAGTTCTTCTAATAGACTGAAAAGAAAACAATTTTTGATTTCTCAATTTCTTCTGAAACAATATTTTGTCCTAATATCACTGGTTAGATTTTCCTCAGAATTTAGCATCATAACTTAGTGTAACATCGGACCTGGCATCAGGCCAACAGAGGGAGCCATCTCCTGAGTTTTGATGCTTCCACGAAGGAGAACGTTCTTCCGGTTTCAGCCTTCTTATGCAGAGCATTTGCAATGCCACAATGCAAAGTATTGTTCTTAGAACTTACAAAGCCTTGTCGGATTACTGCCAGTTTGGGTTAGGGTTAGGGAGTGAAGCGGCCGCGCAACCACAACCAATGGCTGCCCCTCCCCCTGCTCCCGTTGCGGCTACCCCACGCTGTGAGCCCTTTCGGATGGCGCTTCCTGAGAAATTTGATGGCTCCGCGGGCCGCTGCCGAGGCTTTTTCCGTCAGTGTGAGAATTACTTTGCGTTTCAGCCCGATGCACATCAGGAAGAGATGGCCAAATGTGCCTTCCTCCTCTTGCTACTGACGGGGAGAGCACTGGACTGGGCCTCTGCATGACGTGATGTGGGATCATGACGCTCAAGTAAGGTCTTCCATTACCTATTTTGCGGGGCTGCTAAGGGAAGTGTTTGAGTATCCCTCCGGGGGGAGGGCCCTGAACCCATGCAGCTGGGCCAAATTTCACCCGAGGAACGACAACACCACGATCGCCTGAGGCTGTGTTTTTATTGTGGCGGTCAGGGTTACAGAGTGGCAGAGTGCCCGGAGCTGCCCGCTACATCTAAGGTGGGAAAAATTTTGCATCACTCCTCTTTGAATCTACCTGTAAGGCTATACACTGAGCACATGTCCTATGTTGTCACAGTGCTGATTGACTCTGGGGCGGCCGTCAACCTGATCGACCAATGTCTCGTGGAGAAACTCAACCTTCCCACCATTCGCTGCACAACCCCTGTACGAGTGACAGCCATAGACAGTCAAGCCATCGGGGAAAGATACTTGAACCGCCAAACCATGCCTCTCACTCTGCAGATCGGGCTGTTCCACACCGAGAAGCTGGCACTCTGTTATTTCTTCCCCCAAGAACCCCATTATCCTTGGTTTTCCTTGGCTTGAGCACCATAATCCCAATATGTCCTGGAAGGAGGGGGAATTAGTATGCTGGGCACCTCATTGTATCACAAATTGTTTCCAAAACCCTGTATCACGTGCTTGTTTTGCTACGTCGGTGGAAAGCCCCGAAGGAATAGGAGTGACTAGCATCCCAAGAGAATACAATGACCTCAGCGAGGTGTTCAGTAAGTTAAAAGCTACATGCCCCCCCCTTCACTGCCCCTGGGACTGCACTATTGATCTCCTGCCCAACACCATGCCACCCAAGGGCAGGATTTATCCTCTCTCGCACCCTGAAAGTAAGACTATTGAGGACTACATACAGGAGGCATTAGAGGAGGGCTATATTCGACCATCTACCTCCCCTGCTGCTGCAAATTTTGTTTTTGTCAAAAAGAAGGACAGGGGCTTACAGCCATGTATAGACTACCGGGGACTGAATGCCATCACTGTCTGATACCCCTATCCACTCCCTCTAGTTCCAGCAGCTCTTGAATAGCTCTGTGAGGCTCGCTACTTCACAAAACTAGATTTACGCAGCGCATACAACCTGGTGAGGATTCGAGAAGGCAATGAGTGGAAAACCACCTTTCACATGACGAGAGGCCATTATGAGTATCTAGTCATGCCCTTTGGGCTTACCAATGCCCCAACAGTGTTCCAGGCCTTTATCAATGAGGTGCTTAAGGACTTGTTGGATAAGTACGTCATCACCTATATAGATGACATTTTGATCCACTCCCCCACCTATCAGGACCATGTGCAGCAGTACATGTTCACACTGTACTCATGTGCTTGTTGCAACATCAGCTCTATGTCAAAGCAGAGAATTGCAAATTTCACCGGAGCACCATCACATTCTTGGGGTACGTGATTTCCCGAGGGGGAGTGGAGATGGATGCGAGCAAAATTAAAGCAGTGTTGGATTGGCCTGAACCCACCACCATAAGGGAATTACAGCGGTTTTTGGGATTCGCTAACTTTTATCAGCAATTCATACAGAATTACAGTATGATCGCAAGCCCCTTTACTTCCCTGTTGAGAGGGAAACCTAAGAGACTTTCCTGGACCAAGCAGGCTAGAGCGGCATTCAAGCAATTAAAACAGCGATTCACTACCGCGCCCATTCTCCGCCACCCGAACCCAAATCATCCTTTCGTAGTTGAAGTGGGTGCCTCCAGTTGAGGGATGGGGCAGTCCTGTCACAATGCCATGGGGACCCCAGGAAATTGCATCCATGTGCGTACTTCTCCAGGAAGTTGTCCCCGGCAGAAGTTAACTATGATGTGGGAAACCGGGAGCTGTTGCCAATATAAGCTGTGCTGGAAGAATGGAGGCACTGGCTTGAAGGAGCACAGCACCCCTTTGTTGTACTAACGGACCATCGTAACCTGGAATATCTGCTCAACACCAAAAGACTAAACCCTTGTCAGGCCCGCTGGGCCTTGTTTTTCACTCGTTTTCACTTTACAGTAACCTACCGCCCTGGTACTAAGAATAGTAAAACTGATGTGCTATCCCGCCGACGTGACTCCATAAGCTCCCCAACTCAGCCAGAAACCATCCTCCCTTCATCGATGATCCTAGCTCCAGTTCTTTGGGATTTAAAGGAGATTCAAAGAGCCCACACCAGGGAGCCGCCCCCAGTGGGTACATGACGCCCCCAGCTCAGGTCATCCGGGCATCCATCGCACCATCACCCTGCTAAGAAATAAGTTCCCTAGCTCCTGATGCCAAAGCTTATGTCCAAGCCTGTTCCATCTGCTCTCAGTCCCAAACTAATTGTCAACTCCCCGTAGGCTTACTGGAGCCCCTGCCCATACCTAAACAACCCTGGTCCCACATCATGATTGATTCTGTTACGGATCTACCCAGCTCAGGGGGTTATGACACCATCCTAGTGGTTATTGATCGATTCTCTAAGGGATGCAAACTGGTGCCGCTAAGAGGTCTACCTACTGCTATGAAAACAGCCACGATGTTTTTTCAGCATGTTTACAGAAACTATGGTTTACCAGAAGACATCAGACTGGGGCTCTCAGTTCACCTCTTGGGTGTGGCAGGCCTTCTGCGACCATCTGGGGATTAACATAAGTCTGAGCTCGGGCTACCACCCCCAAACTAACGGGCAGACGGAACGCCTTAATCAAGAGCTCACAAGGTATCTCAGGGGATACTGCAGTCGAGAGCAGCACTGGTGGAGTGAGTTTCTACCATGGGTATAAGGGGAATATGCACAGAACTCTCTTATCAGCTCCTCCACAGGCTTGACGCCATTTCAGTGCACCCTGGGGTTCGAACCACCATTATTCCCCTGGTCTGGCGAACCTTCCGATGTCCCAGCCGTCGACAATTGGGCCCGGCGTAGCCAGGAGGTCTGGGAACGAGCACATGTGCGGCTACAAAGAGCCATCTGTCGCCAGAGGTTTCAGGCCAACCACTGTAGACGCCCACACCCCAATTGTCAGGTGGGACAGTAGAAGAGTTTCTACTTTCCTAGTAGAAGAGTTTCATCAGTTGAACCCCGATCGAACAGCTCCTCGCCCACGGGGTCGCCCTCCACGTAAAACCCCTGGAGGGGTTCGTAGAGGGGTTTTCTCTTAGGTTTCGCTTGTGTGTGTGCACATGTGTGTGTGTTTGTGTGTGTGTGTGTACTCTACATAAACAACTCGTAAATCAAAAAACCTCTTTCAGCTCATTGGTCACTTTTTACAGTCATGTAAGTTCTTTTGAGTGACTGCTGGATTTTGAATTTCTTTTTAAACCCACCCTGTTTTCCCCAGGCCCACCCACTGTTCACCATCTGACACCAATGTTCTGCTCAGTGTTAATTCTACCTTATATAATAAAAATCTGTTGATGAAGAGTGTGTCATTGTGTCTCTCTACAGGTTGCGTGATTGTGGAGTCTCAGATGAAGTCTGTGCTGCTCTGACTTCAGCTCTGAGATCAAACCCCTCACACCTGAGAGACCTGAATCTGTCCTTTAATAATCTAGGAGACTCAGGAGTGAAGAGTCTCTCTGCTGTACTGGAGAATCCTCACTGTAAACTGGAGACACTGAGGTAAGATCATCTCTCTGAGAGTCACATGACCTGTTCCTCAGTAAGACACATGCTCTAATAGTGAGACTGGAGCAGAAGTTTTAGGTTCATCATCAATGTCCTGAGGAGGAAGATTGTTTCTTTTCACTGCACACTGATGATGTTTCACAGACTCTGATGTGACTGCAATGTGTCTGAAATTACTGTGAAATTTACTAAAACATCTTAATTAATCACACAAACAGCAGCTGAGGCACAAACTAAACGTACTGTGTGATCTGCAGGGGTTAAAAGCAGCAGTGACATGGAGATGATGTAAAAAAAAAAAAAAAACTGACTGAAAGAGTGTATGCTTTAATTTGGTGATCTGCTGCTGCTGTGCTCTTCACGTGAAGCCATGAACTTCTGTGACTCTGTATTTCAAATCGTGCTTGAAAACACAACACTGATTGGTCAGTAGTGAACTTCCAAAGAGTGTGATCTGTCAGTCGAGAAGAATATTTAAAGATCAGTTAGTTTTTATGAATCACTGTAAGAGTGAATTCAGGCTAGAAAAAGCTGTTGATAAAGTTTTCCTTGATAATCTGCCTCAGGTATCTGCAGAGGCTAATTTTGAGATCAGTAAGCCTGTAACTTTGAAAAGACACGTCCATGATCTCACTTTGTTGCCAGAAAACTAATCTAAATTATATTAAAAATTGGAGATTGATGAGTTTGTTAAGCAGAGATTATGAATTGCTCTCCAGGGTTTTAGGCAACAGACTGAGAGTGAAGTCTTAGAACAAGTCCTCCATCCTGACCAGACAGATTGTGTCCTAGGAAGATGAATTTTTGATAATATTATTGTATCAGGGATATTTTGGATATCAGTAAGAGTCTTAAGCTGGATTTTGGTCTAGTGTCAGTAGATCTAGAAAAGGTTTTTGACAGAGTCGAGCACAACTATTTATGGAATGTTTTAACAGCATTTGTTTTTGTCCTGATTTTGTTTCCATGACAAAGGTTTTGTACAGTGATGATGAACGTGTACTGAAAGTTAATGGTGACTTATGCTCTCCTTTTAAAGTTCATAGAGATGTTAAACAAGGTTGTGTCTTGTCTGCTATGTTGTATATTTTAACAATAGGGACACTTCTAAACAGTTTGACATCAGATTTGTGTGGAGTATGTATTGAGAATTGTGTTTATCAGCATATGCTGCTGCTGATGTTTTAATTAGTTGTCAGAGAAATGGAAATTTATTGTTGGAAATATTAAAAGATTTTTAAAAATTCTCTGCTACAAAAATAAACAGATTTAAAAGTGAAGCTATATAGGATGGGAGAGTGTGTAATGGAGAGTAAAACCTCCTGGAGTTTTTTACCACTTTTACCAGAGAGGGTTTTAAATATCTGTGAGTGTTTTTAGGAGATGGAATGTTTATGCAGAAAAAGTTGAAAAGGTAAAAGGTCACCTTGATGAATGGAAATTACAAAAATGTCATACATAAAGGCTGAATATTGATCATTAACATCTGCTGTCTGACATCAGCTAGCTTGTGTTGATCCAAAAATATATATTTAATTTTAGTTGATATTTTGGGGGGAGAAATTGCAGTAGGATCAAAAAACTTCTGTGAGTTTACTCATAAAAAGAAAGAGAACGTTGTCTTATACATGTGCAGAGCAGATCAGCAGCCTTTCAACTACAATTTGTACAAAGATTAACTGGTCTCTCTGGTTAAGTAGATTCAGAGATTGTTTATTTTATTTTATTTTTTACAGGTTAAGCTAAAATTGCTCTATATTATACTAGAAAAAACTAAAATTGAACAGAAGTTGTAATTTAGAAATAACGTCTTTTAATCTGGTGTAATCTAGAATTTTAAATGATTTCCAGTATAATAAAACCATGATTAAAGTTAAAGTTGATGGTCAGTCTGCTGTTCTCTGTTCAGCTTCAGCTGCTGATAGTTTAATATCACACACAACAGATACTAAATCTAACACTCAGTCTGATCATTTTAATGACATTGTTCATTAGAATAAACAGGAGATATTAAATCATGTCTTTCTGAATAATAAAATCATTTACAAGCACATCATATTTAAAGTAAGTCTTAAACCAAGATAATAATCTGTTGAAGAGTGTGTCATTGTGTCTCTCTACAGGTTGTATAATTGTGGTGTCTCAGATGAAGGCTGTGCTGCTCTGACTTCAGCTCTGAGATCAAACCCTTCATACTTCAGATACCTGAATCTGTCCTGGAATAATCTAGGAGACTCAGGAGTGAAGAGTCTCTCTGCTGTACTGGAGAATCCTCACTGTAAACTGGAGAAACTGGGGTAAGATCATATTTTAAAACATTAATGATAAATCATGGTCTAATCTTCATCCAGGTCATAATAATAGATAAAGACATTCTGTATAAATAAAACACAGTCACAGTTCTTGTTGACACATGTGCATAACCATACACAGTATGACTTGTCAGTTAAGTAGTATATACAAAAACACACACAATAAACACAAAAAATATATAAGCATGTATGTATATATATATATATATATATATATATATATATATATATATATATATATATATATATATATATATATATATATATATATATATATATGTATATGTGGGGGGGATCATTCAAAACTTAAACATGCATTGTTCTGCATTTATAATTTGCACAAGTGCATTCAGTACACATTATTATATTATTTAAATTTACATATTTAGGTTTACAATAATATATTTAATAAAACCAGGATTTCCACCTATATGTAGAAAAGTCCATAAAAAGTCCAAGTTCTAGTCTTATGTGTTGTCCTGGTATCTAAAGACCTAGTGTGTGTTACTCAGTCCACAATAAGACAAACTGTCTACAATCAGGGTCGTCACTCGAGCTGCAGTAAAATGTTCCTGATAGATCAGTGTCTCATGAGGAAGATTACTGTAGATACGTCTGAAAATAGACTTTTCTACTCATCAATCTTAACATTTGCATCATCTAAATAATTTAAAACATGAAGGCTGATTGTAACACCAAATGAAGCAAAAATATCCTGTGCATCATCTTCAAAATATACTGTGCTTCTTAAACTTTTCTCAGTGGAAACCTTAATTTGCAGTCAGACTATAAATAATACACCATTGTAGCCGAGGACTGAGGAGTTGTGGATTTTTTTTATCTATGATGTGTATAAATGTCTTCTCTAAATCTTCTCAAGAAAAATCTGTTCATGTGAAAGAAAAAAGAGATTTTGTTGAGATGTGTGAAGCAGGGAAAAGTTACTGAAAACACTTCAAAATCAAATTTTATTGGTCACAGACATAACATTTCACTACAGGTTGTACTGTATATAGTTTTTCAACTGTGACTTAAAATTAAAATAAAATAGAATTTAAAACATTAGACTAGAAAATAGAATAAAATAGTTCACAAAGACTATTGTGAATAAAGTGTAGATGTTTGCAATAACTGTATAATAGTATAACACTATAGCTGAGGACTGAGTAGAGGAAACTACCAGACTAATGCTTATCTCTGTGCTGATGAGCAGTATGTAGTAAGTTACTCACACAGATTTAATCGATAATGTTAATGATCGTTAATGCTTACGCTCTCATTATCTCTTCTCATCTGTAAACTCTTCTAAAAGCTATGTGTGATTTAGTCATCAAGCTGATTAAACTGATTAATACATTTAGGGGGCTAGTTACTTAGTTTGCCCACAAAAATACTGGTTGTGGATTTTAAGTTTTTTGTAGATTTTTTAAACGTGTTATAAAAAGTTTACGTAGGCAATTTAGCAAAGCCCTTTACAGCAAGTTAAAATATAAAATATAACTGAAATAAAATATAAATGAAATAATTTGCAGCACATACTTACATTAATGTTTGTCACATAATATGATTTACAAAACCCACAAACAAATAAACTGAATAAATTGTTTTCCTTGATAATCTGCCTCATATACCTGAAGAGGCTAATTTTGAGTTCATTAAGGCTGTAACTTTGGAGGAACTGGAAAAAGGTGTCCAAGTTTGGAGTGTGGTAAAGGACCTGGAACTGATGGGTTATTGATTGACTTTCATAAAACTTTTACTTCCTCTGTTAGAGGTATTTAATGAACGTTTAGCCAATAGACAGCTGAGATCAAGCTGCTGGAGTGCAGGTCTCACTTTGTTGCCAGAAAACTGAATGAATTTTTGATATTTCTGTTATCAGGGATATTTTGGATATCAGTAAGAGTCATAAGCTGGATTTTAGTCTAGTGTCAGTAGATCTAGAAAAGGTTTTTGATAGAGTCGAGCACAACTATTTATGGAATGTGTTCACAGTATTTGTTTTTGTCCTGATTTTGTTTCCATGATAAAGGTTTTGTACAGTGATGATGAACGTGTACTGAAAGTTAATGGTGACTTATGCTCTCCTTTTAAAGTTTATAGAGGTGTTACACAAGGTTGTGTCTTGTCTGGTATGTTGTATACTTTAGCAATAGAGAAACTATTAAACAAGTTAAGAACAGAGTTGTATGGATTTTGTATTATTAAATGTGTTTATTTGCATACAGTGAGGAAAAAAATGATTTGATCCCCTGCTGATTTTGTACGTTTGCCCACTGACAAAGAAATGATCAGTCTGTAATTTTAATGGTAGGTTTATCTGAACAGTGAGAGACAGAATAACAACAAAAAAATCCAGAAAAACACATTTCAGAAAAGTTCTACATTGATTTGCATTTTATTGAGTGAAATAAGTATTTGACCCCTTTGCAAAACATGACTTAGTACTTGGTGCCAAACCCTTGTTGGCAATCACAGACGTCAGACATTTCTTGTAGTTGGCCACCAGGTTTGCACACATCTCACATCTCAAGGAATTTGGACCCACTCCTCTTTGCAGATCCTCTCCAAGTCATTAAGGTTTTGTGGCTGACCCTTCAGCTCCCTCCACAGATTTTCTATGAGATCAAGGTCTGGAGGCTG
This sequence comes from Hemibagrus wyckioides, assembly GCF_019097595.1. Taxonomy (NCBI): domain Eukaryota; kingdom Metazoa; phylum Chordata; class Actinopteri; order Siluriformes; family Bagridae; genus Hemibagrus; species Hemibagrus wyckioides. The sequence goes on from NC_080728.1 coordinate 1,065,817, forward strand.
GCTAGGCCACTACAGGACCTTAATGTGCTTCTTTTTGAACCACTCCTTTGTTGCCTTGGCCGTGTGTTTTGGGTCATTGCCAGGCTGGAATATCCATCCATGATCCATTTTCAATGCCCTGGCTGAGGGAAGGAGGTTCTCACTCAAGATTTGACGGTACATGGCTCCGTCCATCGTCCCTTTGATGCGGTGCGGTTGTCCTGTCACCTTAGCAGAAAAACACCCCCAAAGCATAATGTTTCCACCTCCATGTTTGACGGTGGGGATGGTCTTCTTGGGGTCATAGGCAGCATTCCTCCTCCTCCAAACACGGTGAGTTGAGTTGATGCCAAAGAGCTGGATTTTGGTCTCATTTGACCACAACACTTTCACCCAGTTCTCCTCTGAATCATTCAGATGTTCACTGGCAAACTTCAGATGGTCCTGTACATGTGCTTTCTTTAGCAGGGGGACGTTGCGGGCGCTACTGGATTTCAGTCTTTCACGGCGTAGTGTGTTACCAATTGTTTTCTTGGTGACTGTGGTCCCAGCTGCCTTGAGATCATTGACAAAATCCTCCAGTGTAATTCTGGGCTGATTCCTCACCGTTCTCATGATCATTGAAACTCCATGAGGTGAGATCTTGCATGGAGCCCCAGACCGAGGAAGACTGACAGTCCTTTTGTGTTTCTTCCATTTGGGAATAATCGCACCAACTGTTGTCACCTTCTCACCAAGCTGCTTGGAGATGGTCTTGTAGCTCATTCCAGCCTTGTGTAGGTCTACAATCTTGTCCCTGACATCCATGGACAGCTCTTTGGTCTTGTCCATGATGGAGAGTTTGGAATCTGATTGATTGCTTCCTTCTGTGGACAGGTGTCTTTCATACAGGTAACGAGCTGAGATTAAGAGCACTCCCCGAGAGTGCTCCTACTGTAATCTCAGCTCCTTACCTGTATAAAAGACACCTGGGAGCCAGAAATCTTTCTGATTGATAGGGGATCAAATACTTATTTCACTCATTAAAATGCAAATCAATGTATAACTTTTCTGAAATGTGTTTTTCTGGATTTTTTTTTTGTTATTCTGTCTCTCACTGTTCAAATACACCGACCATTAAAATTACAGACCGATCATTTCTTTGTCACTGGGCAAACGTACAAAATCAGCAGGGGATCAAATCATTTTTTCCCTCATTGTATGCTGGTGCTGCTGTTTTAATTATTAGCTACAAAAATAAACTAATTTAAAAGTGAAGCCATTTTGGATGGAGGACTGTACTATGGAGAGTAAAACCTCCTGGAGGGTGTAACTTTGACCAGGGAGAGTTTTAAATATCTGTGAGTGTTTTTAGTAGATGGAATGTTTATGCAGAAAATTTTTAAGGAGTTGTTGAAAAGGTAAAAGGTCACCTTGATAAATGGAAATGACAAAAATGTTATAATATACATAAAGGACTTATTTTGATCGTTAACAATTTAGTAACATCTGCTGACTGACATCAGCTAGCTTGTTTTGATCCTCCAGCAGATTTATTGGTGAAAAATACATTTAAATTTAGTTGATTTCTTTCGGGAGAAATTGCAGTGGGTTCCAAAAACTGCTGTGTATTTACCCAAAAAAAAGAAAGAGGACGTTGTCTTGTACATGTGCAGAGTAGATCAGCAGCCTTTCAACTACAATTTGTACAAAGTGTTGTGAATTCACCAAAGCAGACCAGGGGACTTGGAAGTAGTGTTCAGCAGGAATGTTTTATTGTAGATCAGAACACACTGCGGTGGTACTGTAGTCACCAAGTCCAGTGAAAAGAAGCTTGCATTACAGTTTTAAAGGCCTTGAGTGGGCAGGCCTTGAAGGTGTGACAATACAAAAGCCTTGAGGCGATACTCTTAAAGAAAACATTGAAACCCTTGGAGTCGACCCCTAACTGTGAGCTGGTTCAAAGTTCCTGATAACCATTTGCTTCAATCCCCATTTGGTGGTGAAAGCTGGGGTATGTAAATGATTATTCAAAGTGAAATGTGTGTTACAATAGATTCTAGAGTGACCTCAAAATATGTTTTCCTACAAAAGATTAACTGGTCTCACTGGTTAAATAGATTCAGAGATTGTCTTTTTGCTGGTTAAGCTAAAATGGCTCTATATGATACTATAAAAAACTAAAATTGAACAGAAATCAAGCTATAATTTAGAAATAGTGTCTTTTAATCTGGTGTAATCAGGAATTTTAAATGATTTCCAGTATAATAAAACCATGAAAGATCTTGTTTCTTTTTATTTTAGTGTTATTAAGGGCTTTGTGTGAAGTGATTAAAGTTAAAGTTGATGGTCAGTCTGCTGCTCTCTGTTCAGCTTCAGCCGCTGATAGTTTAATATCACACACAACAGATGAGAGAAACTAAATCTAACACTCAGTCTGATCATTTTAATGACATTGTTCATTGGAATAAACAGGTGATATTAAATCCTCATGTCATTCTGAATAATAAAATCATTTACACACACATCATCTTTAAAGTAAGTCTTAAACCAAGATAAAAATCTGGTGATGAAGAGTGTGTCATTGTGTCTCTATACAGGTTGTGGGAGTGTGGTGTCTCAGATGAAGGCTGTGCTGCTCTGACTTCAGCTCTGAGATCAAACCCCTCACACCTGAGAGAACTGAATCTGTCCAGGAATAATCTAGGAGACTCAGGAGTGAAGAGTCTCTCTGCTGTACTGGAGAATCCTCATTGTAAACTGGAGACACTGAGGTAAGATCATATTTTAAAACATTAATGATAAATCATGGTCTAATCTTCATCCAGGTCATAATAATAGATAAAGACATTCTGTATAAATAACAGTCACAGTTGTTCTTGTCAATACTGAATAAACCATTTACACTTTCACAGTCTGGGTTTAAAAAATACACTAATGAACTAACAACTTCTCCAAAAACTAATTAGAGTCTGACCCTGTTTCAGATCTGATTACTGACATGTAGAATTAGAAGTAGAATAGAAAAGTCCAAGTTCTAGTCTTATGTGTTGTCCTGGTCTCTAAAGACCTAGTGTGTGTTACTCAGTCCACAATAAGACAATCTGTCTACAATCAGGTTCGTCACTCGAGCTGCAGTAAAATGTTCCTGATAGGTCAGTGTCTGATGAGGAAGATTACAGTAGATACGTCTGAAAATAGTCTTTTCTCTTCAAACATTTACATTATTTACATTAAATAAAAGTCTGATTGTAACAGCAGGTGAAGCGAAAATATCCTGTGTATTTTCAATCATAAACCCCGCCCCCTCTCACTGTGCCCCGCCCCCTGACTGTACCTCTCTGCTACAACTTTGTAGCTGAGGACTGAGGAGTTGTGGACTTAAGGTTTTCAAATATATTTTTAAAAATGTGTAAAAAAGTTTATGTAGACAATTTTAGCAAAACCCCTTTACAGTAAACTAAAATGTAAAATAGAGCAAAAATTAATAAACGAACAAACAAACAAATAAACACAAATAAATAAATATTCTCAATGTAAGCAGAATTGAACACTTTGGTGTCATTTTTGTAATAAATAAATAAATGGACTTTTTACTTTTATAAAATTCTTGTGTGGTCTGTGCTCCAGTACTGATCAAACTCTAGAAACATCCGTGTAGGGGAGAGCGGGGATGGTTGCAACATGGGGCAGTTGCAACAAGGCTTATTTCTCTAATCAGGAATGAGCTAGAGTGACAATACTCATACTGCACATACTCAGTGAGCCCCTTCCCTCATTTGCAAGAAATCAGACTTGTGACCATTCCTTCTAGAAAAAGCAAAATTCAAGGTAAAAAAGTATTTTTTTTCAACCACTGCCACCTGTGCTGCCCGCACCTGCTGGAACTGCCTAAGAGACACCTTCCCGTATTGATTTCTCACTTGAGACCCTACAACCTCTGTTAATTTTATTACTCTTTGTCTTTATCAGTTTAACCAATTTAACTCTGTCTGTTCACAAATAAAATAAAGAAATTGCAGTATGATGTTATATAATGTATTTTTTAATTACATTTTAATGAATGTTTCAACTGTCTCTGTGGACTGTAGCAACCGTCCCCTGTTAGGGGGTCAGTTGCAACATTTCACTTTGTCTGTTAAAGTTTACATTGTTCATATATTATTACACGTACGGATGTTACAACAATGTGGGTGAGTATCTGACAGATTTAAGTGTAATATATTAAGATTTTGGCTTTCTACTAAAAACGGTCACTGAGAAACTGAAGAAAATACAAAAAGTGTTTCAACTGTCCTCGCTCTCCCACCAGTGAAGAGTGTGTTATTGTGTCTCTCTACAGGTTGTGTAAGTGTGGTGTCTCAGATGAAGGCTGTGCTGCTCTGACTTCAGCTCTGAGATCAAACCCCTCACACCTGAGATACCTGAATCTGTCCTGGAATAAACTAGGAGACTTAGGAGTGAAGCGTCTCTCTGCTGTACTGGAGAATCCTCACTGTAAACTGGAGAAACTGAGGTAAGATCATATTTTAAAACATTAATGATAAATCATGGTTTAATCTTCATCCAGGTCATAATAATAGATAAAGATAAAATTCTGTATGAATAAAACACAGTCACAGTTGTTCTTGTTACACACGTGCATAACCATACACAGTATGACATGTAGTGAATACCACTTGTAAATACACCACACACACAATAAACACAATAAATATATAAGCCTGTGTGTGTCTTTCTTGATGTGGACAGCCCTTTAAAGTAGTCAGTGAGAAGCAACACCTATTAACTGATCTAAAGCTAATAAATCTAAAGTTAATTAGATTTAGTTTAACTGAAGAAGCAGATCTCTAATGCTTTGCTATTATTGTGTAAACTGCAAGGTAATGAAATGTGCTTACAAATGTAAATGTCTGTTATTCTGATGAGTGGTAGAAGTACAGAAACAGGTTTGACACAGCCACTGTTTTAAATAAATATTAGTAAAGTAATTATTCACTCGGTGAACCACAGCTGAACCATAAACACTCATATTGGGATTGGGGATCACAGGCAATGGACTAAACCACTGTAAATATTAATATTTATTATTAATATAATAAATAATTATTATATTATTTAAATTTACATATTTAGGTTTACAATAGTATATTTAAATAGAATGTTGCATTTCCAGAAGAAAATGTGAGTGTGATTGCGAATATATTGCTTAAACTATTGTAAGACATGCTCAAATAATAGCTCACAGTTTAAGGTAGTTTATGTGGCTGTAGAGTAAGAATTCAAGCTGTAGGAACAGTTTAAAGACGATGCGTCCTTAAAAAAACCTCTTCCCTCACTCTAGCTGACGTCTCACACACACTCACACACATATACACACACACACACAGTAGCGGTCTGAAGTCCGTGAAAAATCCATTTACAAATCCATATAAAATACTATAATACTTATCAGCATGAAAAGTAATAGCACACCCAAGCAGCATTTCAGCGTTGGAACCATGTTTCTACTTATTAATGTATTATTGGGCGCTACCAAATAAGCTAAGCTGCAGCTTATAATACTACTGAGATCAATGCAGTAATGTTTTACATGCTTGTTTATGGCATCTACAGATGCTTATTTACGGCACCTACCAAAAATCTCTGAGAGAGACCGAACTGTACGGAAACCAGGAAGTGAAGTCCGTAAAAAAATGCATTTAAAATTAATATAAAATAAACTACAATTCTTATCAGTATGAAAAGTAACATCACACTTAAACAACACATGATGAACATTTTAGTGTTGGAACCATGTTTTTAGTTATTACCGTTTAGGACTAGTAGTGAGTCCAGGAAACGGCATAATAATAGTAATAAATAGTGACGATAACGAGTGTGATTGCTTACGCAATCTCACTAATAATAAAGGGTGATGATAACAGGAGTTTAAATAAAACAACCTTCAGGAAATGTCCCCCCGTTCCCACCGGGATTTCCACCTATATGTAGAAAAGTCCATAAAAAGTCCAAGTTCTAGTCTTATGTGTTGTCCTGGTATCTAAAGACCTAGTGTGTGTTACTCAGTCCACAATAAGACAAACTGTCTACAATCAGGGTCGTCACTCGAGCTGCAGTAAAATGTTCCTGATAGATCAGTGTCTCATGAGGAAGATTACTGTAGATACGTCTGAAAATAGACTTTTCTACTCATCAATCTTAACATTTAAATAATTTAAAACATGAAGGCTGATTGTAACACCAGATGAAGCAAAAAATATCCTGTGCATCATCTTCAAAATATACTGTGCTTCTTAAACTTTTAAGTGAAATGTGAAAGAAAAAAGAGATTTTGTTGAGATGTGTGAAGCAGGGAAAAGTTACTGAAAACACTTCAAAATCAAATTTTATTGGTCACAGACATAACATTTCACTACAGGTTGTACTGTATATAGTTTTTCAACTGTGACTTAAAATTAAAATAAAATAGAATTTAAAACATTAGACTAGAAAATAGAATAAAATAGTTCACAAAGACTATTGTGAATAAAGTGTAGATGTTTGCAATAACTGTATAATAGTATAACACTATAGCTGAGGACTGAGTAGAGGAAACTACCAGACTAATGCTTATCTCTGTGCTGATGAGCAGTATGTAGTAAGTTACTCACACAGATTTAATCGATAATGTTAATGATCGTTAATGCTTACTCTCTCATTATCTCTTCTCATCTGTAAACTCTTCTAAAAGCTATGTGTGATTTAGTCATCAAGCTGATTAAACTGATTAATACATTTAGGGGGCTAGTTACTTAGTTTGCCCACAAAAATACTGGTTGTGGATTTTAAGTTTTTTGTAGATTTTTTAAACGTGTTATAAAAAGTTTACGTAGGCAATTTAGCAAAGCCCTTTACAGCAAGTTAAAATATAAAATATAACTGAAATAAAATATAAATGAAATAATTTGCAGCACATACTTACATTAATGTTTGTCACATAATATGATTTACAAAACCCACAAACAAATAAATTGAACTGAATGCTTCTCAGGTGAATGCTACTCCTGTGCTCCAGTAGTGATCAAACTCTAGAAACATCCCTGTGTACAACCAGTGAAGAGTGTGTCATTGTGTCTCTCTACAGGTTGAGTGGTTGTGGAGTCTCAGATGAAGGCTGTGCTGCTCTGACTTCAGCTCTGAGATCAAACCCCTCACACCTGAGATACCTGAATCTGTCTGATAATAAACTAGGAGACTTGGGAAAGAAGCTGCTCTCTGCTCTTAAGGATGATGAACATTACAAACTACAGACTCTGATGTGAGTAATGACCTTTTAATAAAAGTTCAGCCTCATTATCATTAGTTGTACATTTCTCTTTAGTTCCAATAAATATCAGATTATCAGGTTAGGAAATAAAACCAGTTTTAGAAAATGTCACTATATTCTATTTAATGTGAATTTTTCTAACAATTGTCTTTAATGGTGTTTTGTGTTCAGTAAAATGTGTTGATTTAAAATTCATGTGAAGACAGAAAACAGGGATTCAGACAGAGTCTACAAAATGTCCCAAATGAGTGCATGAGAGTGATTGTAAATGAACATTGTGTCTTCTGTCATTCCTGTAAAATTCACCTCAGCTTCTTCCTAAAGTCTGCACTTTAATATAAATGTAGAACAAGAACTAAATGACACAGTAGTGTTCGTTATTTAAAAAAGCTCCTGTGATTGGATAAGAGCAGTGATGTGATGGGTAAATATCTGCTCATTATCCTGTTAGAACTTGTGGAAGTTCTCATTTGTTCTAGCTAAATGTTAGAACACAGATGTTAGTAAGAATGAAGAAATGTTGAATGATTAATTATAAACAGGAGATGATGATGTTTCTCATGGTTTCTCTTGATCATGAAATACCACAGTCCACTTTGTGCTGATTTATTCACATGTTTTTCTTTTATATTCAGGATGTAGGGAATATCTGTGTGAGATAAAGCAGGTGAAAAACCTCTATTATAACACTGAACATGTTCAGGACATTAGTAGAATTCTCATCCTTTTTTGTATAGTAATGATTGCATTGTGGGTAATCAGCAGCAGAATGAACAGCTATTGCTGCTGGTAAGTTGGGCAATTAGCGGTCTACAATAAAAGGTATTAAGATTCTGTTTTTATTGAATTGCAATATATGTTTATAATTCACAGTAATTATAAAGTATCCTATCTGCTGTATAAATCACGTTTTACTGAAATTTATGCTTATTTGTAAGCATATTTTCTACCCTGTGCAGTTAAATATATGATGTTATGGTTATGATATGATAACCATATGATATATGATATGATATTAAATATGATGTAACTGACTTATTTTCAATTAAAAAAAAGTGATTGTGGTCTGGATTTTTTTTTTACCTTTTATCACAGTCTTGTAAATGTCAAAGGTTAGTTAAAACATTGGATTTGATGCATTGTTAGGGTTTTTTTATTATTTTTAGATTAATTTTTTCTCTCTCATTTACTATTGGTGGCGGTTTTTGCCCCATTGACTTATAACGACATTTTTTTGACTGCACAGCCATGACACCATCTAATCATGCATTCCTGATTGTTGGTGCTTTTCTCTGTTTGGAAGAAGTAAGATTATAAAGGTTATTTTTACTGTTGGCGACCAAGTGGCCCCATTAATCCTTTACATAGGCTTGTGTATGAAGTGCTTGTCTTTTCTTGATGGAAAAGACAGTTTTAAGTTGTAGAACAGAAGAAAGACTTTCACATTCAGACTCTTGCTCAGCCTCAGTAACATACCATTTCCTGTTACAAGAATTCAACATCACATTTGTGAAAAAATAAACATTTCTTTAATATTAATTTAATTTTATCTCAGCAATTAAGGATTGTATTGTTTATGTGAATAAATCTATCATTATAATAGTTGTCATGCATGGCTAGTTCCACTTTAGTTAGCTAAGTAAGCTAATATAATCAGTAACACTTGAGCAGCAGTCTGTATTAATGTTACTGATGTTATACAGCAACACAATAACCCAAGAGCTCAATACTGTTGATATTTGACCAGTCACCAAGTAAAATGTCTTTTTCCTATTTTTTTTATGTAAAGCAGAATAAGATTACTGCACAAATACTGTAATTGTCCATCACACACCAAAGCATTAGTTACTGAATACTGAAATATTGACTGAGGAGTGTCCAGCATACAGTTATTCTGTATGAGTGACCAAGTCAGACTGTCCCGCTGTAGCGCTTCATATTGTCTTCTGCTGTGATGTTTATATTTCCATAAAATCCAGTAGTGTTGACATCAATCCCAATCCAGATTCAGTATACAGTCTGCTACATAAGCATTTTAGTTGTTAACAATTTTCACCCCTCCCTTTGCAAGACTTTTACACTACTCTGCATGACCACAGTAAGACCCCTACAATTACTGGCTGCACCTGAACCATGCTGCTGATGTTGATGTTCAGGATTCAAGAGGCTTTTATTGTCATTTCAGCCACAAATAAAAAAACACAGAAAAAAAAAAACAACACAGAGCTAGGACCAAAGTTTTTGTCCTTGCCACATACAGTGTAAAGTGTGCAACTAGGTGCAAACAGAGCAAAGACAGTACAGTGCAAAAACAGTAGGTACAAAAGAAAAAGACAACACAAAAACAAGACACTTAGCGCCAAAAAAGAAAAAGAACGTGTAGTGAAATGTAAAAAAATGAAATGAAATAAAAATGAAATGATGTACAGAGTAGCAGTGGTTGAGGTAGTGCAAATAGAAATAGACATAAATATAAACATAACAGCATAATGAAATAATAACAGGTTTTGAGGTAGTTCAATAAATAGTGAACAATATAACTTGTGTGTGTGTGTGTGTGTGTGTGTCCACACAGGTGAAAGAGAGTGTGTGTGTGTGTGTGTGTGTGAGAGTTTTGTACAATTCAGTCCTGGGTGTTGAGGAGCCTGATGGCTTGAGGAAAGAAACTGTTACACAGTCTGGTTGTGAGGCCCAAATGCTCCGGTACCTCTGTCCAGATGGCAGGAGGGTGAAGAGTGTGTGTGAGGGGTGTGTAAGAGTGTGTGTGAGGGGTGTGTAAGAGTGTGTGTGAGGGGTGTGTGGGGTGTGTAAGTGTGTGTGTGAGGGGTGTGTAAGAGTGTGTGTGAGGGGTGTGTGGGGTGTGTAAGAGTGTGTGTGAGGGATGTGTAAGAGTGTGTGTGAGGGGTGTGTAAGAGTGTGTGTGAGGGGTGTGTGGGGTGTGTAAGTGTGTGTGTGAGGGGTGTGTAAGAGTGTGTGTGAGGGGTGTGTGGGGTGTGTAAGAGTGTGTGTGAGGGGTGTGTGGGGTGTGTAAGAGTGTGTGTGAGGGGTGTGTGGGGTGTGTAAGAGTGTGTGTGAGGGGTGTGTGGGGTGTGTGAGGGGTGTGTGGGGTGTGTAAGGGTATGTGTGAGGGGTGTGTGGGGTGTGTAAGAGTGTGTGTGAGGGGTGTGTGGGGTGTGTAAGAGTGTGTGTGAGGGGTGTGTGGGGTGTGTAAGAGTGTGTGTGAGGGGTGTGTGGGGTGTGTAAGAGTGTGTGTGAGGGGTGTGTGGGGTGTGTAAGAGTGTGTGTGAGGGGTGTGTGGGGTGTGTGAGGGGTGTGTGGGGTGTGTAAGAGTGTGTGTGGGGTGTGTGGGGTGTGTAAGAGTGTGGGTGAGGGGTGTGTGGGGTGTGTAAGAGTGTGTGTGAGGGGTGTGTGGGGTGTGTAAGAGTGTGTGTGAGGGGTGTGTGGGGTGTGTAAGAGTGTGTGTGAGGGGTGTGTGGGGTGTGTAAGAGTGTGTGTGAGGGGTGTGTGGGGTGTGTAAGAGTGTGTGTGAGGGGTGTGTAAGAGTGTGTGTGTGGGGTGTGTAAGAGTGTGTGTGAGGGGTGTGTGGGGTGTGTAAGAGTGTGTGTGAGGGGTGTGTGGGGTGTGTAAGGGTGTGTGTGGGGGGTGTGTGGGGTGTGTAAGAGTGTGTGTGAGGGGTGTGTGGGGTGTGTAAGAGTGTGTGTGGGGTGTGTAAGAGTGTGTGTGAGGGGTGTGTGGAGTGTGTAAGAGTGTGTGTGTGGGGTGTGTAAGAGTGTGTGTGAGGGGTGTGTGTCTGTCCTCACTATCCGCTGAAGGGTCTTGTGATCTGAGACGGTGCAGTTCCCAAACCAGGCAGTGATGCAGCTGCTCAGGACGCTCTCCATGGTCCCTCTGTAGAACACAGTCAGGATGGGGGAGGGAGAAGGGCTTCCTCAGCCTCCGTAGGAAGTAGAGGCGCTGCTGGGCTTTCTTGGTGATGGAGCTGGTGTTGAGTGACCAGGTGAAGTTCTCTGCCAGATGAACACCAAGGAATTTGATGTAGTGTATTGATGTAGAGTGTCTTAAAGAGCAGGGTAAATTGCAAGACAGCCAGTCTATTGAAGTCTGACGTATTGGGCACGTTTTATTGCCCAAATTCAGATTTAGCTCTTATATTTTGTTTTAAAACCAGCAACAAGTGATAATCTTATGAAGTGCAAGTCTTGAATTAATACCATTTTGGGAAATTCATCAAAGCAGCAGCAAGGTGAATTCTAACCCAACCCCACTGTGTAGCACTCAGCCTTCACCACACTGATCACTCCATTTTAGAGAGGTTTATTAATAAGTTGGAGGAAGTCTGCATGAATAATACTGTGGGAGATAATTCTGTAATTGAGGATATATGTATGAGGTGTGTGTTTGATGTTGTGTGAAATAATCAGGGGACAGCAGGAGTGAGTTCTCAGGTAAGGTTTATTCGTTACATCGTTTGAGCTTGAGAACAATATAGGGTTTAACGCGGCATGTAGCTCTGTCGTGGGCCTTGCATACAGGCTGCAAGGGCTTTGGAGAACAAGCGGTACCAGGCTTCCCAAACTTGGACCAATCAATGGCAGAGATGCACCCTAGATTATCATGGCCAATCTTCGCTCCACTGGTACCTTGAGCGGCAGTGATCTCATTATGAAGTAAACGCAGCGCGTGCTGGACGGCGATGGTGGTACCAGGTGAAATATCTAGATTACATACGTGGAAGACAGCAGATAAATCAGAAAAGCCGTGAAATGTAGAGCGTAATGTAGGAAAAAAGTAAAGAAGGGTGTTGGCCCCTGAAGAACAGAGAACTTACCCATGCTGTCTCCTGAGGAAGAATGAGGTGTTGGAGAGAGTGAGGCCGAAGACAATCCCACTGGTGGGGGCGGAAACGCCCAATTTTTTAATATAATAATTTAGGAAAGTTTGATTATAATGGTATCCGAGAAGCTGTAAATTTGAAGATAATGGTGTAAAAAAGAACTCAAAAGGCCCAAAAAGAAAATGGGTGGGATTGTCTTGGCAAAGAACCAGTGACGTGTTACATTTGGAGAGATAAGGAAAATGTATATAAAGGCTGTAGGTGGAGTTCCCCTAGCAGAGGTTGTTGGGACGTTCATGCGTGAGCATCTCAATTCTTGTATCAGCGCTGATTGCAAATAAAATCTCTTATCTGCATTCATCTAGTCTGCTTGATTGGCTTATTTAGTTAGGAGTCTTAGCTAATTGAGAGTCTCGCTCAGACTGAGCTGTCGGGTCAGTGTGGAGCTGGAGTCAGATTTGTTTGGTAGTGAGTACAGTAGATTTTTATTCCACAATACTCAGTCCAGATCAGTTAATAGGAATACTAGCAACCTAGCTCAGATTCCAAGCCTAAACAATATGCCATGTTTAGTATGTAAAGACCCCTTAAATTCTGCTCTGTCACAATGCAGAGATAACAGACTGTGCTTTCAGTATTTTTCACTTGACCACATGACAAACAGATGTCCACACAGAGAAAGGAGTGCTATGTTCAGGAGAGGACTACATAGAGCTTAAGAGTGAGCCTCCCACCTCTAGTTTTGAAGCGTTTTTTTAGATTGAGTCTTTAAGTCAGTTGTCCAGTACTGATATTTCCTCAGACAAGACGATCATTTTTCAAAATACCTAGTTTCAACATTTTCACAGTAGTTTCAATTGAGAATGGACTCATGTTTTAAACCTTTATTGATAGTGGATCCATGGAATGTATCCTTAGTGAGGCCACTTGTGAGAGACCATGCAGTGCACTCCATCCAGCTATGAGGTACTGTGAAATAAATAAATACTTAAAGAAATTACCAGTGGTGGTGTCTTATTTTTAAATGAATATACATAATTACAAAAGCAATTAAATGAACAAAAGACAAGATAGAGATGCAAAATGAGGAGTGAATGTGTATGTGTGCATGTGTATATATGTAGATGTACAGGTGTAGATGCAAGAGCACATTACTGCTCAATGTGTGGCCGATGACAGGCCATCACACACTCCCCATCTTTGGGAATGTCACTGGCAGAGCGGGAAATATAGCCCGCAGTCACATTCTCCTTGCCAGGGAAATGTTGGATTGAGAAGAGAAAAGGCTGAGCAACTTCTACAATATTGGGTTACTTCTTCCATCAAGCCAGGCCAATGAAAATATCTATTATTCAGGGCAATGGTCTTACCTTTCCCTAGGTGGCCAGCCCAAGGAATCAAATGACCCAGGATTAGAATGACCTGATGGACACACTGGGGTACCACCAACTGTATCACAGACCCAAGACGAAGGTAGAGTATCCCTTGTTGCAGGAATTATCTCTCCGTTTTGTTATCACTGTCAACCTCATTCCCTTCACCTTCCAACTTTGCCCTGTCCAGGAGAGGGTGAGACTGGCATCTTCCTGTTGTAACTGAGCTATGTTAGTGGGCACCTGAAACTTTAGGAAAAAGTCATGTACAGATTCAGCTAGTGTTTTAGAAGCATTGTATTTAATCTTCTCCCACCTTTTCTGTCGATGAGATTTCCTGGGCTTTGCAGAATCAGAGGTCTCTATATCTACGTCAAAGAAAGGTAGGACACTAAATAATGGTTTCTTTTCCTCTGGTTTGTTTCCATTCGATCTGGTGACTACCAAATTACAGTTGGGTCATATTACATATAAGTCCCAAAGCATTGGCAGGTCATGACCCAAAACCACAGGAAATGTTAGGTTGTCTGCTACACCCACATCTAAGCAGTTTGTTCCTAAGTTTGTTCCTTTACCTTAATGTACACCTCTGCAACAGGGAGCACCATGAACACAGCGTATGGACTTCTGATCACTAAATCAGAGTAAAGTAGGTGGAACATAATTCTGATGAACCAATGTTTGATCGCTACCTGTATCAAGAAGGGTCTTCAACTTTACATTCAAATTCCATTTACCTCCACTGTCATGACCTGTGGCAACCATTCTGACTTAACTGGTGGGGTCCTGCAACTGCTGGGCAGATAACACAGGTGAATAGTTTTGGCAGCACTTTTAGAGCACATTAGTTTGGTATGTCCCTCCTGACCACATAAATAACAAATTGGCATTTTCCTTGAACCCTTAAGAGACCTTAGAGATTCAGGACCTCCTCCAGGAGGCTTACCAACACTAGAGAAGCTCCTAGGGGTTTGTTTGGGAAGGTTTAGTTTGACAGCGTCTCCGGTGGCTTCCCAACACCATGGCTGGCCCTTCTTCTGTGCAGCCATGAACACATCAGTAAGTGCTGCAGCTTGTGAGGCAGTTTTGCAATCATGTTCCCGGATCCAAACCTGGAGCTCAGGAGAAAGTATTCCTAGATACTGTTCAAGTATTATGATTTCACCAATTTCATCAACTGATTTATGTTTAGGTTGAATCTTTGGGGCTCTCCAGGGGTTCAACCTCTAGAGAATGAAACCTTTATCTGTACATTTCTTGATTGATGTCATATTTTCTTAAGATGACAGATTTAACTTCCTCATACTCAAGAGAATCATCCACATCAAAGTGAACATAAACAGCTCTAGCCTGGATGAGATGAAATGCCCAATCTTCCTTCGGCCACCGGCAGGCTGCTGCAGTTGTCGCGAAGGTAATTAAAAAATGCTCAATATCATAAGTTTCAGACAACTTCACAAGTTTAGGGTCTTTAAATTGGCACTGACCTGCAGATCGAGTTTTAGAGCAATCCTTCCCATATGTAGTGGACTGAGACTGTGGGAGGCTAGTGGCAGCCTCCTCCTCATCATCCTCTGGACTTTCTGAGAGGTCTCCCACAGTCAGCAATGGATCAGGAGTTGGAGGTGTGCGAGCCTGCACTTCCAGGTGCAACAGACTAAACTGGTGCTGTAAAGCTGTAAAGTGACGCTCTTGCTGGGCACACTCTTGAAACCTCTGGCCTTTCCTGGAATCTATTTTTGCCATATGAGCCCAAAACAACCCAGTCAAGTCAGCAAGTGTCAGCTCCCTACTTTCAGTCTCTAGCTCACCAACCACTTCCTGTGTTCCATCCTCGGTCAGCCCTTGGAAAACTCCCTCAGGTGGCCTGGAGTTTTTACACCCATCTTCTTTCCTCCCCGACTCATGGCTCATGGAGTAGGATGACAAAATAAACTAAATTATGGTTTGAAACATCTATGCCCCTTACAGGCTATCCCACTTCTGACACCACTTGTGAGGGGCCAATGTGTGGCCAATGGCAAGCCATCACAGCGCTGAAGCTAACTTGCTCAAATACAGTCTAGATATTATGAAGCAATCAACTGTAGACATTGTCATTACTGGCTGTGGAGGCCATCATGTCTATCCAACTGCTATTTACATCCTACAAGTCACCGTATATGGCTATTCCATGACTGTGTCCACTTTGCCTAGAGATCATCCTGGGTACCAGTCAAGTGTCTTTTGATGCAGCTGAGAGAAATGAGTGAGAAGTACTTGTGGCTTATATACACACCCAGTCATAACCAGAGTGAACAGCGCTGTGAGCTTTTGTCCCCTTTCTCTAACACTGAAAGGTGGAGAGGTGAGTCAGTGTTAGGAAGAGTAGGCAATGTAAAGCTCCAGAGCATGACACTGAAGCTGCAAACAGAGCATCTGGTTTGGGGTAGTCTTTCCAGGTCTTAAATCCTGTCTGTGGGCAGCACATGGTTGAGCCAACCATGTCGAGGTCAGGGTCAAAGTAGATTATGATGGGCAAAGTAATCACACCACTTTGGGGAAATGGTTCTGTCCCACTAAGAGTTATGAATCCCGTCCATCACAGAATTGTGTTGAGAAGAAACACCAAGATGTTGCATTGAAAGATCCGCTGAAGTCTGAGCTAATTGTGTTAAATTAGCAGTTTGCTGAAAATGCTAGCCTCACTGGTATACCCAGATCTAGTAAAGAGACGAGTGAAGAGATGACCTAATTCCAGGCAGCATTGACATATAGTCTATAGAGGTCTCAGTGCACTCGAAAGACAGTGCACTTGCTTCATGTCAATGAGAAGTCTGAGTAAATCTTCTCAAGAGACAAATTAGACTGTGGGGAAACCAGATGCTACATCCACTATATTCACTTGACTGATGATAAATCTTTCTGCCTGTCATACAGATGAATACCACCAAGCCAATTTACCAAGCTAAGAACTGCTATGAATGAGATGGAGGTGAAAGGTATCATCTGCAAGTTACACAGTGATTATGCATCTTCCCTTATATTGGTTTGGGAAAATAATGGTGACTTAAGGATCTACACTGACTTCAGGTGGCTAAATGCACAGACAGTCAGAGACACCTATCCATTTCCCTACCAGTGATGTATTAGATGTTCTCTGTGGAAGCGCCCTTTTCTCCACTGTGGACCTGTCATCAGGTCATTATAGTGTTCCTCTAAAAGCACAAGAAAGCCTTCTCTTCTTCAGGGTCTCTACAACAGTCCTGCCACATTTACGAAGATGATGATGTCCATCTTTGGAAATGAGGATTTCAGTAGTGTTTTGTGTTACCTGGAGGACCTCATAGTGTTTGCCACTTCTGAGTCAGTGGTCATCAAATGCCTATAAATGAACTTTTGCCATCTGTCCAGACATAACTTAAAATTGCCCCCAAAGAAATGTTTCTTTTTCAAAAATATGTAAAGTTTCTCAGTCATATCATTAGTGAGCAAGGCATTCACACTGATCCAGGGAATTAACAAAGTCCAAAGAGTGGATTTAATAGAGCCAGATGGAAAACACACTGTCCATAGAAGATCAGGTCGTTCTTATGTATGGTTCTGTGTTACAGAAAATTTATTAAAAGATCAAATCTAAGCCACTATTACGTCTGACGGCTGGGTCCAGCAATCAGACTACCATAGGGAAAGGGCAAAAACCTAAAGCTTCAATCTGAAGTATGTTCCTGAACTCAGGAATGTTGTTGCTGATGCCTTGAGGAGGAAACATTTGTCAAGTCCTGCATTCTGGCATTTGGCAGACGCTCTTATCCAGAGTGACATACAAAAGTGCTTTAAGTCTCGATCATTGAATATATTAACACTGGTTCAATAGGTTACAGACTTAGGATACCATTAGCCTAAAATTGGACCAGTTTTTTGAACATATAACAATACATAAACAGGGAAAGATAAGAGCTAGTTTAAGTGCTTCAGGAAAAGGTAGGTCTTAAGACGTCGTATGAAGACAGTCAGAGACTCTGCTGTACGGACATCTAGGGGAAGTTCATTCCACCACCACGGCGCCAAAAGAGAGAGAAGTCTAGATGAATACCTACCTTTTGTCCTGAGAGATGGTGGGACCAGTTGGGCAGTGCTAGTGGATCGGAGGGAGCGAGGTGCAGTGCGAGGAGTAATAAGATCTTTGAGGTAAGATGGTGCTGGTCCATTCTTGGCTTTGTAGGCAAGCATCAGTGCTTTAAATCTGATGTGTGCAGCTACTGGAAGCCAGTGGAGGGAACGCAGCAGTGGGGTGATGTGGGAGAACTTAGGCAGGTTGAAAACAAGCCGTGCAGCTGCATTTTGGATCATTTGCAGTGGAGGAATTGCATTCAGAGGAAGACCTGCCAGTAAAGAGTTGCAGTAGTCCAGTCTTGAAATAACCAGCGACTGAACAAGCACTTGAGTAGCCTGTGTGGATAGGAATGGCCGAATCCTTCTAATGTTGTACAGAAGAAACCGACATGAGCGTGTCACATTAGCAACATGGGAGGAAAAGGACAGTTGATTGTCCATGGTCACCCCAAGGCTGTGAGCAGTGGCTGAAGGGGAGATCATTGAGCTGTTTAGAGATAATGCAAAATCCTGGGCTGGGGATGAATCACCTGGTATGACCAGCAGTTCAGTTTTGCTGGGATTAAGTTTCAGCTGATGAGCTGTCATCCAAGATGAAATGTCCGCCAGACATGCTGAGATTTGGGCAGAAGCTGTGGTATCTGAGGGAGGGATGGAGAAAATAAGTTGGGTGCCATTGGCATAGCAGCGGTATGAAAAGCCATGTGATGATATAACTTTGCCAAGAGTGTGGGTGTAAAGGGGGAAAAGGAGAGGACCAATTACTGAGCCTTGTAGGACACCAGTAGAAAGTCTGCATGGGGCAGATGTCAATCCCTTCCATGTTACCTGATATGAGCAACCATCCAGGTAGGAAGCAAACCATTCCCATGCTGTTCCACAAATTCCAAGACTCCTGAGGGTGGACGAGAGTCTTGTGGTTAACTGTGTCAAATGCTGCAGAAAGGTGGAGGAGGATGAGGACCGATGACAGCTTGGCTGATCTAGCAGCATGTAGTTTCTCAGTGACTGCCAAAAGGGCAGTCTCTGTGGAATGTGCTGCTTTGAAGCCAGACTGGTTGGGATCATGGAGGTTATTCTGCAAGAGATAGTCAGACAGCTGATTATAAACAATTTGTTTGAGATTTTCTTTTCCAACTCTTTTTATTAGACAATGTTAACAAGCAGACATACAGTGTGAAGATAACAAGAGACATATACTGTATAATAAAGGTACAGTTGTATGTCAGGTCCCGTATTCCACCCACCCTTCCCGTCGCAGGACATCCCCCAATGAACAAAGACATGCAGACATACACTCATAGCATTCACATACACACATCCAGTATTAGTACTTAAAATAATGATGAATAGGAAAATAGTTGTATGAAGCAAGATATATTAAAAATAAATAAATAAAAATAAATAAATAAATAAATAAATAAATAAATAAAAATAAATAAATAAATAAATAAATAAATAAATAAATAAATAAATAAATAAATAAATAAATAAATAAAAAACTTCCCTGACCTTCCTCTAAGTCTTGGGGATGGTCAAGTGAGGTAGTTACTTTCAGAAAGAGGTCCCATGTCTTATGGAACTTCCCAACAGAGCTCCTGAGAGAAAATCTAAGGTTCTCAAGTTGAGAGAACCTCCTTGACCCAGTGTTTATGTGATGGGGGATGGACAAGCTTCCAATGGAGCAAAATTAGATTTCAGGCTAGCAGGGTGGTAAATGCAATGGGGCAATAATGTGTAGGCCCTGCTTAGAGTGTCAAAAATGTGTGTCCAGAATGATGTTAATTTAGGGCACAACCAGAGCATGTGGACATGATTAGCTGGAGTTAAACTGCACCTGTTATAGGCTTCATTAACAGAGGGAAATATTCTAGCCAGTCTTGCATTGGTGTAGGGGTTTTTATAAAGAACCTTACACTGGATCAGCCTGTGACGGGCACATATGGAAGACGAGTGTACTAAAGATAGTGCTGTCTCCCATTCATTTTCTTCAAATTTAATGTTAAGACCGTCTTCCCATGCAGCTCTAACCGCAGTGAGAGGTTGTGAAGAGGCTGGCCACATAAGACCATAAAAAACTGAGATGGATCTCTTAGTGGCAGCGCCCACTGTCAGTAGACTTTCTGTTAGATTTTCAGGGGGGTGATTTGGGAAATGGGGAAACTGCTTCTTTACGCAGTCTCTGATCTGAAAGAAACAAAACAGGTGGTGACTCGGAAGGTTATATTTGGATGAGATTTGTGTGAAAGATGAAAAAATACCCTCAGTGTGCAGATTTGGAGGGTTCAAAACTGCAGTTCCTGTTAATTGAAGCTAAAATAGAGGGACCTGAAAGACCAAAGTTTTTCCTAATCTGACTGCAGATCTTCAGAGAGACAGAGACCACTGGGCAGCTACTTAGGTGTGAGAGTGAGAGTGGCAGCTGCAAACACAGTACAGAGGAGAGAGAAAATGGTGATGAGTCTCTTTCCAAACATACCCACATAGGCAAAGGCTCCTGCTCTTCCATTCACCATAGGAGTTTTTGGATGTTGGCTGTCCAATAGTAATGTCTAAAGTTAGGAAGGGCAAGGCCCCCATTCTTCTTATGGGACTGCAAAATTGACCTGCGAATTCTAGCTGGTTTACCATCCCACAGGAACTTGGAGATCAGCTTGTCGAGCCTGTCAAAAAATTATTTGGCTAATAGAATGGGAATGTGTTGAAACAAGTAAAGGAACTTTGGGAGAACCACCATTTTAATTAAGTTTATTCGGCCTATCAGAGATAGTGGCAAAGCCCTCCAGAGGTCAAGGTCCTTCTCTGTTTTCATAACTAGCAGTAAATAGTTATTACAAAACAGGTCTGACAGGGACATGGAGACATGAATGCCCAGGTAATTCATACTGCCTGCTTAAATGGTGCTATAGAGTGTGGGAGTTCCTTGGCTAATGCATTGATGGGCATGAGCTCGCTCTTTTGATAGTTAAGCTTATAGCCAGAGGCTGCTCCATATTGGTCCAGAATATTAAATATTGCAGGAAGAGAATGAGTTGGGTCTGAAACATATAAAAGCAAGTCGTCTGCAAATAACGAAACTTTATGGATCGTGTTGCGATGTGCTATGTCTCTGAAGCTTGCCTCTGATCGTAGCCAGAGAGCAAGGGGTTCTATCACAAGGATAAACAACAGTGGGGACAGTGGGCATCCCTGTCTGGTGCCTCTGTGTAGGAAAAAGGAAGGTGAAAGCATGTCGTTTGTTCGCACTGAAGCTTTTGGTGGAGAGTACAGGAGTCTGACCCAGAGTGCAAAGCCCTTGCCCAGCCCAAACCTGTTCATCACCTCATGAAGAAAAGGCCATTCGACCCTGTCAAATGCCTTCTCCACATCAAGATATACCACAACTTCAGCCAGGTGCATGAATGATGTTGAAAAGTCGTCTGCTGTAATGTGAAGATTGTTGACCTGACATAAAGCCGGTCTGATCGAGTGCAATAATAGATAGGAGAACCTGTTGTAGACGAAAAGCCAGGATTTTGGAAAGAATTTTGAAGTCTACATTTAAAAGCGATATTGGCCTGTAGCTGCTACAAACGGGATCTTTTTCTTTTTTAAGAATAAGAGAAATATTGGCTTCCGACAAGGTGTTTGGGAGGCGCTGAAGGGCAAATGCTTCATTATACTTGTCCCTTAGTCTAGGAGCAAGGAGGTTAGCAAAGGACTTGTACTTGTATTCAGCTGTAAAACCATCAGGACCAGGTGACTTACCACTCTGTAATGACATAATGGCCTCTTGAACCTCAGCTGTAGCGATAGGCCCACCCAGACCCTCCACCAAATCACTTTCTATCTGAGGGAAAGTGATGGCATCTAGCATGTCATCAGGGGATGGAGGGTGGTCAGAGGCATCGAGGTTAGCATAAGTCCCATTGATTTCAGTCAGATCAGTAAGGATCTCTCCCAGGGTGGATTTAATAGTGTGGAATAAAAATCTACTGTACTCACTACTAAAATCTGACTCCAGCTCCACACTGACCCGACAGCTCAGTCTAAGTGAGACTCATAGTTAGTAAGGCCTCAAAACTAAATAAGCCAATCAAGCAGACTAGATGAATACAGATAAGAGATTTTATTTTGTAATCAGCGCTGATACAAGAATTGAGATGCTCACGCATGAACGTCCCAACAACCTCTCCCCGGGGAACTCCAACTACAGCCTTTATATACATTTTCCCTTATCTTCCCAATGCAACACGTCACTGGTTCTTTGCCTAGACAATCCCACCCATCTTTCTTTTTAGACCTTTTAGATTCTTTTTTTACACCATTATCTTTGGATTTACAACTTTTCGAATACCATTATAATTAAACTTTCCTGAATCATTATATTAAAAATTGGGCGTTTCCGCCCCCACCAGTGGGATTGTCTTTGGCCTCACTCTCGCCAATACCTCATTCTTCTTCAGGAGACAGCATGGGTAAGTTCTCAGTTCTTCAGGGGCCAACACCCCTTTCTTTTATTAACTTTTACACCTCACGGATTTTCTGATTTATCCGCTGTCTTCCACGTATGTTCTCTAGATATTTCGCCTGGTACCACCATTGCCATCCAGCACGCGCTGCGTTTACTTCATGATGAGCTCACTACCGCTCAAGGTACCAATGGAGCGAAGATTGACCACAACAATCTAGGGTGCGTCTCTGCCATTGATTGGTCCAAGTTTGGAAAGCCTGGTACCGCAGAGAAAGCCTGCCAGACTGACATCATTGATACAACTACTTGTTCTTCAAAGCCCTTGCAGCCTGTGTGCAAGGCCCGTGACAGGCCAACATGCCGTGTTAAACCTTATATTGTTCTTAAGCTCAAACGACCTAACGAATAAACCTTACCTGAGAACTCACTCCTGCTGTCCCCCTGATTATTTCACACATACCTTATACATATATTCTCATTTACAAAATTATCTCCCACAATAGCCGGAATAATCCTTGATGATGCTTCAGCTCTGGTCTGGTGCGCTAGGAGTTTCCCAGCTTTATCACCAGATTCATAAAAGCACTCTCTGGATTTAAGCAGTAATGTTTTAACTTTGTTGATAGAGGCAAGGTTAAACTCTGTCTGCAATCTGAGATGCTCTTTGTAGAGAGAGGGGTCCGAACTAGCAGCATAGCCGTCGTCAACAGCTTTTAAGTCTTTAAGAAGTTTATCAATGTGTGAGGTTTCAGATTTCTTTATGTGAGAGATAAAGGAGATGAGTTGACCCCTGATAAAGGCTTTCAATGCCTCCCAAACAGTTCCCCTACTCATCTCAGGCAGATCGTTCAGTTAAAAAAATAACGCAATTTGGGAGTGCAAAAACTGCTTGTAGTTGTCTTCCGCCAAAAGGAAACTTCCATAATTTTAAGGGGCTGGGCCACATAACTAAATTTAGATCAAGCGAGGTTGGGGTGTAGTCTGATATTGCAATGTTGTGGTAGTCCAGAGTGAGAACTTTGGAAAGCAGTCTCAAATCAATGTGGAAGAAATCTATGCAAGAGTAAGTATGGTGAACGTGAGAGAAGGAATAAGCTTTGGTTGTTTTTGGTTGGAAACCTGTGCCTCCATGGGTCTGTGAGGCCGCATTGGTGGGCCATAGTGTATAAGGTCCTAGCTGAGTTGGACAAGGGGACTGGCTTGTTAGATGACCTATCCAAAAGCAGGTCCTGAACAAAATTAAAGTCACCTCCCATAATTATGAAATGTTTCTCTAAATTTGGAAAAGATGTGAATAGCTTGGTCACAAATAGGGAATTATCCCAATTGGGGCTATAAACACAGATCAGTAAAATGGGAATGTTTTTAAGTGTCCCAGAAACCATTACATATCATTTGTCCAGATCAGAGCTGCACTTGTTTACTATAAAGAGGAGATTTTTATTAATTAAAATGGCAGCACCTCTAGCTTTACTGTTAAATTTGGAGTGGAAAATCTGTCCAACCCAGCCTGTCTTAAGCTGTGGTATCTCTCTATTACAAAGATGAGTTTCTTGAATGAAGTATATATCTCCCTTAAGATGTTGAAAGTGGGCCATAATCCTTCCCCTTTTGGTGGTGTTGCCCAACCCCTTAACGTTCCATGAAATTACCCTAACTGCACGGTTTGTACTAGACATACCTTAATATATTTAGTGAGTTGGAGGGGAGGAGATAAGGCACCTGGGTGGGAAGGAGGGGGAGAAAAAAAGGGCGGGGGCACATACACATGCAGAACCTATATATACATATACACACACACATAGAAACAGGCCTGAACTTCCCATAAACAATAACAAACATTAAGTGACTGATGCACAATGGTGCTTATAAGCACTGATAGAACTTTCTGAGTTTCTAATAATTCCATGTCCCGAAAGAGTAATTGCTAAACGAATTGGTCATAAGGATATCTAAAGCAATTAACCCAGCAGATTATAGTAAAACACACAAAGTGCTGTAGAACCAGGAACAAGCAGATAACTTGGAATTAAAAGGGGCTGCGCTACCCAGCGCAGCTACAAAAACCAGTCTTACTCTAGTCAACAGTTAGTGGCTGTCAAGGCATAAGTTATACAGTGGCAAGATTAACAGTGATCAGTTTCCACTGTTATATAAGGTTATATAACAGTGGAAGGTTTAACAACTATAAGGTTTTTAGCATCCCCCACAGAGGACAGATGTTTCCTGGAGCCGTCCTTCGTTACAATGGATAGCTTAGCCAGGTAGCGCAGGGAGGGTTTCAGACCGAGGCTATACAGTTCTTTCATAACATCTGAGCATGTTGCTCCGAAATCTCGGGGCAGTAGTCCTCAAAAAGGAATTGGGGAGTCTTTGTACTTCATTTTACCCCACAACTTCCAGGCCTCGTGCAACACCAGTTCTCGGATTTGCAAGCGGAGGAAGCATATCACCACGGGTCTGGGTTTCTCAGAAGGCCCCGGTTTAGCAGCTAGTGCACGATGAGCATGGTCTAGCTCTGGTGGCAAAGTCAAAACGCTGTCACCAAGCACTTTGAATAACATTTGGGAGATAAACACTGTCGGTTGAGGGCCTTTGATGTTTTCAGGAATGCCTATTACCCGTATATTATTACGTCGGCTTCTGCCTTCGAGGTCGATTAGCTTAGCTTTTAGCTTAGCATCCTCTGCGGTCATTGCGATTAGTTTCACCTCGGCAGCCTGCCAACCCAAGTTGACTGAGTTTGCAAACAGTTCCAGTTTTGAGATACGTTGCTGGTGGTCTGTAATGGTACCTGGGAAACTGTGAATCTTGGCTTCGAGCCTTGAATATGAGGTTCTAATCTCCACTAGGATTGCTGTTCTATGCTCCTCAAACATTGGGGCCAGCAAGGTTGCGATGGTGTTAGCCAACGAGTCTTCCCATTCCTGTTCCTCCTTCCTTGTTTTTTTAGACATTTTCTTTCCAAAATAAAAAGGTGGACTAGTACACTGTAACCATAAACCTGTGGGGTATTGCCTTTAAAGCTGTTCAATGACCATGTGGAAACTAAAAAGTCTGGGAGCTTGGGTCAGGGCGACTACTCCATCTCACAGCGTAACCGGAAGTCCCCTCGTTTGAGAATTTTTGAAAGAAAAGTAGAGAAGTAATACTGGTCTGTAGTTACTGATGTCAGAGGGATACAATCCAGGTTTCTTCAGTATGGGGATAACCCTTGCTTGCTTAAAGGCAGTTGGTGCCTGTCCTGATGTTATGGATCCATTGATGACTGTGGTGATGAAGGGCCAGAGGTCAGGTGAGATTCTGGAGCATAGTGGAGGGGATTGGATCCAGTGGGCAGGTGGTAGGATTGCAGGAGTGGATGATTTGCAAAACCTCTTCTGCTGCTATGGTTGAGAGATGCTTCAGTGAAGGATGTGAAGTTCTGGCAGATCTTCTCAATCTTCTTTGTGTAAAAAGTGGCAAAATCTTCAGCGGTCAGGGAGGATGGAGCAGGTGGAGTTGGAGAGTTAAGTAGTGCAGAGAAGATGTTGTTTAGCTTTCGGGGATCTTGTGCAGAAGCCTCAAGCTATTCCTTTCAAGAAGTCTTGGCAGAAGTCATGTCCGAAAAGAATCTGGACAGAAGCATACAATAAAAGGTGAGATCTGCATCCAGTCGAGATTTCTTCCAAATTCCTCTCTGCTGTTCGTAGTTCTCTCTGATTGTTGCGAAGCACATCTGACAGCCAAGGAGCAGGACAAGAAGTCTTCCTGTGTTTAGTGGATAAAGGGCAGAGAAGGTCCATGGTTGATGAAAGAATAGTGAGAGAATAGTGTCTGTAGCTGAGTCTAGGGGTATGGAGGAAAAGGAGTCATAGTCAAGAAGAGATGAAAGAGTGCAGGAAGCTACAGAGGAAGGATAGATAGAGTGACGGTTCCGGCGGATGAGAGGGATGCTGGGAGTTATGTTTGGCTAGGACAGGGAGAATGATAGTGAAGGATACCAAGTGATGATCTGAGATGTGAACTGGGGTAGCAGTCATGTCTGTAGCTGGGGAAGGGCAGGTGAAGACCAAGTCTAGGATGTTTCCTCCCTTGTGTGTTGGAGGGCAGCTGTTGAATGACAAGGAGAATGAATTCAGAAGATTCAGAAGGCCAGAAGACTGAAGCTTGTCGGATATAAGGTTGAAATCTCCAAGAACTGTCAGAGGGGTGCCGTCAGAAGTGAAGATGCTGAGGAGAGGTTGAGTGGAGATGTAACTGAAACTGCATGGAATGCAAAAGAAGAGATGGTTAGATGAGACAAGGGGAGAGGTGTGAAACACCATCTCCAGGACAACAGCAGACCTGTGCCACCACCACTGCCTGATTCTTGTGGTGAGTGAGAGAAAGCATAGGCAGAGGATAGAGGAGTCGGTGTATTAGTGTTCTGTGGGGATATCCAGGTCTCGGTTAGTGCCAGAAAATCAAAGGAATAGTGGGAAGCTAAAGCTGAGATGAAATCAGCCTTCCTTACAGCAGACTGGCAGTTCCAGAGCCCACCTACCACTGCTGTTTGAGACTGAGACAACAGGGGAGGGTAGATGAGATGACACATGACCTTTGCTTTGTGGGTAATAATGCCTGTGTCTGCAAGAGGTAAGAACAGAGATGGGTTTGAGGCACATGTCTGTGGTTTGGTCATGAGGTTGAGTATGTGACCCCAAGTGAGGTTAGGTATGAGTTAAAAATGTAACAGGACAAGAAAAGTATGATAGTAGACACTTACTATTAACAGGTCTTGACCGGGCTGGAGAGCCTTCAATATAAATTGGTAAGCCCTGCCCACAATTCACACCTTAACAGAGACTGAAACTACTCTTGATTAATCACCTGAGACAACTAAGAAGCATAGACCAACACTAAAGGATGAACAAGCTATATAATATAACAGTTCAAATAACTCTAGAACCAACCAAGTTAAACAAATAGTATGAAAAAGTCAGAATCCTACCTTACCAGATGGAATAGATACAGATGAAGAGCTAAAGCACTTGCTGATGACAGTACAAAACACCTTCAAGTACACCAACAACCACCAGGTGGTACTGAGATCCACTAAAAGTAACACATGTGTGATGAAGCTTCAACCACTGGTTCAGTCTGAGCGCAAGAGATTTCAGCTGTGTTGGATGCACACTTGATTGGCGGTGTGAGTGAAGTCATTGGAACAAGCCCAGCTGTCCCTCAACTGCAGAATGTTGACTCCCCCATTCTGCACAGTAGCCTTCTATACCAGAAGGGACAAGTACCATTAGCAGAGTCCTGTACTACCTTGATAGAAATCGACTAATATCTAAATGTAAATGAACAGGTGAGTTTTCCAATATATGTCAGCTCCTGAAATTCTGGAACAAGCTGGTTATTCACAATGGTGTGCTATGCAAGGTGAGAAGAGACCTCAACATGAACAGATGACTTTATCATAGTGCCTAATTCTCTAAAAGCACAAGTCCCCAATAGGTTACATGGTGCAGCAGGTCATCAAGGGAGGGCCCGGTCACTGTCTCTGGCAAGGCAAATATTCTTTTGTGTTGGAATGAAGAGAGACATTGATGACCATGTCAAGAATTGTCAACACTGTATGTTAAGACACCAAAACTCTATGCATGTGCTCCTTTGGATACAGCTGATGGAGCTGGTCTGCATTGACCTTTGTCCTGCAGAAGTCAATCATGGGAAGTCTGTGGATGTACTGTTCATAACCAATCACTTTTCCAAAAAAGCCCATGTAAGAATCAGTCTGCCAAGCAGGTAGCTCAAAGACTTCTTCTCTTCTTCCTGATTTATGGCTTGACCCTAGCGGGTGTTGAAAAGTCACACACAACACCATACCACCCCATGTGAAATGGCACTGCTGAAAGATTCAACCGAACCCTTGGCACAGTTATTAGTACATTGCCTCCTAAGTAGAAAGCAAAGTGGCCTAAGATGCTACAGCTGCTTACCCTCATTTTCCAGTTGACCTCCTCTTTCAGCATGAACTGTCTGATGATGTACTGGTGACCAACAAAGTGTTTGTGACTTGTCTGAGAAAAGATCTGTGGGAGTTAGATATGAACTGAAAATTAAGCTTGTTTACTTAGACACACTTAGTCATGTATCATACTGTATCTCCTTTGTATTATTTATTTTGATCAGTTTTATTATTTTACTGTTTCATCATTTTTTCCTTTATTATTCTAATTACTGGTACTATTTTCAGTAAAATTTACTAACTAAAGAGTAGTCTGGTGGACAATTTTAAGGTTTGTTTTGTCTCACTGAACCCTGTGCAGAGTGTGAATAAATTACACCATCCACCAACCCAAGTGCTCAATGTGTACTGCATAAGGACTAGCCAGCTACTATTTCTAGCAAACACAACACAGATAACAGTAGAGCCATGGCTCCCGTGACAGTATAACCAAAACATTCACAATACATGGACAAATTGATTGAATTGTCTGTCATATACCGAACTCAGTGAACCAATATCCCAGTTCAGGTCACCAATTGCTGAGGCACTGAAAACAGCAGGATGGTCTTCTGGAAAAACTGAAACAATTGAGAACAAAGTCTGGAGTAATACATAAACTTTTTATTTCCATGTCGCCTTCTAATTCCCTGCACAGGGCAAGAGTTGATTACATTCTCAGACAAAAGCACAAAGTGTTCTCAAAATTTATGTGCATTTGCTCTATCACTCTGTGGCAGTGTGCATATAGACTTGGCTTAAATAACCCAACAGCCCTAATCCCTCACCTTATTATTGGCCTAAACATGGAGGTAATAACTACTTGGGCTGCTAACTAAAGTAACCAACTACTCCAACCCAGGGGCCTGTTACTGGGAACTCACCCTTAACTTAAGTTTACAGGACACACAGGCTTATTTATGAGTCAGGTGTAAGACCAGAGATAACTACACAATGGACTTGCTATTTCAAATAGCAAATAAAATAATTTCAAATGAAGCAAATAGATAATCACAATTATAGTCTCCAGAATTGGGTGCTGGCCTGCCTAAGCCAGAGGACACCAAACTCATGTGCACCCCAACAGCACAACACATACACAACACCACTGTGAGCACTGCAGCTGTCAGATACACCACCACCAACACACAGAAAGGCATACACTCTTGCTATAGCTGTCTGCCCCAACAAAATGTTTACAAATATCAGCACAACGTGTGCCATTAACAAAAAAACAAAAAAAATAAAAATAAACCAGTAACAAACTGAATTGAGTTCACTCATCAGAAAATAAAACAAACAAAAACACATACACAACTGCTTGAAAAAAAAAAGATAAAAGATAAAACAAAAAAAGAATAAAGATTAAAGACAAAACAGAAATTCAAATGACAAAACAAGATGGTGACACCTTATGTGCTGGCTGAACACACCAACATGCCAAGGCTTCAATTTAATGTTACCCTCAACCATTTAAAATGAAGGATTATAAAGGACTCAATGCGCAGATTCAGTGGTGAATCCACTAAATGCTGCCAACGGCCGGTTCAGTTGTACAAGCACACCAGTCTCATGTTGTTCTGATGACCGGTTATGAAGAGAAGATAAGTCTCTTTTATGCAGTCTGGTGTCCTAGTAGTTTACCACAAGTGGACGTAAATGCAAATCGCCCAGCCTGTCAATCGAAGACCAAAAGCCCGAAACCTGCTGCAACATCGCTTAGCCAACCATTAGCTGGGTAGATACAAACACACCAACAAATTAAAAGTTGCTAATTAAGCTATTTAAAACAAACCCTTATTAAAAATTATGACATAACTGTTAACTGGCAATTTAACCCACACAAGGATGTCCCCTAAAGATTACAAGTGTCCTGCCAGGCTCCTCAGTCCACATGGTGCTACGAAAATTATTCAATTCTAGGTAGGGGCTCCTTCAAGGCTGTATGATGTACCTGATGAACCTTAGCCAGGTTGCTCATTTGGGGCCACTGTATACATATTATGGGGAGAACCACCATTATGGGGAGCTTTATCCACCAGGTACACAGTAGGACTCCACAGATCATGGATCTTGTGGTGACCCCAAACCCTATAGTCTTGCAGGTAGACCAACTGACCCTCTCTTAATGGCAATTCCCTCACCCGCTGATCGGCAGATTGCTGCCACCGGCAGCCGTCCTTGAGCACCCTCTATGGCAACCTGTAACCGTGCCTGATGCTCGGCCATTTATTGGTGGACTGTACCTGCCAAAAGCTCTTGGACTCAACCCAGCAGGAAGTCTATGGGCAGCCTTGGTTCTTCCCCAAACATTAAAAATAAAGGAGATTCACCAGTGGCCTGAAGTGGAGTCATGTTATAACAAAACAACATCTGCATTAGGCAAGACCCCCAGTCCCTCTTTCTTCCAGTGGGCAAGGTTCAGAGCAAATTGTGCAGGGTCTGATTGAACCTCTCACACTAGCCATTAACAGCCAGATGGTAAGGAATGCTTCAGGAATGATCCACCTGATAGAGGCTACACAACTTCTGAATCCAGTTACACTCAAAGTTACAGCCCTGGTCGGAATGAATCCTCCCATAGACCCCAAACTTATAAAAACACTCTTCCACCAAAACACAGGCCACAGTCTCAGCCCACTGGTCCCAAGTGCCACTGCGAATTTGCTAAATACATCTGTCATTACTAACGCTTTCTCCTGCATAGAATGGGATGGTTCCAACACTGTGAAATCAATGACCACTACCTCATTTGGGTGAGAGGCCAACAAATGCCCCATATAACTATGGGCGATTGGTGCCACATCTTTGTATTACTGACCCTGCTCACACACTTGAATCCATTGGGCAACATCAGCTGACATACCCCGCCAGTAGCACTGCTGACGTACCAACTCAAGGGTACGTTCAGTGCTTTGGTGTCCACAGTGTTGATGTAATTGTGTAAATACCTCAGACTGTAAAGTCACCGGCAGCACCAACTGAAGCACCACTTCACCACCATCAGGACAGAAAACCCTATGATACAATATACTCTTGCTGCACCAACCAATGACATTTCCTGAGAAACATAGTCACCAACTTAGAGTTCGCCGCTCTTGTGGCGCTGCCAGAAAGGCTTCCCCTGAGTCTGGGTCCCACTTCCGCAATACAATAAGTTCAGGCACAGAACAACTTGGCCAAGCCTGCATAGCCCTTACTGTAGATACCTGGTTCTATAGCCACTGCTTGCCTCAACAACTCAGGAACTACCATTCCTGAGGAACTACTCTTCTCACTAGAATATATCCATGACAATGCGTCTGCATTTTGGTTACTTTTACCTGGCTGATACTGAACCATGAAATCAAAGAAGCAGGAATCAAAGAATCCCCAAGCTTGGCTCTGTGGGCAAATGACTCAATGGATTGTTATTTGTGCATACAATACACTTTTGTGCTAACAAGAATCACACAGAATTTTTCACAGAATTTTTCGGCAATTGCCCACTTAAGCACCAAAAACGCATGAAACTATATCTAGCCTTATTGTGTTCAGCTGGCTAAAGACTATGGCTAGCATAAGCAATAGGTCTGACCTTCCCATAAACCTCCTGTGCAAGAGCTGCTCCAAGCCTTGCATGGCTGGCATCATCTTCCAGTATAAATAGTTGCGTTGTCTACATATACTAGGGCAGGTGCAGGGGTAAGCTTATGTTTTAGAGTCTGAATTGCTCACATTGCTCTGTCCATACTGTTGTCAACTCCTGACTACATTCACCAGACTTGCCCCT
Organism: Hemibagrus wyckioides; assembly: GCF_019097595.1. Classification (NCBI taxonomy): domain Eukaryota; kingdom Metazoa; phylum Chordata; class Actinopteri; order Siluriformes; family Bagridae; genus Hemibagrus; species Hemibagrus wyckioides. The sequence continues at coordinate 1,097,585 of NC_080728.1, forward strand.
GATTAGTTCTGCTACAACTTTGCTACAACTTAGCAAACCCTTCCACAAAATGCAGAAAGGTTCACAACTCCGACACCATCCTAGGACGGGGCCACTGAGCCACAGCTTCAACCTTACTTGGGTCCATTGCTATGCCCTGGGATGAAATTATATAGCCCAAATACCATACCTCCTCTCAAAAAAATGCACATTTCCTTAATTTTACTTTGAGGCCTGCATCTTGTAGATAACCCAACACCATCTTCAGTCTCTGCAGATGTTGTTGTACCAATCAGGCATAACATTATGACCACCTGCCTAATATTGTGTTGTTTTGCTGCCAAAACAGCCCTGACCCATCATGCACTGTGTATTCTGACACCTTTCTATCAGAACCAGCATTAACTTCTTCAGCAATTTGAGCAACAATAGCTCGTCTGTTGGATCAGACCACACTTGCCAGCCTTCGCTCGCCACGTGTATCAGTGAGCCATCCATGACCCATGATCCAGAGATCCATGATCTCTCCCAAATAACTTGCACATCAAGTTACTGACTAATATAAGTCTTTACTAGCTCATAATCAAGTCGTTTATAGTGTTGTTAAAATGGAACATCATTAAGTAAGTGGAATTCATGGGAAAGAAGGCTTGTAAATGAGCATTAAATTCCCCAATCACTGAAATGGGTCATCACATTTACTTCCAGCCATAGAGGGTGGTGTTGCTATGAAATACTCAAGAAAGGATTTTATTATTAAATTAAGCCAAATGTTACTAAAGAACTATTTATTTGTTTATGTTTTGGTTGACCAATGATTTTCGCAGAATACTTAATGTGGACATTGTGTTCTTATTTGTCCTACAAGAGGTTACGTTTCTCTCCACACACACTTTTATTTTGAAATCTGGAAAAGGAAGTGCAGCAGCGCTGTGTGTGTATGTTGGCACTTTTTTGTTTGTGAAGTGTCATTCTGATTAACGTTACTGGAGAAGAAAGATGAACTTTTGGGTACATTATACATTAATAATATACATTTAAAGGGTTTTTCCAGATCCTTTAGCTCCTGGCTGATGAAGGGCACAAGGTACCATTTTAATTTCATGCTGTATGGTAAACATTGAAAGACTCAATGTTTGAATCACTCAATGAAGTGTTTATTATAGTGATCTCCTCTGAAGTTGTTAACTAACTTTTAGTGAGTCGTTAGCATATATGCAAGTTTTGAATATCAGTGATGACCATTTAATTTGCTAATGTTATTCAGAGAGTCATTTTACATGTTTTATGTTTTTCTCTCTAATTTGATATCATCAGTTGTACCAAAATTAATTCATAGTTAACTCAGGTGTTTCATTTAGTTGTCATTGCACTCTAAAGAGAGACTGTTGTGATTTATAAAATTGTATAGGTCATACAGGCAGCACTCATTTTTTGTTCAGTGATTTATCTGTATTAAATACTGTTACTATCAGTGTTAATAATTCATATTATTCAGGCTTATTACAGTACAGTAAGACAAGGTTATTAACTTATTCTATATACTTAAAATGTGATTTATTGTCACTCTGTTTATTGTGTGGACCAATTAGATAGCAACTGTGTATCCATTATTTTATAGGTTTGTTATTTATAATTTTCAGGCAGATGTCTAATGACTGTTTGTTTGTTCATATTCAGCTCTTACAGTCTTTTCTTTGGAAAGTAAATCATTTATAAACATCAGTTTCTGAGAGTAAAGTGCATCTGTTCAGCTGGGAATGCTACAAGGTTAGTACAACCCTTGTCCCCTTCATTGGTTGAGAACACACTTTTGGACTCTCGGAGGAGAACGCTAACCTGCTTCTGATCTCTGTCTGATAGCCCTCCTAAATCAACTGCTTCAATTTGCTCCACCACTGATGTAGCTGTCACAGGCACGACGGACTCCACTCCTCGCCAGCACACTCACTCACCTGAGTTTTGATTGAATTCACCTGCACCTTGATTTCAGAGCACACTCACTCCCCTATTTAAACTTCATGTTTTCACTCTTTCTTTGTTTGGTCAGACGCCAACTCGCTACCCCTCGCTCTAACATAAGTCTAAAGTTTTTTGCTATTGCTATTTCACTAATTGTCTTCAGTATTCCCTTCTCCAGCTCCACTTACCTCCATCCCCAACGTGGACTTCTCCTGGTTCCTTCAGCCTCCATTCTCCGATTGCTGTTGTGTGCTGGGCTGAGTATTCATCACTTTCCTCTTTCCACCCATTTTTCGTTGTTCTTAATAAACATACCTCTCACGGGGTTTAAACTCCCAGTTTGTTCCCATCTGGTATTTGTGACAGTAGCAGAGACTTCACAAGAAAATATTTGAGTGTTCACTGATGTAACTTCAGTCATGCCAACAGGAAGATCCACCAAATACACTTCCTGCAATTTATCTATAACCATAGTGGGATAGAGGACTTCATCAATGGTACCAACATTGCCTACCGGCACCAAAACAGTAGCCCCAGTTACCTGCAACCGAGAAGGGGTGGCCAACAGGCCCACTGGCAACCCAGTCTCTAAGGGCTCAAACAAGACTGTTTTGCTCATGAACAAAGATGAACAAGTGGCAGTTACAACTTTTAATGTGCCGTCTGGAACACAACACAACACACGACCCCATACCTTCACATTACCTCTACAGTGCAAACCATGCATGACTTGCTGGCTGTCTTGGAATACCCGAGAAATTTTTGAATGCCGTGTGATATATTCTGAGTATATCTCGGCACACTCTGTCCTCTGACTCTGGCCCTTGGCTGAGTGTATGTCACCATTTGTTTATGACCTCATCTTATTACCGTGATATCCTTTGTTTTGTCCTAGATATTCTTTCTGTTTTGAGAACATGTGCTGAACACAGACACTCAGTGACAGTTCTGTCTTCCATACCTTAGATAGGCCTTTTTGTAGTTTTTTTTTTTTCTTAGCATTTGTCCCGCACACTTGCAGGGTCCGCTGTTTGTAGTGGATCAATCGACCCGTGTGATTTGGCACAGGTTTTACGCCAGATGCCCTTCCTGTCGCAACCCTCCCATTTTTTAACCAGGCTTGGGACTGGCACTGAGAGTTAACTCTTCAGCAGCTGGGGTGGTGCCCTGCCGTGAATCGACAGGCGCAATCAATGAGAGCGTGCGATTCTGCCGCTGGACCAACAGGAGGCAGGCCTTTTCATAGTAAACTCACAAAACTGCCAGTGAACACATCAACCACCACGTCTGTTTCTGCTGATATCTTTTGTTTACCTATAGATAATAATGAAGATTATACCTTTTTTCTGTATAAATATTCCCTGTTCATCTCAGTAAATTTCGAAGAGTTTTGCTATTCAGTCACTGTCTCTGTGTGGTTCTTTGGCAAAAGCTTCCCTGATATCAGTAGAGGCAGTGGCAGCAGCGCGACTCAGGATTCTTAAACTCCAGTACCCCACAACCAGACACTACACTGCCACACAATTCAATATCCAATTCTATGTAACTTAGAAATTTCACGTCTATTAGCTGCTCAGCGCTGCAGCCAGTAACAAGACTGCAACTGATCTTGGCCCCAAGGTTCACACCAAAATCAGCTCTATGTAATAGTGGACACCATGGAACCTGTGTCGATCAGACAGGGTATTGGGATGTTCCCAATATTAACAACAAGATGAGGACATGAGGAACCCAAACGGGTTACTGACTAATTACCCTTGAAAACATGCAAGGCATAAGTGCCCTCTACCAAGCTGTGACTCTGCAGCCCAGTGGGAATTAGTTTTACGAAGGATTAAGACAACATGCTGGTCCTGGGGTGCTGGGCAATGGCACAGCAAGAGGACATGACTGAGAGCAAGGGGGACATTGTTCACCGTCACACTCATGAGCAAAATGACCAAAACCGCCAACAAGTCACTGAAGTGGAATGAGACAAATGACCATATGCAAAGGAGGTGTGATTATCGGCCAAGGTTTGAGTAAGCTGATCTATCTGCTGTTGTTGCTGACGCACCAGCTCCTACAGCTCGTTTAATTCAGATGATGGATCACCACTAATTGGACCTAACCAAGAACATCCCTGCACCCCATATTGTATCCCACTTAAGACAGGTACTGACTGTCTCCAACCCCTTCCCCCACCTGGAATCCCCTCCCTTTCCCAGTGAATTGCTTCCCCACAGACCTCTAATAACATTGCAGCAGTCTGGTATCTTATTACTTGCACTTATTACTTCCAGTCTCAACGAGGAGCATTATCAGACATATATTCAACAAACTTATCCCTCACAATAACATCTGCAACTGAAATAGGGTAGCATGAATGGCTTTTCACTTTCTCAAAAAGATTTAGCACTTCTTGTAAGGCAATATACGACTTTGTGCACCCATATAGCGAACTTAATTTTATATGGATCTTAGCACTCTAACAAAATATTTAATCTCATTTTGGGCCTCCTCGTCAAGATGATCAAACAAGAAAAAGGCCTGCTGAGCAGGTGCTACATTACATACACGTATACACCCATTCTTCTATACCGATCCCTGATACAAATAGTAGCACAACACATGCCATTAACAAAAGTAAAAACAAAACAAAACATGAAACCAGTAACAAACTAAATTGAATTTACTAGTCAGAAAAATAAAATAAACAAAAACACATTACTGCTTGAGAAAAAAATATATATATATATATATATATATGGAAGTATTACATGTGCTCATTGTAATACATATTAGGTTGAGTGCTTAATTTGTTCAACAGTTGTCATATAATAACAACACATTGTCAATGTTGAGACATTTCAGATCTAAACACCAGAACACGTCTTCAGAAGATGGACCAACAGCTACAAGCAACCAAGGTATAAGACTTCTGGTTAGTTTGTCTATTGCAGTGTTTATAAAAGGCTCTTCAAAAGGCTTCATCACCTTGCCCTGAAATTTTTGTACACTCCTGCCTCCTCCGTCTCATGTGAGAGAATATTCTTAAAGGCAGAGGAAGTAATAAATAAAAAAAGAAATAGACTTAGCCACAGCACTGTTAAACAAGTTCTGTTACAATTAAAAATCTTTAATGTCTTCCATTCCACACTTAATAAAAGATTCCCCAGTTTACAAGCAAGCACCTTCACTGCCCAGTTCACAATAAACTATTTATTTTGATCACCATGTATACTCCTACTCAAGCCTTGCCTATGAAGTCATAGGTTTAGGACTAAGATAAAACTGTATGTAAACAAGGCTGTAAGAGTTGATCAAAGCAGATTCATGTGAATTTCTACAGTACAGTTCTACAGTTAATTCATCCCATTTATCAGTTCTTTCATTAATTCAGTCATAGATTCATTTATTCACATAGTGTGTAGATACATCAACACTGACACATGAAACAATAATTATTTTAATTTCCTTTATTGTTTTAAGAGCACAAAGTGGTTGATTTATTACATGTAAAAATCAGAAATGGTTGCTTCTTCAGGGGCCTAATGGCAGCTATTAAAGGTTTTGACCACAAGATGTCACTACTGAGCACTGTGTTGAAAAGCTTCGAGTAATGAACCATTTTATGATACAGTTGAGGGGAAAGCCTCGGTGCTTGGTGCGATTTCACCATCACTACAAAACAGAAATTCAAATGACAAAACAACATGGTGACACCTTGTATGCTGGCTGAACACACCAACATTCTCTAGTCCCGGCTTCAATTCAATGTTATACCTTCAACTGTTTAAACTGGAGGGTTATAACGCACCAAACACCATTATTGGTCGGCCCAGTTCCACAAATCTTGCAAGCTAGAACAGAAAAAAAGTTAAAGAGCACCAACAGTGCAAATTCAGCATTGAATCCGCTAAATACTGCCACACCATGGCCTGGTCCAGTCGGACAACCACACTGGCCAGTCTCACACTGTTCTGATGATCAGTTACAAAGAGAAGATAAGTCTCTTTCATGCAGTCTGGTGTCCTAGTAGTTTACCACAAGCGAAGGTGAAAGCAAATCTCCCAGGCAGTCATACAAAACCCAAAAGCCCAAAACCTGCTGTAAAGTTGCTTAGCCAACCATTAGCTGGGTAGATACAAACACACCAACAAATTAAAAGTTGCTAATTAAGCTATTTAAAACAAACCCTTATTAAAAATTAGGACATACGTGTTAACTGGCAATTTAACCCACACAAGGATGCCCTCTAAATATAGCCATTACAAGTATCCCTGCATAACCAACAAACAATCCACCATATTGACGCAACAACAACTCTTACCTCACAGACATTCACATGGCGCTCCGGAAATAAGGCAATGCTAGATAGGGGCGCTCTCCTATGATTTCACTAACACCAGTTTTATATCTTTGGAATGAGAGCCCAATTAAAACCCACCTTGGTTACTTATATCATACAGATCATACAGCTACAACTCCATGGAGATAGACAGACAGACAGAGAGACATAGACTGCTCAGCCAAGAACAGGAATCTGAGGCACAGGCTCACCAAATCTGAGAAGGTGAAGAAGGCCATGTTTTTCCATTCTTCAGCTGACTAAAACAAGATACATCTTGAAATAATTGTTTGGTAGGATGCAGCCAAAATCTTTACACGTGTTTGATAAATACTGTTGGACAGACTATGCTGAGTATCTTGACACCACAATTTGGAAGAAAACACAAATTATAAGCATAAGATTGGTTCGGGTAAATTTTCCAAAAATGAACATTTTTTGTTTTATAAGTGCCTGAATCAGGAGTAAAATGTATACTTGCTCTGCACATGATGACATATTTCCCCTAAAATATTCTTGTTTTTAGTGGAAATAATATATAGTGCCCTCCAGTGGCCAATTTGACTAAAAACACAACTCTAGTTTCTGGGTCACTTGAGGGATTGCTTATTTTGAACCCTATTAAATGTTTACTGAATCTGTCTGCCAAAATTTTAAGCAAACAGGTTGTCATTAACAATGCACCTACACATTAGGATAAAGATCCAGAATACCCTGTTTCAGCTCAATTGAATGAACGTAGCTCTGCTCTTCATTAATGGACATGCTGAGATCTCAGCAGATATCATCAGAAAGAATCCTAAGTTACAGATCTCTGAGTAAATAAGACTGCCCCATTATAAGTGATTGGCAGGTGGCAGCCATCTTCTTAACAAAATTCAACATGATTTTGACCCCTGCTATTGGTTAGTACCCTGTTCAGGGTGTCCCTCACCTTGTTCCCTGAGTCCCATGGGATACAAAACAGCAACCCTGTGTAGGATAAGTGCTATACAAAATGGATGGATGGAGATTTTTGACTACTATAAAGAGAGAAAGTATCTTCAGCCATTTGACAACTTTGTGAACTAGTTCCCAAAAGATGTTTTGTCATATTATGGAAACAAGGAATCACTAGAATAAAGAATTTTGTCTCCAGGACTCTCAGCTTTCAAGATATGACCTAAAATGGGAAAAGATGTGCTGTAGTGCCAGCATTCAGACGTTCATGCTCATCTTTTTGGCTTGATGACTACAAACTTGCCAAGATTCAGGTCTGTGGTATGTACTATTTGGTCTGCATATCCTTCTAAATATTTGTCCATTCAAAAAATGGATTTAAAAATGGCTGGGAACAGTACAAACAAACAAACAGCTGTATACAAGCACACATTACAACTATATGGTACAAACCAAAAAGCCAAAATATATATATATGGTGAAAAACAGTGAAAAACTGTTGAACAAGTATGTCCATTCGTCATTACATCATATGAGGTAAAAAAAAAAAAAAAAAGATTTTATGTAGTGATTCATGTGAAGCATTTAAATGGATTATTAAACAATTATTTGTGGAATGGTAACACGATTTATGGTGTAAAGACATTGTCTACTATGAAACATTATTACTAATATAGGCCATAGGTGTGAAACCGTATCCACAAAGGGCCGTGTGGTTACAGGTTTTCATTCCAACCGAGCAGAAGCCACACCTGATTCCACCTGTTTAATCAACTGATCTTGGCTTTCAGTAGACTCAGGTGTGGCTTCTGCTCGGTTGGAATGAAAACCTGCACCCACACGGCCCTTTGTGGATCCGGTTTGACACTTCAATGTGTCAGGATCTGTGTCTTGTTCTGGCCACTAGAGGTCCTCGTTGTGTATTTTCAGTATTTTATTTCTTTTTGATTTATAGACTTGTTTGGCCACTAGAGGTCCTCATTGTGCATTTTCAGTTTTTTATTTACTTTAGATTTATGGACTTGTGTGGCCACTAGAGGTCCTCATTGTGCTCCTTTTTTGTGTTTTTTGTCAATTATTACTAGTCCTTATCCTCACCTGTGCATTGTTTTCTGTTAAGGTATTTTAGTAGCCCTGTTTTCCCTGTTTCTTTTCTCAGTGTTTATTTTGTCCCCGGCTTCTCCAGTTAATTTCACGCCATAAGTATCATGAAGTGCTCGTGAAAAATAATAATATGCTCAAATCACAGAATTGAATACAAAATAAAAAATAACTAAAAGAAAAGAGCACAAAATTCTGTTTATTTTACTTGCTTAATTTACTCAGATACTTGTTCTTTCTGCTATTTTTTGCTCGTAATTTAATTTTCTCTTTATTCACTTAGTTTTCTTTGCTCTTCTTTTTCAAGTTGTTCACTTTCGATTCCAAAAATCACAAGTAGAGTTTTATGCAGATTAGGGGGCGGGGAAAAAGTCTTCATTTGTCCACTGCTTCTCAACTGACCTCCTCTGGCCAATCAATTAAGTGATGTCACTGAGGCACGGTTCTAGTGTTTGAATCTTAAACAAGTCTTAAAGAAGTGAGAAGATAAACGATTCCTCACAGCTACATGTAATCAATATAAACTTATCTTGGAAATGTCATTGATATGCTTAAGGCTTTTTATATGTTTGTCTATTGTAGTACTGGACAAGTGTATCATTATACCATCATTAGCATCACAGCATAGCATTATTGTTGTGAGAGTGATGCTCTAGCAGCTCTAGATGCTCTAGGTGTTCATCAAAATGATGAAATGTAAACCTTTAATGCAGTCTAAGTCACTTTGTATTTACTAGGTAGAATATTTAGAGGTGTTTTTTCAGCACAGTTTTATCTCTGTATTAACCTTAACTCTTAATCAGAGTCCTGTATCACTGCATCCACAGGCTCAGGTCAGTCAGATACAGGGTCAGAGGCGGACACATTCACTGACCAGGAGATGGCCAAGTGTATGCTGGTGGTATAATGAAGCATAGATTGCCCACGCAAAGTTTTCAAGATGAGCATTAATAAAAGCTAGATTTGCAGTCTGCTGCATTTCTCTTTATGATATTTTAGCTTTTTCCCCGATATTTTCAGGAGGCAGACTGCCTGTGGAAAAGAAGAGTAAACACTGCTTCCAGAAACCAGGAAAGATAACAAGGGTTCGAGTCAAAAGAGTCTTGAGTTAGTTTGAATATTCAGGGCAGTCATTACAGCAGTGTTAGTGCTGATACAAGATGTACATGTTTGATTTGTAAAAAACTGTTTTTTGTATATTGTTTTAAAAGTATTAGAGTCTGTATTTAATTAAGCTGTAATATAAAATACAATTTTTTGTTTTTTTGCATAATGTTTTAAAAGTATTCGACAGAGCAAACACACATAAATTTTGAGAACACTTTGTGCTATTGTCTGAGAATGTAATCAACTCTTGCCCTGTGTAGGAAATTAGGTTTATAAGTTTTTAAAAAGTTTATGTATTATTCCAGACTTTGTTCTCAATTGTTTCAGTTTTTCCAGAAGACCATCCTGCTGTTGTCAGTGCCTCAGCGCTTGGTGACCTGAGCAGCGATATTGGTTCACTGAGTTCGGTATATGGCAGACAATTCGATCAATTTGTCCATGTATTGTGAATGTTTTGGTTATACTGTCATGGGAGTCATGGCTCTACTGTTATCTGTGTTGTGTTTGCTAGAAATAGTAGCTGGCTAGTCCTTATGCAGAACACATTGAGCACTTGGGTTGGTGGATGGTGTAATTTATTCACACTCTGCACAGGGTTCAGTGAGACAAAACAAACCTTAAAATTGTCCACCAGACTACTCTTTAGTTAGTAAATTTTACTGAAAATAGTACCTGTAATTAGAATAATAAAGGAAAAAATGATGAAACAGTAAAATAATAAAACTGATCAAAGTAGATTATACAAAGGAGATACAGTATGATACATGACTAAGAGTGTCTAAGTAAACAAGCTTAATTTTCACTTCAAATCTAACTCCCACAGATCTTTTCTCAGACAAATCACAAACACTTTGTTGGCCACCAGTACATCATCAGACAGTTCATGCTGAAAGAGGAGGTCAACTGGAAAATGAGGGTAAGCAGCTGTAGCGTCTTAGGCCACTTTGCTTTCGACTTAGGAGGCAATGTACTAATAACTGTGCCAAGGGTTCGGTTGAATCTTTCAGCAGTGCCATTTCACATGGGGTGGTATGGTGTTGTGTGTGACTTTTCAACACCCGCTAGGGTCAAGCCATAAATCAGGAAGAAGAGAAGAAGTCTTTGAGCTACCTGCTTGGCAGACTGATTCTTACATAGGACCGCATGGGCTATTTTGGAAAAGTGATTGGTTATGAACAGTACATCCACAGACTTCCCATCATTGACTTCTGCAGACTAAAGGTCAATGCAGACCAGCTCCATCAGTGCTAATGTATACAAAGGAGCACATACTTAAGGTTTTGTTCCAGAATTTCAGGAGCTGACATATATTGGAAAACTCACCTGTTCATTTACATTTAGATGTTAGTCGATTTCTATCACAGTAGTACAGGACTCTGCTAATGGAACTATCTTGTCCCTTCTGGTATAGAAGGCTACTGTGCAGAATGGGGAAGTCAACATTCTGCAGTTGAGGGACAGCTGGGCTTGTTCCAATGACTTCACTCACACCGCCAATCAAGTGTGCATCCAACACAGCTGAAATCTCTTGAGCTCAGACTGAACCAGTGGTTAAAGCTTCATCACTCAATGTGTTACTTTTAGTGGATCTCAGTACCACCTGGTGGTTGTTGGTGTACTTGAAGGTGTTTTGTACTGTCATCAGCAAGTGCTTTAGCTCTTCATCTGTATCTATTCCATCTGATAAGGTAGGATTCTGACTTTTTCATACTATTTGTTTAACTTGGTTGGTTCTAGAGTTATTTGAACTGTTATATTGTATAGCTTGTTGATCTGATCCTTTGGTGTTGGTCTATGCTTCTTAGTTGTTTCAGGTGATTAATCAAGAGTAGTTTCAGTCTCTGTTAAGGTGTGAATTGTGGGCAGGGCTTACCAATTTATATTGAAGGCTCTCCAGCCCGGTCAAGACCTGTTAATAGTAAATGTCTACTATCATACTTTCTTGTCCTGTTACATTTTTAACTCGTACTTAACCTCACTTTGACCAAACCACAGACATGTGCCTCAAACCCATCTCTGTTCTTACCTCTTACAGACACAGGCATTATTACCCATGAAGCAAAGGTCATGTATCCAGCAATCTCATCTACCCTCCCCTGTTGTCTCAGTCTCAAACAGCGGTGGTAGGTGGTCTCTGGAACTGCCAGTCCGCTGTAAGGAAGGCTGATTTCATCTCAGCTTTAGCTTCCCACTATTCCTTTGATTTTCTGGCACTAACCGAGACCTGGATATCCCCACAGAACACTGCTACACCGACTGCTCTATCCTCTGCCTATGCTTTCTCTCACTCACCATGAGAATCAGGCAGGGGTGGTGGTACAGGTCTGCTGTTGTCCCGGAGATGGTGTTTCACACCTCTCCCCTTGTCTCATCTAACCATCTCTTCTTTTGAATTCCATGCAGTTTCAGTTACATCTCCAATCAACTTCTCCATCATTGTCATCTACCGCCCTCCTGGTCCCCTTGGAGACTTCATGGAAGAAATGGACACACTCCTCAGCATCTTCCCTTCTGACATCACCCCTCTGACGGTCCTTGGAGATTTCAATCTCCCATCCGACAAGCTTCAGTCTTCTGGCCTTCTGACTCTTCTGAATTCATTCTCCTTGTCATTTAACAGCTGCCCTCCAACACACAAGGGAGGAAACATCCTGGACTTGGTCTTCACCTGCCCTTCCCCAGCTACAGACATGACTGCTACCCCAGTTCACATCTCAGATCATCACTTGGTATCCTTCACTATCATTCTCCCTGTACTACCCAAACATAACTCCCAGCATCCCTCTCATCCGCCGGAACCTTCACTCTATCTCTCCTTCATCTGTAGCTTCCTGCACTCTTTCATCTCTTCTTGACTGACTCCTTTTCCTCCCTACCCCTAGACTCAGCTACAGACACTATTCTCTCCTCTCTTTCATCAACCATGGACCTTCTCTGTCCTTTATCCACTAAACGCAGGAAGACTTCTTGTCCTGTTCCTTGGCTGTCAGATGTGCTCTGCAACAATTGGAGAGAACTACAAACAGCAGAGAGGAAGTGGAAGAAATCTCGACTGGACGCAGATCTCACCTCTTATCGTATGCTTCTGTCCAGATTCTGCCAAGACTTCCTTCTACAAGGAAAAGCTTGAAGCTTCTGCACAAGATCCCCGAAAGCTCCACAACATCTTCTCTGCACTATTCAACCCACCGACTCCACCTGCTCCATCCTCCCTGACCGCTGAAGATTTTGCCACTTTTTACACAGAGAAGATTGAGAAGATCTGCCAGACCTTCATGTCTGCCCCAACTTCATCTACATTACAGACCCAGGACTCAGCTACTCCTTCACTGAAGCATCTCTCAACCATAGCAGTAGAAGAGGTTTTGCAAATCATCCACTCCTGCAATCCCACCACCTGCCACTGGATCCAATCCTTTCCACTATGCTCCAGACCATCTCATCTGACCTCCTGCCCTTCATCACCACAGCCATCAATGGATCCATAACATCAGGACAGGTACCAACTGCTTTTAAGCAAGCAAGAGTTATCCCTATACTGAAGAAACCTGCTTTGGATCCCTCTGACATCAATAATTATAGACCGGTATCACTTCTCTCCTTTCAAAAATTCTCGAACAAATTGTTTATAATCAGTTGTCTGACTATCTCTTGCAGAATAACCTCCATGATCCCAACTAGTCTGGCTTCAAAGCAGCACATTCCACAGAGACTGCCCTTTTGGCAGTCACTGAGAAATTACATGCTGCTAGATCAGCCAAGCTGTCATTGGTCCTCATCCTCCTCCACCTTTCTGCAGCATTTGACACAGTTAACCACAAGACTCTCTTGTCCACCCTCAGGAGTCTTGGAATTTGTGGAACAGCATGGGAATGGTTTGCTTCCTACCTGGATGGTCACTCATATAAGGTAACATGGAAGGGATTGACATCTGCCCCACACAGACTCTCTGCTGGTGTCCCACAAGGCTCAGTACTTGGTCCTCTCCTTTTCCCCCTCTACACCCACACTCTTGGCAAAGTTTTATCCTCACACGGTTTTTCATACCACTGCTATGCTGATGACACCCAACTTATCTTCTCCTTCCCTCCCTCAGATACCACAGCTTCTGCTCGGATCTCAGCGTGTCTGTCATCTTGGATGAGAGCTCATCAGCTGAAACTTAATCCCAGTAAAACTGAACTGCTGGTCATACCAGGTGATTCATCCCAGGATCTTGCATTATCTCTGAACAACTCAGCCACTGCTAGCAACCTTGGGGTAACCATGGACAATCAACTGTCCTTTTCCTACCATGTTGCCATTGTGACATGCTCATGTCGGTTCCTCTGTACAACATTAGAAGGATTCCACCATTCCTATCCACCCAGGCTACTCAAGTGCTTGTTCAGTCTCTGGTTATTTTGAGACTGGACTACTGCAACTCTTTACTGGCAGGTCTTCCCCTGAATGCAATTCGTCCACTACAAATGATCCAAAATGCAGCTGCATGGCAAGTTCTCCTACACCACCCCACTGCTGCGTTCCCTCCACTGGCTTCCGGTAGCTGCACGCATCAGATTCAAAGCACTGATGCTTGCCTACAAAGCCAAAAAAAAACCCATACAATTTTAGGCTAATGGTATCCTAAGTATGTAACCTATTGAACCAGTGTTAATGTATTCAATGATAGAGACTTAAAACATTTTGTATGTTTAACATTTTGTCTGGATAAGAGCGTCTGCCAAATGCCAGAAATGTAAATGTAAATGTCATTTTGGAACAGGAAGGGGTCATCCCCAAATGTCATTTTTCCACGAAGTTGGGAGCATGAAATTGTCCAAAATGTCTTGGTATGCTGAAGCATTAAGGGTTCCATTCACTGGAACCAAGTGTCCAGCCCCTGAAAAGCAACCCCTCCATCAAATATTACACTTGACACAATGCAGTTAGGTAAGTACCGTTCTCCTGGCAAATTCCAAACCCAGACTCATCCATCAGATTGCCAGAAAGAGAAGTGTGATTGGTCAATCCAGAGCTTGATTTTATACACCTGTGATCTTGGAGGTGATTGAAACACCTGAATGAAATGATTTGGAGGAGTGTCAATTCACTTTTTATTGTCACTGTTATAATAACAGAGTGTAAATAACAATGAGATATCATTAAAGCATCATCTTTCTAGGCATATAATAAAGTGCAACCATAGTGCAGCAGTGCAGTACTCATAACGGTTATGTCAAAAATATAATATGGGGGGAGGGGTCGAACCAAGAAATTGTGTTTATTATGTGTAATGCAGCAATGCAAAGTCCAGTTCACAGTAATTGTCATAGTGATGTGTGGTATATAATGATAGGTGGGGGCGGGGAGGGGGGGATAATTGCTCATTCAGCAGCCTCACAGCCATTGGAAAAAGGCTGTGGGACAGTCTGGTGGTTTTAGCTCGTATGGACCTGTACCTTCTACCCGAGGGCAGTAGCTGGAACAGGTGATGTGCAGGGTGATGCTGATCATGCAAGATGTTGTGCACTCGACGAAGGCATCGTGTGGTGTAGATGGTACTAATCTCTGGGAGACTAGTCCCGATGATTTTCCCCACTGCTTTCACCACCCAGTGCAGTGCCTGCTGTTCCTCCTTAGTGCAGCGGGAAAACCACACCAAGAGTCCGTATGTCAGCACACTCTCTATAGCACAACGGTAAAAGTTCACCAAAAGCTGCCAAGAAAGGTTGGTTCTTTTCAGTTTCCTCAAGTAGAAGGAACGCTGCTGGGCCTTTCCTATGGCAGAGGTGATATTATTACCCCACGTTAGATCCTCTGATACAGTTAGGCCGAGAAATTTTAAACTGGTGACCCTCTCTACCGTTCCATTACCAGTTGTAAGTGGTAAATGAATAGTCCCCTTATCTCTACAAAAATCCACAATCATCTCCTTGGTCTTCTTAATATTGAGGGCCAGATTGTGGGTATCACACCATGCTGCCAGATGTTCCACCTCCCTTCTGTTTAAGGACTCATTGTTGTTAGTAATGAGACCTACCACCGTAATGTCATCAGTGAATTTTATGATGTAGTTAGAAGGACAGGAGGCACAGCAGTCATGTGTGTAGAGTGTATAAAGTTGAGGACTTAGTACACATCCCTGGGGGACCCCAGTGTTAATACACACTGAGGATGATGTGTATTTGTCTACTCGCACACACTGTATGCGATTCGTTAGAAAGTCCATAATCCAGTTACACAATACAGTGCTTAGTCCAAGCTTACAAAGCTTAGTTTGGAGCTTGTTTGGCAGGATGGTATTTAATGCTGAATTAAAATCAACAAAGAGAAGCCTAGCATATGTATTTTTGTGTTCCAGATGTTCTAAAATGGAATGGAGCACAATAGCCACTGCATCCTCTGTTGATCTATTTGCTCTGTATGCAAACTGGTAATGGTCCAGTGTGGGTGGTATGACATCCTTGATACGCTTAATCACCAACCTCTCCAAACATTTTGCAGGTATGGGTGTGAGTGCAACCAGTCTGTAGTCATTTAAACAGGTAATGTTTGATCTTTTGGCAATGGGAACTATTGTAGTGTTTTTGAAGCATGCTGGAACCCATGATGTCGACAGTGACAGATTAAAGATGGTGGCGAAGACCTCCGCCAGTTCAGCTGCACAAGCCTTGAGCACCCGAGCCGGCACTCCATCAGGTCCTGGGATTAATGTTGCGAAAACACCGTCTTACTTCATGGCTGCTCAGGAATGGGGCAGTATCATCAGAGGGAGGGTGGAGCAGTAGTGGATCTCTGTTGCCCCTATCAAAGTGGGCATAAAAGATAGTCAACTCCTCCACTAGGGTGCCACAGTTATTAAAAGAGAGAGGTGTTGTCCTCTTATAATCCGTTAAGACCCTAATTCCCTCCCACACCTGCTGGGAGTTGGTGGAGCTGTTAAAATGAACCTCAATCTGCTGTTTATATTGGGTTTTGGCCAATTTTATGTCCCTCCAAAGTGCAGTCCTGGCAGTACTATATTCTGTCCTGTTCCCTGATTTAAATGCTACATCCCTGGCTCTGATCAACAGTTGGACCTTGTGTGTCATCCAAGGTTTCTTATTGGGAGACACACGTATCTGCTTCCAGAATGTAACATTGTCCACACAGTAATTGATGTAATTTAAAACCGATGAGGTGTATTCATCGAAAGACTCACGTGTGAGAGGTCCATGGTCCATGAATATGTCCCAGTCTGTGGAGGAGAAGCAGTCCTGGAGCCTGGGGATGGCATCATCAGGCCATGATCTTATAGTCTTTACAGTAAGCCCAGCAGTTTTATTCCTTGGGGTATATCTTGGATGTAGCAGTAGTGATAAATGGTCAGACAGGCCGAGGTGGGGATAAGCCTGTGCCTTGTATGCATCTGCTACATTTGTGTATACCTGGTCCAGAGTCTTATCTTCCCTGGTTGTGCATTTCACATTGTGATGGAATTTGTGAAGGACAGACTTCATGTGAGCATGATTGAAATCTCCCGCTGCTATAAAGACACTGTCCGGATGCATAGCCAAGCTGTTGTTTATACTATCGTGTAGCTGTGTTAGCGCTAGCTTAGCATTAGTGTCCGGTGTTATATACACAGCACAGATGTAAACAGATGCAAATTCACGAGGAAGATAAAACGGTCTACACTTAAGCAGCATTAATTCCATGTCCAGACAACAAAGCCTATCCATTTCCATGGTCTGTGTGCACTAAGAGTTGTTAATGTAGATGCACAGGCCCCTGCTGGTCTTTTTACCCGAGTCTGCCGTCCTATCAGCTCGGTGCGCAGTGAAGCCTGTCAGCTCAATAGTCGCATCTGGGACAGTGCTATCAAGCCAGGTCTTGGTGAAAATCATGCTGCAACAGTTTGCCAAAATCCTCCACGTCGCCAGTCCCAGTTGTATTTCATCCATCTTGTAGCGGATCGATCGGGCATTAGAGAAAAAGATGGATGGAATTGGTGGTTTAAAAGGGGTTAGCCTTTAGCCTAGCCTAGCCTTTATGCCTGCTCGCTTGCCTCTCTTCCGCCTCTGCTCACAGCATCTCCTCCTCCGGTTCACCGCCGCAGGAGTTCCCGGTGGTGATGAAAACATCAGGGCTGAGATGGTATACAGCACTGCCGACGCTGAGGAGTTCAGCACGGCTGTACCGAAGCACCTCAATATGATAACAATGCGCACAAACACTCAGTAGCAATAATAGGATGAAAAAACTATGCCAACAAAGAGAGCTCCTAGCTGCTGCGTCTATGCGTGCTGCCATCTTGTCATGGAGGAGGGAATTATCGATTATTGTCCCAAAACTTTTGACAATATAGTGTAGATCAACATCATTATGGAGTTGCAGATTACCATAAAAGCTGCAGAAGGATTTAGGGTCATTAGATGTAAGCATTGTTGAGTGATGCTATAAATTTAATTAAAACATTTATTCCACGATTTGCTGCACGGAGTTCAAAACTAATACTTACAGATCTTGTCTAAAGTCTCAGTATGGAGAATTTGTATAAATATCTGTCCTAAATTGTGTCTGTGGCCACAGCATACACTCAGTCTCTGGGACCACAACCCCAGCACTCTGCTCCTCTAGGAGGAAAGCAATGTCATTAACTTCATCCACACTGTGAAGCTCTTACACGCACTAAAAACATTTAAGAAGCACTTCAGACAAATTAGATCTGATTCCTTGCACAACCAAGGCAGCTAACTAACATATAAAATGATATTGATTACAACGCAGAGTCATGCATAAGTGATGTCTCTTTATTGATTGGCTAGAGAAGGGCTGTCAGTTGAGAGCCAGTGGACCAATGGAGACTTTTATCCCAAATGAAATTAGTCAAAAAATAGCAGAAAGAACAACTATCAGAGTAAAGTTAGCAACTAAAGTTAGTGTTCCTGATATTAGCCTATTGGTCCTTTTCTACTTTCTTTATTTTTTCTGATGCCTTTTGGTAAGATTGTTTTTGTAAATTTTCAAGAAACCTTGTTTGTTTGGGTTTTTTTTTTTTTTTAGATTTTTTGTAAGCCATTTTTCTTTGATTTTTTCAGAAAATGTTATTTTTTCTCTTTGGCTTTTGGATGCCCTTTTTTAATGAATCTTCAACAACTATTTTAGTACTGCCACTCACCATAGCACGGCATAGCTTGAGTTCTTTCTCTGAAACATAAAAGTAAAACATTTTCTCTGAATGATGATATTAGCCTTTTATCAGCTTGTTTTTTCTGTCTTCTTCTTGGAAACTATTAAAGAGACATTTGAGTATACTCTGTGCCTTTGCCATCTGAGCCAACATGGACCCAGCTAATTCAGCCCATGCACTGGATCTAGCTGCGGTGGTTACCCCTTGAGACATTGATGGCTAAACACAATGCCCTGCTGTCAGTGGTGGGCAGTAACGGAGTAAATATAATCTTTAAAGTATAGATATTGGAAAAAGTATTTTTTCCAGTATCAGTACTTTACAAAAGTAAAAAAATATTTAATTTCACTCCACTACTCTTTAAAGTAACATAGCTTACGTTTGACTCCACTACATTATCCCAGATCTTTCATGACTGGTATACCAAATAAAAAACAAACAAAAAATTGTTGTCCAATTAAACTACAACAATCAATCGAGGTGTAGTGTAGGCATTATATTTGACCTATGTTTTTAGTTTTACAAAATGCAGTGAGCACAAACAGTACAGTACCAGTAAAATTGCAGTGTCACAGCCTGAAATACTGTAGCCTATGATGAAAGAAAACCCTGACCCCATCCCATCACCTGGACACTCATGATCTTACTTGCAGGATTTGCTTCAAGTTGTGGAAGATAAGAAAGAGTCTTTTATATTCAGATGCCTGCTTTACCTGCCTCAGTAATGTACAATCATATCCCCATCATATTTAAGAAAACATGTAGAGGTGAGCATGTCCTGTAGTATTCATAATAGCGATTTTCTTTAACATAAATTTCTATTTTTACTAGAGTAACATTACTAGGGTCATCAATTAGGGTATAACTAGGGTATCTGTCACACTGTCCTGGTATGACCATAAACACTCATTGCAAGCCTGGGTGGATTCCTAAGCCTGGGAAATTTCCTGGACTTGTCCTTAGCTAAGGAGCTCTGTATCTTTTTTGACTCCCTGGCCTTCCCTCTCACTATCACTGCCCTTGACAGTTGACTGTCAGGCCTTGGAGAGATAACACATCAAATGTCTCCACTAGGTCTCTGTCGTTTAACCCCAGGAGGGAGTGGCATTCCATCTTATTAACTCCCCTAACTTCCCTGTAGTCTTTAGTCATTCATGGCCTTTGCAGAACAGTTATCCCAATATGGCCCAAGAACCCCTAGACCTCTCTTGAGTTCTTCCTATGTATCATGGTCTTTAGGAAGTATTTAGCAAAAGCATGGCCACCACTTTACCCCCATACCACTGTCCCTACAATTATGATTAGAGAAAATGTTCCAAATTCTCTTAGACTTATGAGGTTCAGGAGGCATTTTAATAACCTTATTTCTGCATTTCTCCCCTGCCCAATCTTGAATTTCCCTGACCCAGAAAGGCCTTTTGTGGAGTAGGTGCCATCCTCTCTCAGCAAGGGGAGGACAACAAGCTACACCCTTGTGCTGCCCTGTCTCGTTGTTTAGCAGCTGCTGATAGACACTATGACATGGGAATAAGGAATGATGCATGCAAGCTAGCACTGGGAGATATTGGGAGATATTGGGTTGAGGGAACTTTCACTTCTCATTAATTACACAAACTTGATATACATCAGGTATGGTAATGGCTCAACGCTCAATAAGCACCCCTCCAACCAAAAAGACCTATCATCCCAAACTCCAAGACAATGGCTTTTGTCAGGTGGGATATCGGAACTATAGTTAGAAGGGCTCAGGCTCAAAAACCTGAATCTTGAGGGGGTTGCTAACTGTGCCCAGTTCTGTCCATTCCCAGGTCATCCGCTGGGGTCACAGTTCCCACGTTACCTGCTACCCAGCCTCTGCATGAACGCTTATGTTCCTTCTAACATGGTTTTTGTGGCCTACCATCAAGGAGGATGTCTGGGCATTTGTAGCTGCATGCCCCACATACTGTATAACCAAGGAAAGGTGTTTCATCAAACTACTTACCCACTGCATAGCCTTGGTCTCACATCTTTATGGACATTGTTACTGACCTCCTACCCTGTGTGTCTCAATGTAGTGTTCTATAAGGTTGGTGCAGCCAAGGAGAAGTGAGAACACATAAGAAGATCCCATTTACAATTCAGCAACCTGCATGCTTCGGAGGTTCACCAACCTCTAAACAGTGAAAGGTTGTCTCCACAGGGGACTAGTGTGATAGAGTTGAAGGCTGATTTTAAATTTACTTTCAATCCCAACTCTTCCCTATTGGGAACTCTCATTGCTAATGCCACAGGGATGAATTCCCTCCATGGTTTTAGGTGGTTGATGAGATAGATTTGCATTAATCTCATAGTCGATATCCCCAAATTGCCATGTGACCTTAAAGGGCCCTTGCCACTTGACGAGTAATTTGGAGCTTGATGTGAGTAATAATTAGAGAACTTGTCTCTTTGGAGATTTTGCTCTCAGGTAAAAAACATAATTTCGTTTTTGCTAGTGCAAGGTACCTTCTCCCAGTTTTTCATAATAACAACTAACACCCATGAGGTCTCCGCCCATAGAATACTGCAAATGGTAAGAACTCTGTGGAGGCTTGTGGGACTTCTCATACTGCAAATAATAGGGGTTCCAGCCATTTATTTAACTATTTATTTATTTATTTAACTATTTTACTTACAATTTATGTTCATGGCATCTTATTAAGTCGCCCAACAGTTCAAATAGCTCACATAGTGTATGTGACACAAATGCAGTACTCTTACCAGTCAAGATCTCTTTCAGGATCCTGACATGCTATGCACTGAGATCATATGCAGAGGCACTGCTTTTCGGTATTGTGTTGCACAGTTTACCAGAACTAACATAAAATGATGCCCGTCAGATCGTCTTAATAAATGCAAGAGCCAAACTGTCAAAAGCCATCAGAGAAGCAAAGTGCTCACATGCCCAGAGAGTCCACGGCCACTTCCAGGACAGCGGTGACACCCAGCACATGTGAAAGAGTGTCCAGGTGATCACTAACTACAGAACTTCACTTGCCTCGACTTCTATGCTCAATTTGAGGCACATCATGTTGCGCTCATACACATCGTGATGAAGTGCTCAGAGATATTTATCATGAGGCACATCAAGACCCAGCTGCCACCATCACTTGACTCCTTGCAGTTTGTGTATCATCCAAACCACTCCATGGACAATGTCATCACAACAACCCTCCATCTGGCCCTCACCTACCTGGAAAATAAAAACACATACGTATTTATACTGTTCATAGACTGTTTTTTCTGACTGGGAGACCTCAGTCAGTCCGCCACACTGAGCACTGGGGCCCCTCAGGGCTGTGTGTTCAGCACACTGTTGTTCACTCTGCTGACTCACAACTGTGGAACAATGCATAGCTTGATTCAAATCATCAAGTTTGCAGATGAAATAACTGTGGTGGGTCTCATCAGTAAGAACCATGAGTCAGCATACAGAGAGGAGGTGCAACAACTAACAGCCTGGTGTACAGCCAACAACCTGTTTCTGAACATCAACAAAAGTAAAAAGATGGTTGTTGACTTCAGGCGAGCATATAGTGACTAATCACCACTGAACATCAACGGATTCTCTGTGGAGCACCAAATTCTCCTGGCAGAGAACTTCATCTGGTCACTCAACACCAGCTCCATCAGCAAGAAAGCCCAGCAGCATCTCTACTTCTTAAATCAAGCACATCTCATTTCACCCTTCCTGACCATGTTTTACAGAGAGACCATGAAGAGTATCCTGAGCAGCTGCATCACTGTCTGTTTTGAGAACTGCACTGTCTCAGATCTCAAGACCCTGCAGCGGATAATGAGGATACCTGAGTAGATCATCTGAGCCTCCCTTCCCGACATTTACACTACACACGGCAGCCACAAAACCAACAGGATTTTGGGATGACATCATACACCCCTCACACACACTCTTCACCCTTCTGAAAAAGATACCAAAGCATTTGAGCTTTCACAATCAGACTGTCCAACAGCTTTTTCCCTTAAACCATCAGGCTCCTCAACACCCAGAACTGAACTGCACTGAACTGACAAGCACACACACACACACATTCACTATGCTTCTACAGTATATTTACAGCACTACACATATAGACACTGTTATGCACATTTACTTTAATGCTGTTCTGCATTTCACAATTCAATGCTGCTCAAGTGAAGTCAAGAAGCTTTTATTGTCATTTCAATCTCATAGATGACACAGTACATAGTGAAATGAAACAAAATTTCACCAGGACCCTGGTGCTACATAAACAATTATTTTAAGTGTACATATGTTTACACAACCCATTTACTGTTTACAACCCTCTTATTTGCAAAATGCTAAATACAGTCTGTACAGTGGTCAGTGCTATTTTATGAATCTGTCCTGTAGTGTATCGTATTGTCTGGCTGCAATATCTGTCCCTCACTGTTTTCACTAGGTTTCACAGTATGCACATTATGTAGCTAGGACAACTTATTCTTAGTCCTTAGCTCTGTGTCCTTTTTTGTTTTATGTAGCCCTGTGTTGTCTTATGTAGCACCATTTTTCTGGCAAAATGTTTCATTTCACTATGTGTTGCAACAGCTATATATTGCTGAAATGACAATAAAAGCTTCCTGACTTCTTAACATAAATTGACAACTGACATGCTGCAAATATAAACAACACCATGAATACCTAGCCAACAGAAACTAATGTGGCGCATCAAGGATGCAGACCAGCGATCCCAACTCTGTCATCTGTCACTGGTCCTGTAAGTACACAGCCTCCACGAAATGCCAAAAGCCAGCCCAGGCCACACTCCTGCCTCTGTGCTCTCTGGTGCCAGTATCCCAAACCTGCAGGGAAAAGGAAGCAGAAACAGGAAAAGGAGAGGGATGTAATATCTGTGACTGGGACAGCAGTCTTCGGGGGAATTGACCATTCTTCCACAGAATCAATGGGGTTTGGGTGGGCAGAGGTGTTTGTGTTTAGTGTGGGAAAAGTAGAGGGCTCACCTGCCCCAGATACATTCCCAAAGTTTCATTAATGGGCCTCAGCCACTGGACGCCATGGTTTAGAAACATCATATGGTGGTACTGGACCAATTCCACTGTCCCTGCTGGCAGTCAGCCAACAAACTGCTTTAGTAAAGTTAGTTCAACCACTTTGTCAGTGTCACTGCAGGCCAGCAGCCACTTCCTGCGGGCATCCCAGAGCTGCTGGGTAAAAGCGAAGGGTCGACCCATGTCCTGAAATGCCAGCAACTGAAATCAGTGGCAATGCTGTTCCTGGTTCCTGGACCAGTCTCAGGTCTGGAAACTCCAGCATGTCTTTCCTGGGCAGCACTGGAAGAAGGTGAGATGTCCACTCTGGCTCTGGCCAGCCCCATGCATCAGTCATTCACCCAAAAAGTTCAGGAAGGCTTTGTCATCATCCTGCAAGCCCATTTTGCTTATTGGGCTGTAAGGCATGGCTGCTGGGGTTGCCACTGGAGTACCCTCATGCTGCAGCAGGCTTTGGAGCAGCTTCCATACATCCCACTGGGCCTGGAGTAGGGCCTGGAAGACTGGAGGCAGGCTTTTCAGCGATTTAAATGTTTGCACACACACTGCTCTCTCGGCACTCAGCTCTCTCTTTTGTAAGTGAGGGTGATTTGTTATCAACCCTCACTGCTGCCACTCACTTACTAACAACCCTAAACAACACTAATTAGCTTCATTCATCACAGGTGCATGATCCTTTCCATGCTCCTGCCGGCTCTGTCCTCCTTTTCTAAACTAGCCATGCCTCCACTTCCCAAAAATAACAATAATAATAATAATACAGTAATACCTTGACTTACGAGTTTAATTCGTTCTGTGACCGAACTCGTAACTCAATTTGTTCGTATATCAAATGTCCTTCAGGAAGGACACCATTGAAGGTCTAGGTGTGAAATGCATGGCCCGCCACTGATATATATATATATATACACAGGGGTTGGACAATGAAACTGAAACGCCTGGTTTTAGACCACAATAATTCATTAGTATGGTGTAGGGCCTCCTTTTGCGGCCAATACAGCATCAATTCGTCTTGGGAATGACAGATACAAGTCCTGCACAGTGGCCAGAGGGATTTTGAGCCATTCTTCTTGCAGAATAGTGGCCAGGTCACTACGTGATGCTGGTGGAGGAAAACGTTTCCTGACTCGCTCCTCCAAAACACCCCAAAGTGGCTCAATAATATTTAGATCTGGTGACTGTGCAGGCCATGGGAGATGTTCAACTTCACTTTCATGTTCATCAAACCACTCTGTCACCAGTCTTGCTGTGTGTATTGGTGCATTATCATCCTGATACACGGCACCGCCTTCAGGATACAATGTTTGAACCATTGGGTGCACATGGTCCTCCAGAATGGTTCGGTAGTCCTTGGCAGTGATGCGCCCATCTAGCACAAGTATAGGGCCTAGGGAATGCCATGATATTGCAGCCCAAACCATCACTGATCCACTCCCATGCTTCACTCTGGGCATGCAACAGTCTGGGTGGTACGCTTCTTTGGGGCTTCTCCACACCGTAACTCTCCCAGATGTGGGAAAGACAGTGAAGGACTTCAGAGAACAATACATGTTTCACATTGTCCACAGCCCAAGATTGCTGCTGGCACCATTGAAACTGACGTTTGGCTTTGGCACGAGTGACCAAAGGTTTGGCTATAGCAGCCTGGCCATGTACATTGACCCTGTGGAGCTCCCGACGGACAGTTCTGGTGGAAACAGGAGAGTTGAGGTGCACATTTAATTCTGCAGTGAGTTGGGCAGCTGTGGTTTTATGTTTTTTGGATACAATCCGGGTTAGCACCCGGACATCCCTTTCAGACAGCTTCCTCTTGCGTCCACAGTTACTCCTGTTGGATGTGGTTCGTCCTTCTTGGTGGTATGCTGACATTACCCTGGACACCGTGGCTCTTGATACATCACAAAGACTTGCTGTCTTAGTCACAGATGCGCCAGCGAGACGTGCACCAACAATTTGTCCTCTTTTGAACTCTGATATGTCTCCCATAATGTTGTGTGCATTGTAATATTTTAAGCAAAACTGTGCTACCTTCACACTCTGCTCTTACTGGTGGAATGTGCAATCAATGAAGATTGGCCACCAGGCTGGTCAAATTTAGCCATGAAACCTCCAACACTAAATTGGCCAGTGTTTCAGTTTCATTGTCCAACCCCTGTGTATATATATATATATATATATATATATATATATATATATATATATATATATATATATATATATATATATATATCCCCTCCAGTTTTGTGTTTGTGTGATATGTGTTGTGTGCAGGGAGTGTGAGGGTTTCTGAGACAAAAAGTTGAATGGTAGATATAATGAGCCACTACCTGACAAGACATCATACTCAGATTTCCCCTCAATCACATTGCAGCCAGTAGGCTAGCTGGAAACCCCAGATCCGTCCGTTTACTTATCGACCCAAGCACGTCTTAGTAGGAGGTTGGTGGCCCTTCAATGAATTGATGGGTGGATTCACCAGATACACCAACAACACACTGAAACTGCAGTAACACACCAACAGCATGGCAACACAAACCAATAGCATATGATGTTGGTGTGTGTTAGTGTGGTGTGTGTTAGTGTGCTTTTTTAATACACACCACATTAACACACACCAAAACCATGGCAAAACACACCAATAGCACATATCTATCAAACACCTATCAAAAACTACCAACGCTGCATAAACACATCACACTAGCACACTGCACTAACACAGAAGAATACTACACAACCACTGCAATAACACACACTGTCAGTACTGTGCACATGGCCCATCCAAACCAGAACAGATTAAATCAAATTCTATTACATTCCAAAAACAAAACTATTTTGGAGAATCCAAACACAAGCACAAAGTTAAATTATGAATGAAATTAACACATTCTAAATTCAAAATTCTAGCTTTGGTTGACCACAGTGTTTTATTACATTAAGTTTCTTTTCTTATGCACTGATTATTATTATTATTATTATTATTATTATTATTATTATTATTATTATTATTATTATTATTTTGGGTTCACTTTTTGAGATTAATGATTTTTTTTAGAGTTTATTGAGACAGACAGGGAGGATTTATACAAACTAAAGACATGGTTTTTGTCATGTACTGAGTGTGCAATAAAAGGCACTGTCCATGGGTAACAATTGGCATCAAAGGTGTCAACAGAGACGGTTGCAGAGGTCACTACAGGTGGGCAAATGACAAAAAGCGTTGTCCATGGATAACAAAAAGCATTAACAATGGACATCAATGGTGTCAACAGAGATGGTGGCAGATATCTCTACAGGTGGGCTGATGATGGAGTGTCTGTGTTTCACACATTCTTTATTTAATCAAAGCGAAGAATTTCTTGGTCTTACACAAAGGAGATTGTGATCATAAACTAAGGTCATAGACAAAAGACATCATGGAATCAGCACAGAGCATGCCAAGATATATTCAAATGATATCAATATCTGCTGAGTGGACAGACTTTATATCTGGAGACTGAGTAGGAACTGAAGAAGGCAAAACTTAATGTTCATGACCGCACAAAGATACCGGCCAGAACTTATAATCACGCTACACATTCCCTAAAAGAGACTTTTACAAAGACTCTAAAGTCTAAAATGACAGGTTATTAGATTAAAGTAAGTTTTGTATTTGATATGTCTATACATTACAGTAGGACAGTCAGGCTGTTCCTCTCTCTCATTCTCACTCAAAGACAAAATACTGACCAGGGATTTTACTCTGTCGCTGATCTTGTCACATGCTTCCATGTGGCTTGATCGTATTCCAGAAGGTAAGAGTGGATCAATACATGCTAATGTGAGACAGAAAAGCAAATGCCAGATTAATTTTCCAGGGATGTCAGCAGGCAATACATGCTTGTTAAATAAACAGGTTTCCTGTTACTAAGCTATTTTGCATACACAGTGGAAGTATGAACAGTAGAAGAGCAGATCCTTTCTGAGCCATTATGTTTCCCAGTCAGTTTCAGTCGCTACTCTGCTGAGGTTCTAGATGTCCTGCTCGTCCCACTGCTCAGTACAGATATATGACATTTGTTGTCTACAGGACATGAGGAAAAGGAAGCACATGAAATAAAAAATTCTTAGTAAATGAAGATATGAATAAATCTTCAATTAAAACATATCGAGGCGAATTTCCACTAAATTTCTATTGGCTGATTTTCAAAATGTGCTTCTTTCTAGAAATAAAGATTTGAAAAAAGCAAATAAGTGTCTACCAAAGGAACAGAAATCTAATAAAGACATTTAATGTTAGTTTAATTTTTCCTTTAAATGTTTTAAAATGCTTTAAAAAATAGCACACTGCAAAATATTTTGAATATTGATCTACATTTTTCCTATAATAAGATTATACCTTAGATACATCTAGACTTTCTTACTCATTACAGGGTTGTTTTTTCACTGTGATACAGATGTATCCTGTAGAGTTTGAGATATCATGATTACAGAGATGACTGAGGTACTGAGGTGGTGTAAAAGAACATCTGCAGGAGAAAGCTCACAGCTGGATTAGGGAGTTCTGAATTGCAGTAATGTTTTAGAAATTTTTTCTAGAAACTAGACGTTTGTGATAAGAACTTGCAATCGCAGGAGACTTCTTTAGCAGCACTTGATCAGCTCTCTGGTGGAACACTTGTTAGTGTTCCTTTAGGAATAAAATCTATTAAACAGAGAGGAAAATGGCATCTGAAGTGATTACAAGCATCATAAACAGTGCTTACTGCAGTAGGTACTGAGGCCTCAAAAGTGTTGGATGAGACCTAGAAGGTTGTGAATAAGATTATTTAGGAGGATTGTGTGTGTGTGTGTGTGCATGCACTAAATGTTCACTGTGTTCTGGGTAGTCATAAGGTGCCTCATTAGCACTGCCATTTCACTCTGGCTTAATTTCTATCACAGAGAAAGGCTACATGGCAGCCAGCGTCTGCCAAACCCACACAGCCTCAGGGACAGAGGAGGTACAGACATGCTGCATCCAAGCAAAACATGACACTCCTGGACCAACTCCTGGTTTAAACTCTGCATCTGTACAGAACTCTACTATTAGACAGATCCTCCAGCCAGTGGTCAGCAGACATGGCATCACCCACACTCACACTAGACAGAAGTTTTCCAGTGGGTCTCTAAGTACCCCATAGTGATCAGCATCCTCTGGAGGAGTCAAAGAGTAATAGAAGTTATCTACTGTCCACCTCAGAGATTTAAGCTATGAAGGAATATAGTGAGGAAACTCACAAACACCCATCCACCTCTCCTGCACTGGCAGACCTTGTATAGTTTACAGAACATTGAATAAAATAAGCATGAAATATCACTACCTACTTTAGACACTAGAACAGTTGAACACAAATAAAATTTCTTCCAAGCTTGACCTAAACAGCATTTGTATCACGAATAGAAAACAGCTTTTAGCACCACCTCTGGCCACTATGTGTACTGCATAAATAGCCTACATTGATGACATAATGATTTACTCCCCTCCTACAAGAAGGAAGTCTTGATCTTCCTCCTGCAAAAAAACATATCTGTGTAAAAGCAGCAAATATGTGATAGACAAGTTTATGGGATTTCTGTAGATTATGGCAGGATTGCTTGACTGTAGATCAATAATTTAAAAAAAAAGTCAAATGACTGTCTGGATGAACACAGTACTCTAGTACATGTAAGTGTACAGATCACTCAGTTGTTTTATTCAGCATATTTACTCCACCCTCCTGAAAAGAGTTTCAGAAAAATCTTGCACACTGAACAGGTGGATAGTAACCTTGGGGAATCAGTAAATATCACTCTGAATCCACTTTCATTAAACTTTTAAATGCCTTAATCAACAACACAATCAGAATTAAAGGAGAGGATGAGACCGACAGACTGAAACGTGAGTCTCAGGAACACAACTCCAGTAATGTACAGTAGAGTGATGATAAATATATCATTTCTACAGTTTCATGTTAGTTTATCTTTGTGAACCTGGCAGGCTGATCGATCTGGAACTATGGCACAGTGTAATTAATCATTAGTGTAACTGTGTACATGCATCTTCAGCTAATAACTCCAGGACCCACAGGCAGACTGTGTGTAGGGAGAGTTATAGATACTCATTCCAAGTCCTGTTCAACTCCACAACCTCATAACTGAGTACAGGACCAGGCAAAACTGGACCTAAACTCCCCTTAAGATTATGGGAATTTATTACAATCTTATAATAGGATTAGAAATGTAGATAGAAGTGACTAAACTCAAGATTTTTCATTTCTGAAGACATGATGTTCAGTGAGGTCTTTGTCAGTGTGGTGTACAGCTGAGCACATGAGAACCCAGAAGAGAAACCATCCAAATCCAAGCTGGGCTGAACATTCATTAGACTATCTGCTGTATCCATCTGGGATGGGTTTTTTTTTTCATTAAAAATGTTCTTATGGTGTTCCCACACTGATCCATCAGCAGCTTTGTTTCCACTTTTCATAAAAATGAAGAGCTGAACTAATACTTATCATCTAAAACAGAGCATGGATGATTGAAATTCAGTGTTGGTTTGAAGTTCATTACTCTGCAGTTGGACTATTCTCAGAGACTAGGTCACTCCAGACAGTGTGCTATAAATAGGCCTCTGGACTACTTCCTGTCCCTTTGGAAAGCATTTTGTCTAGAGGCTGAAAGTCATCCCACAACACAACACTCCTCTTCTTTCCTGGACTTCACTCATGTCAGATTTCATTTAGTATTTCTTCAGAATTTCATAATTATCATAATGTTCTACCACTGATCTGTTCTCATATACACACATTTATATTTTCCATACATAAAGTAAATACTATTTTAGTCATTCTATTATTAGTAGATTTTATTGTTATTGATTCTACTTTTATGCCACAGATAGTTTTTAAAAAAAATATATATTTTTTGGAAAGCACACTTAAGCACTGAAGTTTATTTGTGTCCTTATACATTTTAGAAAGATTATAATAAACCGAGTATAATAAACCAAACTATTTAAAACTATTTTACTTACTTCATATTTATTCATTTCTTTCTAGAAATTTCTCAGAAAAACAAATATTACACAGATTTCCCCATATTCAAATTAAAATTTTACATACATAACCATATACCATGCAACTTCCCATCAGAGAGACTAAAACAGGAGTTAAACAAGAGTGAAATAGTAGCACAGATTTACAGAACAGTATCGAGGTAGAGTTGTAAGTAAAATTAAATTCAAATAAAATAAATAAAGTAAAATGAAGTAAAATATGCATGAATAAATAGTTCTTGGTGTCCAATTGGTTGAAGGCCAGAATGGCCCGAGGGAAGAAGCTCCTCCTCATTATCTCTGTTTTGGCCTTTAGGGAGCGGAAGCACTTTCCTGACTGCAACAGAGAGAAAAGTCTATTGTTTGGATGGCCGAGGTCCTTAACTATTGCTGGCCTTGGTCCAGCACCGCTTGCTGTAGATGGACTGCAGGTCAGGGTGCTCAGTGCGGGTGATGTGCTCAGCTTATCGCACTACTCTCTGTATAGCTCGTCTGTTCTGCATGGTTTTGTTACCAAACCAGACTGTGATATTCCCTATCAGGATGCTCTCTGTGGTGCAGGTGAGGAAATTCCCAAGCACCTCTCAGGGTCTGAGATGGTATAGGCACTGTCAGACCTTCCTCACTATGGTCTCAACGTGAGTTGTGGACACCAAGGTACCAGAAGTTCTGCACTCTCTCCACTAAGGTCCCATTCAAGATGGGGAGCTGGTAGTTCCTCTCCTGCTTTGTGCTAAAGACAACTATCAGCTCCTATGTTTTGCAGATGTTCAGGGGGAGATTGTTCTCTCAACAGCAGTTCTCAAAGTGTCTAATCACCTCTAGATTAGATTAGATTACATTATATTCAACTTTATTGTCACTGCACATGTGGGTACAAGGCAACGAAATACAGTTAGCATCTAACCAGAAGTGCATTTTCACAGTGCAGATAATTAGCATATATGATAAGTATATAACAATAAATAATTTGCATATATAAACAATATACAAAAAGCAGGCCATCTCATCTTTCTCTGTAATCAGGCTCACCACAATGATGTCGTCTGCAAACATCACAATGGAGGGAGTCGTGGCTACACAGTTGTAGGTCTAGAGTGATTCTCAGCTCGTCCACTAGAGAGTCTGTGCTCATCATTCTGGTGCTTGGCAGTTCATAGTCTGTTATTGTCCTTAATCCCTGCCACAGGAGTCACTCTGTTGGAACTGTGTCTCTAGTTTCTTCCCTTAGCGCTGCTTTGCCTTCTTCACCATTCTGCACACATTGTATGATGCAGCTGTGTAGTTGTTCATGTTTCCGGAAGCCAACCCCAAATTGTAGACAGCTGTGTGAGAGCTCAGAGCATCACGGATGATTTAATCAGCCCACAGTTTCTGACTGGGAAACATACTGATGGTCTTTTTTTATCAGTGGTTTTGGTACTTCTGTAAACATGTTAACATCATCGAAGCTGCATCAGAACATGTTGTAGTCCATGTCACCCAATGCGTCCTGCAGAGCACCCAGTGATTGGTCCATGCAGCGTGCAACCTCCATCTGAACTAGAGCTTCCTGTTTCAGCCTTTGTTTATACACTATATTGCCAAAAGTTTTGGGACACCCCTCCGAATCATTGAATCCAGGTGTTCCAGTCACTTCCATGGCCACAGATGTATAAAATCCAGCACCTAGGCATACAGACTGCTTCTACAAACATTTGTGAAAGAATGGGTCGCTCTCAGATCAGTGAATTCAAGTGTGGTACTGTGATAGGCTGCCACCTGTGCAATAAGTCCATTCGTGAAATTTCCTTACTACTAAATATTCCACGGTCAACTGTTAGTGGTATTATAACAAAGTGGAAGTAATTGGGAACAACAGCAACTCAGTCCATGAAGTGGTAGTCCAGGTAAAATCACAGAGCGTGGTCAGCGCACGCTGAGGAGCACAGTGCGGAGAAGTCACCAACTCTCTGCAGATTCAATAGTTAGAGACCTCCATATGTCATGTGGCCTTCAGATTAGCTCAATAACAGTGTGTAGAGAGCTTCATGGAATGGGTTTTCATGGTCAAGCAGCTGTATCCAAGCCTTACATCACCAAGTGTAATACAAAGCGCCAGATGCAGTGGTGTAAAGCACGCCGCCACTGGACTCTAGAGCAGTGGAGATGTGTTCTCTGGAGTGACCAATCACACTTCTCTGTCTGGCAATCCTATGGACAAGTCTGGGTTTGGTGGTTGCCATGAGAATGGTACTTGCCTGACTGCATTGTGCCAAGTGTAAAGTTTGGTGGGGGATTATGGTTTGAGTTTTTTAGGAGTTGGACACTTAGTTCCAGTGAAAGGAACTCTTCACAGAAGAGTTGAAGCCGTTATAGCTGCAAAGGGTGGGACAACTCCATATTACATTCATGTGCATGTAAAGGCAGACGTCCCAAAACCCTTGGCAGTATAGTGTATTTCAGCATGAGGAAGACGGCAGCATGGTTTAATTTCCCTAACGGTAGACAAACCTGCACCTGGTAGCTGTCCTTGCACTGGGTGTAGCAGTGGTCCAATGTCCTTTTGGCTTGGGTGGGGCAGGTGATGTGTTGGCAGAAGTTGTAGGTCACTGTACATGTGAGGGTGGCACTATTGAAATTCCCCATAACAATGAGTACAGCATCCCGGTGCTGTGTCTGGTGCAAAGTGAGAGCCTCATGTAACTCACATAAGGCAGTGTTCATGTGCACTTGAGGTGGAAATTAAACAGTTCTGATAATGACTGAAGTGAATTCCAGAGGGGGGTAAAACAGTTGACATTTGAGGGTCAAAAGCTCCAAACTGGGTGTGCAGGAGTGGGTGAGGGGCACAATGCCAGTGCTCTCGGATCCAGCTACTGCTCTCCATCAAACACACTCCACCTCACATTGAATTCCCTGACACTATTGTTCTGTCTGTGCGGTAAACCAAGAAAAACTCGGCTGGCTGGAGGGCACAGTCTGGCCCCTCTGGGTTCAGCCATGTCTTGTTGAAATATAGGATGTTACAGTCCCGAATGTCCCTCTGGAACTTGACCCTTGCTCCTGAGATCATCAAGCTTGCTTGTGTCCCTCAAGAATGCTGCTTGGAGTCCTTTGTTCATCCTCAGGATCTCACTCTGTCAACCTGGATCCGGTGATAAAAAGCTGTCAGTGTGTGTATATTGATTGTGGGTGCACAGTAGCAGCATTAGTGAATGGTCCTCTGGGCAGGAACAGGAGAGGTTTCACAGCACAAGCCTGGTGTGTTTCAAGATGGCTGCCTATTGTTTGTTAAATGGTTGACTGCTCTTCACTGCTACAAGCTTAAACACGACAGACAGATGGCATGTGGCATCATATCACCCAGATCTAACCGAAAGCATTACTATAACCTGCACAAAGGCTGGTGGGGGTGGGGGGTTACAAATCATCCAATAAATAACTATCAGAAAGTTCAGAAGTGGAATCGGCCAGGTGAATGAAGAGCAGGAGCTCTAGGACAAGACATCTGAAATAAAGTACTGAGTTAATTCATTTCACTTACATTTTGCAGAAAAAAAGTAAAAAAGATCTTATTAAGAATGTTGTATTTAAAAATAACAAGAAATCAAATATAAGATTATTAAAGGTGTTCTGAGACAGTTGGACTGGTTTCAAGCTTTATATTTTCTTCTTATACTCAGTACTGCTCTCTTACACTGACTTCTTCCTGTCTCTGTCAGTGAGTCTCTAAAAGCACAAAACACCCAGAATTCCCGGTAATAATGAAGTATATAATATGAAATCGTAGCCATGTTACTGAAATACATTGAAATGATTTCCTCCTTAGAACATGTTATGTTTATTGATCTACACTGAGACCGATGAGTGTGTGTGTGTGTGTTTCTTGTGTTAGCAGCAAAAAAAGAACTGAAATAGAGCTGGAATAATGGGTTAAACAATGCTGATAAAGCTAATGACTGGGTCTGGGGCAATACACACACACACACACACACACACATTGTGCAACAGCTCCTGTAGGGCCAGGGCCAGGCTCAGAGGAGCACCATATGCTCACTGATGAATGCAGAGAGAGAGAGACAGAGAGAGAGAGAAACAGAGAGAGCGAGAGAGAGAGAGAGAGAGAGAGAGAGAGAGAGAGAGAGAGAGAAAAACAGAGAGCGAGAGAGAGAGAGAGAGAGAGAGAGAGAGAGAGAGAGAGAAACAGAGAGAGAGAGAGAGAGAGAGAGAGAGAGAAACAGAGAGAGCGAGAGAGAGAGAGAGAGAGAGAGAGAGAGAGAGAGAGAGAGAGAGAGAGAGATCTTTGCATGCTGCTGAGAGTCTTATTTTAGTCACTACATGCACTTGAGAGTGCGACAAATAACTAGCTCAGAGTCGGTGTGGGAATTTGTAGGGTTCATGTTACAGACTCATTCGTACATGAATATCGGCTTTCTCAGTGAGTCGGCTATCACATATCTGAGCTCAGGGTCAGCCATGAAAGGGATAAGGGGGTTGCTTGAGGGCCCAACAGTGACCCCTAACCCCTCTGTGGTACTTGTGGTACTTATGGTACAAAATGACAGAGTGTAAATGCAGTGAGAGATCTAATTTGATGCCCGATTAGTGACTACACACAGATCAGGACGAGGGAAAGTATCATGTGATTATTTTTTCAGAAACTCTTTTCAATGAAAACAAACAGTAGTGGAATAATAGACAGAAAACAGTGAGGGGGAAAATAGCTTCTTTTTATTAGCATAGACAAAAGATTGGTATATAGTATGACCAACACAAAGCTTTCACAAACAGAAGGTAGGTCAAAATGCTGACTGTGTAAAGACTAAAAACTCATTCATGTGGTTGAGGCACTGAAAACACACTGTATGCTAAAGGGTCTGATGTGTTAATATGAATACATTAACTTCATAGTGCTGGGTTTCTCATCTGGCCAGGAAATGTTTAGGCATTTTAAGCACTTCTGTGAATGTGCACACACACACACACACACACACACACGTATTAACAATTGCAGTTAATTATAGAACAGAATGTTGGACATTTATCTGTTCATTGTTGTGGAAGACTGGAATTAAAAGCATGGAGACGTGAAAACATGAAATCAAATGATTATTTGTTCCCTGGAGTTTGGCTTGTTGTAAAGGGATCATGGGATTTTTGGAGTAACCCATAAAAGGATGTTGAGAGTCAACCCCCATCAGAAAACCCATTTTCAGCAAAAGAACAGAAAGTTGTCTAAAGCCAGCACTCCCAGTCCTCCCAGTGCTCTGTTATGACTCTTTGTTTAATGCATAAATGAAATGTAGCTGCTGCAGCTTTCTCAGTTCCTGCTTTATTGAAATAAATGCACTCAACAAGTAATTGTGTCGATTAAACGGCTTAAACTGAATAAAAAGAGGGCAGTGTTTATGGAGTATAACATGGGATGGGTTTTAATTAAATCCTGTGTGATGGCTAAGGAGCTGCTTGCCCTTTATCATTACCTCTGACTGGGTGTAAATGAGCACTTTTAGTAGTTTTGGTGACTAATTATAACTCGTACATGGATAAATATTACTGGGTTTAGCTACAAGACATAGTTTATAAGAGAACTGAGCTTCCAGTGGCTGGAGGACATGAAGAAAGAAAAACAACTTGATGGCTGAAGAGTTAACTCCAGCTCGCTTCTCCTTTTCCACTCCCCTCTGACCTAGTGATCCTTTACCAGGCAGCAGGGAGTAAGAACAAACACACACACACACACACACACACTTTTCTGGACAAACAGACCACAGAGACAGTGGTGAATAAAAGGAGAGTAAGCCCCCTCTGCAATAAAGTTTTAATAATATGTAGAAACACTAAGTCATGACCGGTCAGATATAATGCTGCATATGACTGACCTCAGAGTTTTAATTTCTGTGCGTTCAAGCTCCAAATAAACATGGATGCCTTCCCCTAGGTCATCTTCTGTTAGCAACAAGCTAAAAAGCAATTTTAGCAAGCTAACAGCTAATAAGTGATTTTAATAGAACAAGTGTTTGTGATGTTCTGCTAGCAGCCATGTGGATTTGAGGTCACCTGCTGAGGAACCTTTCGAGACCACACACAGAACACACACACATTGTTGGTTGTTAATAATGTAAATTTATTTACTTAAAGTTCATTTTGTTACAGTTAAGGAACATTTCCAGAGGTTCAGTAGATGAGGTAGTGCTCAGTTATGTATCTGATACAAAGTAATGGAAGAGTCCAGTCTGGCTGGACGGTTCCAGAACTGGGAGCTGTGGAGACCACGACAAGCAGCCAAAGAGGTGTTTTACGAATAAATTACGAGTTTAGTAGAACACAGCATAGATTCTAGACAGTTTATTAAAATAAACGACTGAATGAGAAGAAAGTTCTGTTGTAGCAGTTTATCCCTTTATGATGACAAACAGCTCCAGGTGCTCCATTAGAGCTTCAGTCACAGTACAGACATGATGGTTTATTCAGTTATATACTGTTCAAGCTTCCTTCAAATAACACCATTTAATGGTTAATGCATTCATTAATGTGAGTGAAATACACCTGCATGATTTAGGGTTGATTTGATCCATGAGATAAATTTTATTTCCTGTTTGCTTATGCTAGATAAATGTGATCTTTTATCTTGTGGGTTCAATCACTACATGTACAGCTTGTGCAAGCGTTACTATGACGTGTGACAATATAATATAATATGACACGATATTAAAAGAAAATATATAAAAGAGAAATGAAATCATGAAACAACATTTTCCGTCATTTATTTTGTATAAAAGAAGTAGTTTTGGCTCGCGCTCGCGCACAGCGCCGTCGCTCCGGGTCGTTGCCGTGCACGCGCGCCGGCGGCGGGCACGCGCGGCTCGTGCACCGCGGCTGCTGGCTGCTCCTCAGTTGTAGTGGAGTGTAGACATGGCGGCGGATCTAAACCCCGACTGGCTCTCCTGCCTACCTTCCTCCTGGAGTTACGGGGTGATCCGGGACGGGAGAGTGTTCTTCATCAAGTAAATATCATGTGGATTTAAAAACCTTCGGATTTGTGGGGGGTTTTGGGGGGAAGGGGAGGGGGGCTTGAATGCGAGCCTCCCGTGGTGGCGGACGAGTGTTTCTTTCTTTTTCTTTTTTTTTTTACATGCTCTTATTTCTTTTTTTTCACCCAACAGCGAAGAAGCAAAGAGTACGACTTGGCTTCATCCGGTGACCGGTGAAGCGGTCATTACCGGACACAGGAAAACTCCAGGTAATGCCTTATTTTCCGGGAGAGGGGAACGGCTGTGTGTGGAAGACGGAGAGAGAGAGAGAGAGAGAGAGAGAGAGAGAGAGAGAGAGAGAACGGAACAGAACAGAAGTCATGACGGAATTCTGCAGCAGTAGACGGACACACACACACACACACACACACACACACACACACACACACACCGTCCCGGTGCTCCACACTCACGTCTTTAACAGCATTCACACGGCCAGGGGTTTGGCTCTGGCGCCCAGTCACGTCGGTGTGGCTGCTTTGATTTACAGCTTACATCGCAGCGTGTATTCAGCTGACAGCCCACACACACACACACACACACACACACACACACGCGCGCGCGCGCTTTTAATGTGGCCTACGCGTTACAAAACCCCCAGCGACTCTTCTCACTGGTGTGATTGAAAGCCCAGAGCTTCAGCAGCCTTCCATCTGAGGCGTGTTTGTAAACAGAGCTGTGGTCCACTTCCACTTGGACACTGGACCATGGTGACGGTGTGTGATGATGTGTCTGAGAGTGGCCTGAAGCACAGAGATCCCCTGATCCGGAGCACAAACACTGCAGATCTGGGGCTTCAGGACCAGGCTAGCTCTTCTACACACACACACACACAAGCCTAGACCATGATGAGAAAAAACGTCTAATCTTTCCTGTTTATTTTTTATCCCTTTAGATTTACCGACCGGATGGGAGGAAGGATATACGTTCGAGGGAGCGCGCTGCTTCATCAAGTGAGTCTGATTCGGAGCTATTCACTGATCTTCCTCTCATCTCATGGTGCTGTTTGTGTCTGATTAGAGGCTGTGATTTCAGAACGCCGCGCCTACACACACGCGCACACACACACGCACACACACACACACACACACACACACACACACACACGTCATGTCCCATCGTGCACTGGAGGCACTCGGGAGAACTTCCTTTCCTAAGTGAGCTCGGTGTTGGTCTCCTGCTGGTGACTCAGTTGTGGGTTTGGCTGAACAGGTTCTTCTTGTCGCTCCTTCTCTCCCCGAGGACCTGAGACTTATTCATATTCACTCTGCAGACTCCTGTTCGAACTCTGTTGGTTTAAAAAGTCTGAACTAGACTTTTAACCCTGCAATGCAAATGTGTCCATGTTCTGATCACACAGAAACATCACTTTCAGGGAAAAAAGGCATTTTTGTGCAGCATGTGTATGTTACACACACCGGGTGCTGACGCTCGTGTCAGGGGGAAGTAGCTCATGCTGGCAGGAAGCCAGGTGATGACATCACAGACTGATTTGCATACAGATCTATAACATCTCATAACTTATTGTTTCCTTGAATGAAGAATCCTTTGGTCTGTTTATATTTACAATAGACTCCCATGTCGGTCAAGGTAGACTAAAGGAAGTGGGAGGAGTCAGGTAACGGGGACACAGGAAGTAATGTGGTTTTTATTACTGGAAATATTACCAAGAGGAGTGAAGGATGATGATCAGTGATTTCTCAATGAAAACAGTGGACTTCAGTGAATGGATTTTGGGATTCGTTAGTAATTGGACGTTTGGTAATCATTAGTGATTGTTAGGAATCAATAGTGACTAGATGTTAGGATTTATTAGTGGCTGTTGGAAGTGATTAGTTACTGTTTGTTGGGAATAATTGGTGATTGGACGTTGGGAATGATTAGTTACAGTGAGGGAAAAAATGATTTGATCCCCTGCTGATTTTGTACGTTTGCCCACTGACAAAGAAATGATCAGTCTGTAATTTTAATGGTAGGTTTATCTGAACAGTGAGAGACAGAATAACAACAAAAAAATCCAGAAAAACACATTTCAGAAAAGTTCTACATTGATTTGCATTTTATTGAGTGAAATAAGTATTTGACCCCTTTGCAAAACATGACTTAGTTCTTTGGTGCCAAACCCTTGTTGGCAATCACAGACGTCAGACATTTCTTGTAGTTGGCCACCAGGTTTGCACACATCTCACATCTCAAGGAATTTGGGCCCACTCCTCTTTGCAGATCCTCTCCAAGTCATTAAGGTTTTGTGGCTGACCCTTCAGCTCCCTCCACAGATTTTCTATGGGATTAAGGTCTGGAGACTGGCTAGGCCACTACAGGACCTTAATGTGCAGGACCATGTTTGACGGTGGGGATGGTCTTCTTGGAGTCATAGGCAGCATTCCTCCTCCTCCAAACACGGTGAGTTGAGTTGATGCCAAAGAGCTGGATTTTGGTCTCATTTGACCACAACACTTTCACCAGTTCTCCTCTGAATCATTCAGATGTTCACTGGTAAACTTCAGATGGTCCTGTACATGTGCTTTCTTTAGCAGGGGGACCTTGCGGGCGCTACTGGATTTCAGTCTTTCACGTCGTAGTGTGTTACCAATTGTTTTCTTGGTGACTGTGGTCCCAGCTTCCTTGAGATCATTGACAAAATCCTCCAGTGTAATTCTGGGCTGATTCCTCGCCGTTCTCATGATCATTGAAACTCCATGAGGTGAGATCTTGCATGGAGCCCCAGACCGAGGAAGATTGACAGTCCTTTTGTGTGTCTTCCATTTGGGAATAATCGCACCAACTGTTGTCACCTTCTCACCAAGCTGCTTGGAGATGGTCTTGTAGCTCATTCCAGCCTTGTGTAGGTCTACAATCTTGTCCCTGACATCCATGGACAGCTCTTTGGTCTTGGCCGTGATGGAGAGTTTGGAATCTGATTGATTGCTTCCTTCTGTGGACAGGTGTCTTTCATACAGGTAACGAGCTGAGATTAAGAGCACTCCCCGAGAGTGCTCCTACTGTAATCTCAGCTCCTTACCTGTATAAAAGACACCTGGGAGCCAGAAATCTTTCTGATTGATAGGGGATCAAATACTTATTTCACTCATTAAAATGTAAATCAATGTAGTGTTTTTCTGGATTTTTTTGTTGTTATTCTGTCTCTCACTGTTCAGATAAACCTACCATTAAAATTACAGACCGATCATTTCTTTGTCACTGGGCAAACGTACAAAAATCAGCAGGGGATCAAATCATTTTTTCCCTCACTGTACTGTTTGTTGGAAATCATTATGGATTGGACGTTGGGAATAATTAGGGATTGAATGTTGGAAATGATTAGGGATTGGATGTTGGGAATCATTAGTAATTGGACGTTGGGAATCATTAGTAATTGGACGTTGGGAGCATACAGCATACAGTTGGCCCTTCAGTGAGTGTTTCCCCACTTGGAGGTGAATTGAGTGAATCTGCTCCCTCACCCTGTGTGACCTGCAGCAGTGCAGTGAGCTGGTCAGCAGTACTGAGTGCAGGACAGTTGATGAGAAAGTGGAAGAGAAGGAATAAGCTGATGTGAGAGTCTCAGAGTTCAGGACATCTCAGTGATGGTGGGATTTAAAGTGGCAGTGATTGTCTGGGGGCAGGTTTGTATTAAGCAGAAGTTTTTGTTATTCGTTTTGTTTGCACACTGCACACCCAGAAAAACAAACCAAATATCCAAAAGAAAACTGGCTGTATACAACTCAGAAATCTTACACTGGGGAAGAAGACTGAAGAAATCTTTTCTGTGTGTGAACTCAAAACATCCCCCAGTCACACCAGATCTGGCACTCAGTTAATTCCTAGATTATTGTGTAATTATAGAAGGTGTTACTCAATCTGTTATAAATCACTGTATAACTAAATATCATTCAGATAATTATATAAAACAATTGCTGGAGAAATGACAGGATAATTATTTTCTGGTTTTGTTTATTGGTCCAAACAGAAGATGTGAGATTTCTGCAGCTGTACTGCTCTGTCCTGTGTCTCTTTCTGTAATTCTGCTGATGATCTGATCTCACTGTGTAATTAATTCACAAGGCAAAGTGAAATATTTGATATAAGGTTGATATCGCTGGGAGAAATTTCAGGAGAGGGAATAAAAATGAAAAAAAGTGTTGTTTATGAATAAATTAAAAAAGTATATGTGATGAATCTCTATGCTGCATCATTTATTAAGTGATTTATTACATATCCTGATGACTGTATCTTTTCCTGAGCAATCTCTGGATTGATGCTGGACCCCTGACCTCCATTTCCGTCACTCTGGTGATTTTGTGTGCGTGTGGTGGTCTGTTTAATTGCCCCTCAGTTCCTTTCCTGTGAGTTTGAGTCAGTAAGTGATGAGTGTGATTTGTGGTCTAGCCCTTCCCCCTCATCCCTCCGTGAGTAGTAAACGCTTGACTGGAGCGATTGGGCTCGGACAACAGCAATCACTTTAATGTACGTTCCCAGGCCGGACGATGAAGGTGCTTGCCTTTCTCTCTTCTCTCAGCAATTCTTCACCAGATAAGAGACCTTAAGTCCAGAGAGGCTGTGTATCGGTGTGTGTTTTCCACCACAGTGCCCCGGCGTGTATTCCCCAGTGATCTCAGATCACATCAATCGCAGTGACTCTCAGGGCCGTGCAGCACGCCATCGCTTTCTTCCTGTTTTTTGATAGGGATTATCTGTGAATGCCTAACCACAAAGCATGTACAGATTCCACCAGGCTGACTGTGGCTTCCTCAGAAGTGTTTTTTTGTCAATAAAGTCTTTATGTTTATCTAGAAGTGAGGCTAAGCCTGGTGACAAGAGAAATGACAAGCCACATCTTAGCTCAGCATAAAAGCCCAGATCCAGCCAGCGCCCTTTGACCGGTGACTGTGTGCACCAGAGAATTCCTTCAATTACAGCAGCAGAATATGGCAGACAGCCAGAGATTGAGAACGATATGGGACCATTCATTAATCCAGCTTGGGGGGAAAAAACACCCTCATGAAGAAGTGGGTTTCTGTATCTGTGTATTTCACTCCTGGTTTTGCACGTGGCTGCGCTTTCAGACGTCCATCAGCGTCTGCCGTTCGATTCCTAAATCGAGCACGCCACCGTGCCGAAAAGCCATCTCTTTTCTCCGACTCTTCTGTAACGTGGCCTGAAAAGCACACTGCAGATGCATATTCATCAGGCTGCAGTCTGAGGATCTGCTTTTTTCAATGTCACCTAGGAACAGTATTGTGATTCAGAGATTGTCTTCACAGCAGCTGCTCTGCAGCAGCAGGAGCTCATATGTGATTCCTTCTGTCCCTCTTGTTCTCTGGTCAGAGG
Source organism: Hemibagrus wyckioides (assembly GCF_019097595.1). Taxonomy (NCBI): domain Eukaryota; kingdom Metazoa; phylum Chordata; class Actinopteri; order Siluriformes; family Bagridae; genus Hemibagrus; species Hemibagrus wyckioides. Next base: position 1,140,604 of record NC_080728.1, read on the forward strand.
AAAAGATGATGTAGAGCGTGATGGAAGTGTGTGTGTGTGTGTGAGACCTGGGATTGAGTAGCCAGGGATGAGGAACGAGCTTCACCAGTTGCATCACAATGCCAAGGGTTTGGTGTTCAAACTGAAATCCACTTGTCCTGCTCCTACCACGGTATAATCTCCTATATATTCACCTTTATGGCAATGCCTCATGTGATTGAATCCTCTCCGTTAGCTGTGGTGCTGAGATCTGTCGTAATTTCACGACTGTAGAGAAGATTCAGCCTTTATTTGGTCACTTTCTTCTCAGGAAGTGGTTCAGTCTGAAGATGTGTCAATTATACCATGGGATATTAGAAAGTTTAGTTACCTGGAGCACTGTACCTGGTTACTGATCACCTGGTTAATGAATCAAATACACATTTGAGCAGTTTTTATCTACACTGTGGTCTTGTTGCTTGTGTGACCCATAGAACTTCTGATAAGCAGAAGATCCAGCAGACCCTGTGCACAGGTACACTTCCTGTGCTAACTAACTCTTTTTAAGGTTATTTTGTTAGTTTCTGACTCTATAAGGTATGTCATTTTTTGTGATTACCCCCTCGTGATGTGATGTGCACTGGTCTTCTCCTGACTCCACCAGTCTGGCACGGAGATTTGACCCAAGTGTATCTTTAACCAGAGAGCAGTATTATTCAGCTGAGATGAAACCTCAGGTTTAAGAGCTCTGTGTGTGTGTGTGTGTGTGTGTGTGTGTGTGTGTGTGAGAGAGTGTGTGTGTGTGAGAGAGAGAGAGAGAGAGAGAGAGACACACACACACACACACAAAGGGAGAGAGAGAGATAGAGCGCGAGAGAGACAGGCATCAGGGATGTCCAGACCAAAGGAGTCTCATAACCACTGTTTACCTTCATCCTTGTGTTAGTATCAGGATATAAAGATCTTTATTTGGCCATACAGGAGATTATTTTCCATAAACACCTGTTAGTTCCATGCAGCTCTTTGAATAAGCTAATGTAGTTGTAATAATATTAGATTAGATCATATTGGAGTTCACAAGTAAATCCGGTTGTGTATGTAAATGTAATATACACCAGTGAATAAGCCGAAGATTTCAGCGCAGGCTACTGTGTGGAAAATATTATCATTTTTCCCTTTCGAAGATGGAAAACGGTGACAAGATCATTACCACAGGCGCACCAGGCGTGACGTGCTGTGTAAAACTCCTCTTTAACGTTGGCACAAAGTGCTGACAATACAATCCACACCAAATCACTGGGCACTGAATCAAAAGCGGTAGAGAAGAAGCGGCAGGAGGCTAGCAAGGTGCCATGGAGCGTCTGTAGAGCCGGCAGACGTGCTGTTTGCCAGACGGCTGAATAATCAGAGGAGTGGATTTGAGAAACTTCACTAATACTTCCTTTGTTGGTCCCCGTTACCACGGCTACGCTTGGCAAGGTTTCATGCAGAGGCTCCACCCCACAGCTTCCAGGACTTCAGAGCTCGAGTTGCTGTGGTCACCGAGATCCCGAGCCATGAGTAGCGTGACGATGAGTAGCAGCACTTCCCCGGAGGTTAGCCGCTGTTATTTATTGTTTAGTCTGATGATTAGTGTTCACTAAAGAGCTCAACAGCCAGCAGGAGAGATGATGGAGCACTGATTAATTTGATGCTTTCCTCTCTGAGCGTGTGTGTGTGAGAGAGAGAGAGCTGGATTTGCTCAGAGGAGTGTGTGATGCTGACGCCGGTCTGCTCCGTCCGTGGGTCTGCTCCGTCCGTGGGTCTGCTCCATCTCTATGCTGAGGCTGATTTATATGTGGCTCCAGTGAGAAGGTCAGGAGGAAGGATGGGGTTATTTCCACACCGCTGGTCTTCAGAGCTGGTGTCCACTTCAGTGACCTGTCTTCAGCCTTTGGTGATGATTTCTGCTTCATCTGAGTAAAACCTTCTCTGTATGACATCGTGTTGGGTTCATGATCGTGCCAGAGAAGCACCCAGGGAGGCTGTACTGTGTTTGTGTGTCATTCACACAGTTATGACCTACCACTAAGACCAGCCTCAGCTCTCTCTCTGTCTCGCTCTCTGTGTCTCTCTCTCTCTCTCTGTGTCTCTCTCTCTCTGTTTGTGTGTCTCTCTCTCTCTGTGTCTCTCTCTCTCTCTCTCTCTCTCTCTCTCTCTCTCTGTGTCTGTGTCTCTCTCTCTCTGTGTCTCTCTCTGTGTCTCTCTCTCTGTCTGTCTCTCTCTCTCTCTCTTCGAGTTCAACCAGAAGGAGGTCTTATTTTAATTTGCTGCTCTCCTGCCTGCTTCTCTTTGAACAGTCTCTAAACACGTGTATTTCCTCCGTCTGTCCATTCCGGTGTGACGGGAACGTGTTAACATGGTCCAGGAGAACAGCCAGAGCTGGTTCTGTAATGATTAACAGTGAGATGGTACAAAAGTGAATACTCTCTTCACAGCTTATCACTTCAAGGCCTGTCGCTCTACAGCAGCGGTGAGCACCGGCAGCTCAGGAAACCTTTGACCACTGGGTTCATACTGATCCTGTGCCACATGGAAGCCCTCAAACCACACAATGCAGAATCATCCATTCACTGGGAGTAAATATCAGGTGTGTGATTAGTATTCAGGGTGTAGCCGCTGCCCCTGCTGCCCCCCGCTGCCCTACCCCAGCACGGTGGCTGTCCCTGCGGCCGTGTGGACGAGCCCTGCCGTAGCTGCAGATGAATCCGGGATCAGTTTGGAGCTCGGCGAATGTGAAATCTGAAAAGGTCAAGGCGCATCAGCAGCAGCATTAAATAATGTTTATTTATATCTCTCTGAGCTTCACGTACAGACACCGTGGACACCGAGCGCTTCAGATTAAAGCCTGCTGAAGAACCAATGGGAAAATAAAGAAAGAATTAAAAATGATGAAAAGTCCTGAGACTGAACTGTCTTGTGTGGGCTGCTGAGAATTCTGCAAATATGCTGCATGTTTTATTCATTTTCTCTATTAGTGTTTTACACACACACACACACACACACACACACACACACACACACAGACACAGCATGACTGTGATAAATGGAGTCAGAGTGTGAGTTTTCAGTGACATGTAGCTGCTTTGATGCGTCTCAGGTACCAGCAGTGTCTCTAACCCCAGACTCTCCAGGTGTGTGTATTATAGACGTGGCTCTTACAGTAAATCTCCCTGTGCCGTGTTTTCCTTCACCTCCATGCAGTCAGGATTCAAAGTCTGTGTGTACCCAGCGTCTGTAGTGTGTGTGTGTGTGTGTGTGTGTGTGTGTGTGTGTGTACCCAGCGTCTGTAGTGTGTGTGTGTGTGTGTGTGTGTACCCAGCGTCTGTAGTGTGTGTGTGTGTGTGTGTGTGTACCCAGCGTCTGTAGTGTGTGTGTGTGTGTGTGTGTGTGTGTGTGTACCCAGCGTCTGTAGTGTGTGTGTGTGTGTGTGTGTGTGTGTGTACCCAGCGTCTGTAGTGTGTGTGTGTGTGTGTGTGTGTGTGTACCCAGCGTCTGTAGTGTGTGTGTGTGTGTACCCAGCGTCTGTAGTGTGTGTGTGTACCCAGCGTCTGTAGTGTGTGTGTGTGTGTGTGTGTGTGTACCCAGCGTCTGTAGTGTGTGTGTGTGTGTGTGTGTGTGTGTGTGTGTGTGTGTACCCAGCGTCTGTAGTGTGTGTGTGTGTGTGTGTGTGTGTGTACCCAGCGTCTGTAGTGTGTGTGTACCCAGCGTCTGTAGTGTGTGGTGTGTGTGTGTGTGTGTGTGTGTGTGTGTGTGTGTACCCAGCGTCTGTAGTGTGTGTGTGTGTACCCAGCGTCTGGTGTGTGTGTGTGTACCCAGAGTCTGTAGTGTGTGTGTGTGTGTGTGTGTGTGTACCCAGCGTCTGTAGTGTGTGTGTGTGTACCCAGCGTCTGTAGTGTGTGTGTGTGTGTACCCAGCGTCTGTAGTGTGTGTGTGTACCCAGCGTCTGTAGTGTGTGTGTACCCAGCGTCTGTAGTGTGTGGTGTGTGTGTGTGTGTGTACCCAGTGTGTGTGTGTGTGTGTGTGTACCCAGCGTCTGTAGTGTGTGTGTACCCAGCGTCTGTAGTGTGTGTGTGTGTACCCAGCGTCTGGCGTGTGTGTGTGTGTGTGTGTGTGTGTACCCAGCGTCTGTAGTGTGTGTGTGTGTGTGTGTGTGTACCCAGCGTCTGTAGTGTGTGTGTGTACCCAGCGTCTGTAGTGTGTGTGTGTACCCAGCGTCTGTAGTGTGTGTGTGTACCCAGCGTCTGTAGTGTGTGTGTGTGTGTGTGTGTGTGTACCCAGCGTCTGTAGTGTGTGTGTGTGTGTGTGTGTGTGTACCCAGCGTCTGTAGTGTGCGCGTGTGTGTGTACCCAGCGTCTGTAGTGTGTGTGTGTGTGTGTGTGTATGTGTGTACCCAGCGT